>NC_090445.1:441802731-442105762 GCF_031143425.1 Pleurodeles waltl | reverse complement strand
TAGGTATATGGGCGTGGTTTGGCCCTAAGAGTCAGTGGGCTAACAGGTATCCCTCGATATTTGCCGGTGACTCTGGTTACCCCAACCTCTCATGGCTACTGACCCCAGTGAGGAATGCCTGGACAAGGGCAGATGAACGTTACAATGAGACACATGGGCGAACAAGGAGGATCATTGAGCGAACCTTTGCCCTCCTGAAGGCCAGATTCTAGTGCTTCTGTCTGACAGGTGGATCCCTGTACTACTCACCCAGGAAGTGTGCCAGATCATCGTTGCATGTTGCACAACCTGGCCTTGAGACGCCAGGTGCATTTTCTGCAGGAGGATGAGCCTGGGGATGGTCGTGTGGCAGCGGTGGAGCCCGTGGACAGTGATGAAGAGAAGGCAGAGGAAGATGTGGACAACAGAACTACAGTAATTCAACAGTACTTCCAGTGACACACCTTCCATTGCAGTTTTATGTTTGACATTGAACATGCCAGTCTGATTTCCCTATTTTCATGGCCACTTACTGTACCCTTTGGCATCTCTATTTTCAGATCTCTGTGCCCCACTCTGGCTTCTGGCGTGTTTACTGCTGCCCACTACAGGTCAAACCTATGTTAATATTACAGTACATTTGAATTGCAATGTTTACAGTTTGTGAAACTAATCCATATGTCAAACAATTGACAGACTCCATACTTGAATTTGTTCAAAGGGTGTTTATTTAGGTGCTAATACGTGGAAGGGGTATTACAATGGGCTGGGTTGCTGATGGAGGAAAGTCCAGTCTATTTGTATCACAGTCAATGTCATTTCAAGGTGGACAGGGTGACAGAGTGGGACACAAAGGTGACAATCAGGAGAGTCTTATTTCCTGGCGGGGGTCCTAGCAATGTTCTCTGGCTTGTGCCTGGATCGCGGGAGCCGTTTGCGGGGGGGGGGGAGAGTTCTCCTTCTGCAGGGGCTGGGGTGCTGATGGCCTGTTGTTTCTGTGGCGGGGCCTCCTGTCCACTAGCATCGGCGGAGGTGGAGGGCTGTTCTTCGGTGTGGCTAGTGTCAGGGTCCCGTTGGTGTGCCACTGCCTCCCTCATGGTGTTGGCCATGTCAACCAGCACCCCTGCAATGGTGACCAGGGTGGTGTGGATGTCCCTCAGGTCCTCCCTGATCCCCAGGTACTATCCCTCCTGCAGCCGCTGGATCTCCTGCAACTTGGTGTAGGAAAGTACCATCTTGCCTGGCATGTAACCCCCATATTTCACTGTATATATGTTGTTTTAGTGTATGTGTCACTGGGACCCTGCCAGCCAGGGCCCCAGTGCTCATAAGTGTGCCCTGTATGTGTTCCCTGTGTAATGACTAACTGTCTCACTGAGGCTCTGCTAACCAGAACCTCAGTGGTTATGCTCTCTCTGCTTTCTAAATTGTCACTAACAGACTAGTGACCAATTTCACCAATTCACATTGGCATACTGGAACACCCTTATAATTCCCTAGTATATGGTACTGAGGTACCCAGGGTATTGGGGTTCCAGGAGAACCCTATGGGCTGCAGCATTCCTTTTGCCACCCATAGGGAGCTCTGACAATTCTTACACAGGCCTGCCACTGCAGCCTGAGTGAAATAACGTCCACGTTATTTCACAGCCATTTACCACTGCACTTAAGTAACTTATAAGTCACCTATATGTCTAACCTTTACCTAGTAAAGGTTGGGTGCTAAGTTACTTAGTGTGTGGGCACCCTGGCACTAGCCAAGGTGCCCCCACATCGTTCAGGGCAAATTCCCCGGACTTTGTGAGTGCGGGGACATCATTACACGCGTGCACTGGACATAGGTCACTACCTATGTACAGCGTCACAATGGTAACTCCGAACATGGCCATGTAACATGTCTAAGATCATGGAATTGTCACCCCAATGCCATCCTGGCATTGGGGAGACAATTCCATGATCCCCTGAGTCTCTAGCACAGACCCGGGTACTGCCAAACTGCCTTTCCCGGGGTTTCACTGCAGCTGCTGCCAACCCCTCAGACAGGTTTCTGCCCTCCTGGGGTCCAGCCAGGCTTGGCCCAGGAAGGCAGAACAAAGGACTTACTCAGAGAGAGGGTGTTACACCCTCTCCCTTTGGAAAAAGGTGTCAGGGCTTGGGAGGAGTAGCCTCCCCCAGCCTCTGGAAATGCTTTGATGGGCACAGATGGTGCCCATCTCTGCATAAGCCAGTCTACACCGGCTCAGGGATCCCCCAGCCCTGCTCTGGCGCGAAACTGGACAAAGGAAAGGGGAGTGACCACTCCCCTGACCTGCACCTCCCAGTGGAGGTGCCCAGAGCTCCTCCAGTGTGCTCCAGACCTCTGCCATGGAAACAGAGGTGCTGCTGGCACACTGGACTGCTCTGAGTGGCCAGTGCCAGCAGGTGACGTCAGAGACTCCTCCTGATAGGCTCTTACCTTTGTTGCTAGCCTATCCTCCTTCCTAGGTAGCCAAACCTCCTTTTCTGGCTATTTAGGGTCTCTGCTTTGGGGAATTCTTTAGATAACGAATGCAAGAGCTCATCAGAGTTTCTCTGCATCTCTCTCTTCACCTTCTGCCAAAGGATCGACCGCTGACTGCTCAGGACGCCTGCAAAACCACAACAAAGTAGCAAGACGACTACTGCAACCTTGTATCGCTGATCCTGCCGCCTTCTCGACTGTTTTCCTGGTGGTGCATGCTCTGGGGGTAGCCTGCCTCCTCTCTGCACTAGGAGCTCTGAAGAAATCTCCAGTGGGTCGACGGAATCTTCCCCCTGCAACCGCAGGCAACAAAAGACTGCCTCACCGGTCCTCTGGGTCCCCTCTCAGCACGACGAGCGTGGTCCCTGGAACTCAGCAACTCTGGCCAAGTGACTCCCACAGTCCAGTGACTCTTCAGTCCAAGTTTGGTGGAGGTAAGTCCTTGCCTCCCCACGCTAGACTGCATTGCTGGGTACCGTGGGATTTGCAGCTGCTCCGGCTCCTGTGCACTGTTCCAGGATTTCCTTCGTGCACAGCCAAGCCTGGGTCCCGACACTCTAACCTGCAGTGCACAACCTTCTGAGTTGTCCTCCGGCATCGTGGGACTCCCTTTTGTGACTTCGGGTGAGCTCCGATTCACTCCTCTTCGTAGTGCCTGTTCCGGCACTTCTGCGGGTGCTGCCTGACTTGCTGGGCGCCCCCTCTGTCTCCTCATCCAAGTGGCGACATCCTGGTCCCTCCTGGGCCACAGCAGCATCCAAAAACCCTAACCGCGACCCTTGCAGCTAGCAAGGCTTGTTTGCGGTCTTTCTGCGTGGGAACACCTCTGCAAGCTTCTTCACGACGTGGGACATCCATCCTCTAAAGGGGAAGTTCCTACTCCTCTTCGTTCTTTCAGAATCCACAGCTTCTACCATCCGGTGGCAGCTTCTTTGCACCCTCAGCTGGCATTTCCTGGGCATCTGCCCACTCTCGACTTTGTCGTGACTCTTGGACTTGGTCCCCTTGTTCCACAGGTACTCTCGTCTGGAAATCCACTTTGGTTGCATTGCTGGTGTTGGTCTTCCTTGCAGAATTCCCCTATCACGACTTCTGTGATCTCTGGGGAACATAGGTGCACTTTACACCTGCTTTTCAGGGTCTTGGGGTGGGCTATTTTTCTAACCCTCACTGTTTTCTTACAGTCCCAGCAACCCTTTACAAGCTCACATAGGTTTGGGGTCCATTCGTAGTTCGCATTCCACTTTTGGAGTATATGGTTTGTGTTGCCCCTAAACCTATGTGTTCCTATTGCAATCTACTGTAACTTTACATTGCTTGCATTACTTCCTTTTGCTATTACTGCATATTTTTGGTATTGTGTACATATATCTTGTGTATATTTGGCATCCTCATACTGAGGGTACTCACTGAGATACTTTTGGCATATTGTCATAAAAATAAAGTACCTTTATTTTTAGTATATCTGTGTATTGTGTTTTCTTATGGTATTGTGCATATGACACCAGTGGTATAGTAGGAGCTTTGCATGTCTCCTAGTTCAGCCTAAGCTGCTCTGCTATAGCTACCTTCTATCAGCCTAAGCTGCTAGAAACACCTCTTCTACACTAATAAGGGATAACTGGACCTGGTACAGAGTGTGAGTACCCCTTGGTACCCACTACAAGCCAGGCCAGCCTCCTACACTTGGCCAGTATCTGGCCCATGGTCTCCTGGGAATAGTGGCATGCTCCCAGGATGTTGGTGAGTGCCTCGTGGAGAGTCGGTTTCCTGGGCCTGTCCTCCCCCTGTCGCACAGCATTCCTCCCAGCTTCCCTGTTGTCCTGTGCCTCTGTCCCCTGAACCGTGTGTCCACTGACCCCAGGTCCCTGATCGTCCTGTGTTTGTGGGGTTGCCTGGGGTCCATGTAGTGGTGGACACACTGCTGATTGACGTGTCCTGGGGACAGAAGGATGGGCCCGCTGGGTGTGTGCTGTGCTGGTGTTTCCTGAGGGGGGAGGCTCTGTGGTGGTTTGGGAATGTGGTTGGGTCACCGACTGTCCAGAGGTCCCTGATGAGCCAGGTTGGTCATCGTGATCCAGGTGTGCAGAGCTGCTGACATCACTGTAGGCCTCTTCTGGGGGGGGGGGGACTGGATGTGGCTGGCACCTCCTCTCCGGTGATGTTGAATGGGGGTCCTGTGGGGATGTAAATGCAGTGTTATTGTTTCTGCGTGTGCCATCTTGTGCTTGTGCATGTGTATGTTTCCCTCTATGGTTGTTATTAGCAAGGCAGCTTTGGCTTGTGTGAGTTATGATTGGTTTGGCTAAGTGATTGTCATCAATGTGCATACTGTGGTGATGTGTGTCCATGCAGGTCTGTGATGGGGGTCCATGCATTGTTGTTGAGGCATGCAGGGCTTGGTATTGGGATGGGTGGGTTGTGATGGTGGGGTATATGTGAGGTGGTGGGGCGATGGGGGTGAGGGGAGGGGTTGTTGTTTGTGATGGCATACAGGTAGGATGGGGGTTAAAGTTGTAAGGATTTGACTTACCAGAGTCTAGTTCTCCTGCTACTCCTGCCAGGCCCTCAGGATGCATGATTGCCAGGACTTTCTCCTCCCCTGTTGTTAGTTGTGGGGGAGGAGGTGGGGGTCCACCGCCAGTCCTCTGTACAGCTATCTGGTGTCTTGCAACCACAGAACGTACCTTCCCACGTAGGTCGCTCCACCTCTTCCTGATGTCATCACTTGTTCTTGGGTGCTGTCCCACGGCGTTGACCCTGTCCACGACTCTCCGCCATAGCTCCATCTTCCTTGAAATAGATGTCTGCTGCACCTGTGATCCGAATAGCTGTGGCTCTACCTGGATGACTTCCTCCACCACGACCCTTAGCTCCTCCTCTGAGAACCTGGTTGTGTTTGTGGTGCCATGGGTGTCGTGTGAGTGGTGTGTGTGGGGTGATGTGTTGGGGTGTGTGCTGTGAGGTGCGTGGATGGTGTATGGGTGTTTTGTGGCTCAGATTCAGTGGGTGCTCCTG
Source organism: Pleurodeles waltl (assembly GCF_031143425.1). Taxonomy (NCBI): domain Eukaryota; kingdom Metazoa; phylum Chordata; class Amphibia; order Caudata; family Salamandridae; genus Pleurodeles; species Pleurodeles waltl. Next base: position 442,100,265 of record NC_090445.1, on the reverse strand, counting down.
GCTTGTCTCTCTCTCAGTTGTCAAATTCTATGGGTCGTAAAGGGTTGTGGGTAGTGTGTGGGTGTGGTGTGTGTATGTGTGTCAGCTGTGTGTAGTTTGAATTGTCCAATGTGGTGTAGTTTTGTTAGTGTGTATTTTGAGCGCAGCGGTGTGTACCGCCAATGGTTTACCGCGGTTGAATGTCCGCCGCGGTGATTCGTGGGTCATGATGCTGTGGGCGTATTTCTGTTGGCGTAACGGTGTGGGTTTTGGTACCGCCATTTTATCACTGACCTTTGGGCTGGCGGACTTGTGTGTGTGTCTGTATAGTGGCGGATTTCTATGTGTGGGTCATAATACGTTAGCGGTATATCGTCGCGGTATATTGGCGGCAGTCAGCATGGCAGTAAGCGGCACTTACCGCCAATGTTGTAATGAGGGCCATAGTTCTTAATGAACCTCCTGTAGTACCCAACTGAGGCTTAAAAAGTATCTAACCTGGATCTGGGTAGTAGGGGCAGTCCAATCCAGAATAGTTTGGATTTTTACCCTGTAGTGGCTGAATTGGGCCTCGACCTACCAGGTGGGCCAGATATTCCACTTCCCCCTGCCCTTGCCCCTGGCCTTGATAGTGAGGCCTGATTTTTGCAGGGCCTCCAGAACATTTCACAGGTGGACCAGATGATCCTTCCAGATGGAGCTAAAGACAGCTATATCATCTAGATAAGCTGCACTGAAGTCTTCCGAATCTAGGAGAACTGTATTCACCAGCCTTTGGAATGTGGCAGGTGCATGTTTCAACGCAAAAGGCATCACAGTGAAGTGATAGAGCCCACCAATGGTAGAAAATGCTATTTTAGGCTTAGCATCCTCTGATAACATGATCTGCCACTAGCCATCAGTCAGATCACAGGTGCTCAGATACTTGGCAGATGCCAGTGTATCTATAAGCTCATCTGCCCTAGGGATAGGATGAGCATCTGTTTTGGTAACAGTGCTGAGACACCTGTAGTCTGCACAAAACTTAATTTCCCTTTTACCATTCTGGGAGTAGGGTTTTGGGAGAAGTACTACAGGACCAGCCCAAGGGCTGTCTGAGGGCTCTATGACTCCTAGGTCTAGCATCTTCTGAATTTCAGATTTGATGCAGTCTCTGGTATGATCAGCTTGCCTGTAAATTTTGCCTTTCATAGGCAAGCTGTCCCCTGTGTCAATAGTGTGTTCACACCATGTGGTTTGACCAGGTGTCAGGGAGAACAGTTCTGAGAAGTGTCCGAGGAGATTTCTGCAGTCCTCTTTTTCGGACTCAGAGAGGCATTCAGCAAGCACTACCCCATCAACTGAGCCATCAGCTGCACTGTGGGAGAAGAGTTCAGAGAGAGGGTCACTCTCTTCCTCCTGTCCCTCATCAGTTGCCATGAGCAGAGTCATATTAGACCTATCATAGTAGGGTTTAAGGCGATTTACATGAAGCGCCCTTCGGGGACTTCGGGGAGTGTCTAGGTCTACCATGTAGGTAACCTCACCCTTTTTCTCCACAATGGTGTGGGGACCACTACACTTGTCCTGGAGTACCCTGAGAGCCACAGGCTCCAGGACCCACACTTTCTGTCCTGGCCGGTACACAGTAAAGCCTCCCAGTCCTGCCATTGTTTCTGCAACTCTTGGCTGAACTGAAGGTTTTTAGTGGCCCTCTTTATGTACTCAGCCATCCTTGATCTGAGGCCAAGCACATAATCCTCAATGTCTTGCTTGAGAGGTTGCTCCCAGCCTTCTCTAACAAAAGCAAGGGGACCCCTAACAGCATGTCCAAACAGAAGTTCAAATGGGCTGTAGCTCACACCCTTCTGAGGGACCTCCCTATATGCGAAGAGGAGGCATGGTACCAGATCATCCCACCTCCTTCTGAGTTTTCCAGAGAGTCCCATTATCATACCCTTGAGAGTTTTGTTAAACCTCTCAACTAAGCCATTTGTTTGGGGGTTGTAATGGGTAGTGAACTTGTAAGTTTCAACACACTCTTTCCACATGGCTTTCAGGTAAGCAGCGATGAAGTTTGCATCCCTGTCTGATACCACTTCTTTAGGAAAACCCACTCTTGAAAAGATACCAAGAAGGGCTTTAGCAACTACAGGAGCTGTAGTGGTCATGAGAGGATTGGCCTCTGGGTACCTGGTGGCATGGTCCACCACCACCAGTATGAAGCTGTTCCCAGAGGCTGTTGGAGGGTCCAGGGGGCCAACAATATCTAGCCCAACCCCCTCAAAGGGTACCCCAGCCACTAGAAGTGGAATTAAGGGGACCTTTGGGGTTCCACCAGTCTTGCCACTGGCTTGGCAGGTGACACAGGAGCGACAAAACTCCTTTGTGTCTCCAGACATGTGGGGCCAGTGAAAGTGAGGGACAAACCTGTTCCAAATCTTGCTTTGCCCCAAGTGACCTGCCAGGGAAATATCATGTGCCAAGGTCAGAAGAAACTCCCTATACCTCAGAGGGACCACCAATCTCCTGGTGGTACCAGGTTTGGGGTCCCTTGATTGAATATAGGAGACTGTCTTCCTAGTACACTGTTTCCGTGCCACTGATATCCCCTGCCTCTCGAACTGCAGGTTGCTGCCTCAAGCTCTACAGTGTGGGTCAAGTCTGTTGTTCCCTACTGAATTACTCCCTGTCTGGCCCCCCTGCACCCAAGAGCTCAGCTGTGTCAGCTTGCAGCTCCTATGGTGTAGGTTCCACCCAAGGAGTGAATTCTTCTCCCTCTGGAGTTAACTCCTCACTGGAGACTGGAGCAGGGGGTACTTGCTTACCCTTCCTGCTTTTTCGTTTAGGAAGCTCTTGGGCCATTGTTCCAGGCTCCAAGGCTCCTTGCTCTTTTTTTGCTTCTTAGCCTGTGCTCTTGTGAGGGCAAAGATATTCCCGGGGATGTCCATCATTGCTGCAGGGGCTTCCAGTTCCACTTCAGCCCAAGCTGAAGTCTCCAAGTCTTTCCCTAGTAGACAACTCTACAGGTAGGTCTGAGGAATCCCACCCCCAGAAGAGTTTTGTGAGCCTAATGAAGACTCTTGATTTTTCTTTGTCCCCACCCTTCTATTGATGCTTAGCTGCTTCCTTCTTTTTGCGGTCACCTCCTGTGTGAGTCTTCCTACTCACCCTGGTGCAGACCCACTTGTCTGCCTACTTTCTCAATTCTTGAGGAGAGGTTAGATTAGATTACACCAGGTATTGATGCAGCTGATCAGATACACAGTTATTCAAAATGTGCTCTCTTAGGATTAGGTTAAAGAAGCCCTGGTAATCACTAACTTTGCTCCTATGCAACCAGCCTTCCAGGGCTTTCACAGAGCAGTCCACAAAATATACCCAATCTTGGGAGGACTATTTCCTGGTCTCTCTATACTTGATCGTACACTGTTCAGTAGTCAGACCAAACCCATCTAATAGTGCTGATTTCAAGACTGTACAATTGTCTGCATTTTCTTTTCTGACAGTGAATAGTCTGTCCCTACCTTTGTCAGAGAAGGAGAGCCACAACATTGCTGCCCACTGCTTTTGGGGGCCCCTCTGTACCTTACAGGCCTTCGCCAAATCAGTAAACCACTTGTAGATGTAATCTCCCACTTTGTAAGGGGGGGCTGCCTTGTTCAAGTTCCTGGAGTCGAGAGTCCTCCCTGACCCTAGTGTGCTTGAAACTAAAACTGCTGCCACCATGGGGTGCTAACCCCATACCCTGCCCTTCTCTCTCCACTGCCAAGGCCTCCCTGTCTAGGGACCAGCTGTTGCTGCTGCAGCCTCAGCTTAGCCTCCTCCAGTCTCAGTGTCCTGAGTTCCCTATCTAGGGAATTCTCACCTGACGTTGAGTAGTAGGTCCCCTTAGAGACCGAAGAGATATGAGAATGTGCAGAGCAGGATCTGTTCCTATTTTTGGAAACTCTCTCAACCTGCCCCCTAGGGACAAAGGTAGGCCTACTTGTATGACCCCCCTTCCCAATACTATTAGTGTTCCAAACAGGACTGTGAGTGTTTCCAGGTTCTCTCTGATCCTTCTTGGGTAACCTCTGACCCTCCTCAGTATCTAAGTCTACACTCTCTAGTACAAGGGGGTCAGATTCTCCTCCTCTTTCTCCTGGCTACCAGTATGGTCCTGATCAGCCTGGAGAAGTAAGCCTAGAAGCAGGCTCTTATTGGGATTTCTCTCTGTCTTCAGTTTTCTCTCAGCACACATCTCCCTCTACTCTGGGAAAGGTAGACCTCCATATTGGGAGTCCAGGGCCTGATAGGTGTGCTCTTCTGAGGACGTGTTGTCTAGCTAGAGTGGTGTAGGTGACCCTAACTACTATAACTACTAGGATCCCAAAGAAGTGTGGAGCAAGGGCTATGATAGACCCCTGGCTTACCTAAACATAGGAAACTAGATCCCTGACACTAAGTGTAGTGTGTACCCTACTAGTTGGCAAATGGTCTGTCCTATGGAAAGTACCTAGTGACAGAGTGGTAAGGCAATTGCAAGTGCTTATCCCACTGCTGCACCACCAGTGTAGGATGCTGGTCTGGTGTGTGGTGAACCCCTATGGTGTTATCATCTTATACCAGGTCCAGGTATCCCCTATTAGTGAGGTGTAGGCAGTGTCTAGGATGCCAGGGCTCTCTATAGGTAGCTGTGGATGAGCAGCCAAGACATATGTAGGAGACATGTAAAGCTTATGCAATACCACTGTAGTCACACAGCACTTACTCACATGAAAGAACCACACAGTGTTACAAAAATAAAGGTTCTTTACTATGGTAACACAAATACCAAAATACTATATAGGCAATACCCCAACTGGAGGTAAGGAAACATTTACTATTACATGTACATTAGAAGTCAGGAATTAGCATAGAATGCAATAGAAAAGAGTGTAAGCAAAAGACAATACTGAAGGCTTTGGGAGGGGGGGAGGGGACCAAACCATATACTAAGTAAGTGAAATGCAAAAGTCAGACCGCCACCCAAGGAAGTGGAATCGATAAAGGGGAGATGGAGGAACTAGGAAACCCACAAGGTATTTACCAGAGTGCCTCCCAGTGACCAGGATAAGAGAGGTAAGTATCTGGTTCTTCCCAAACCCACCAAAAGGACTTCAGGAAAGGATAATGAAAGACCCAGACAAGACTACAAGAAACCAAAGGTGGATCCTGGTAGAGAAAGACCTTGAAAGGAAGGGGACCAAGACTAGATCACGTTGGACTGTTCAGTGGTGGCAGGAACTACTACTTACCCATCTGTGGATGTAAGACCAAGTCAACGGTGGAGAAAGACGGTCAGTAGTGCAGCACTGGAGCAGCTGAAGAGTTCCTGAAGTGATGCAGTCGACTTCCCATGCCAGAAGAGGGATTGCAGTCGGTCAGTGGTGTGGAAAAAACACCAACAAGCCTTGACAGACAAATGTCATTGGACAAGAAATGCTGGGCTGCCAGGAATCAGCAAGGTTGAGGAGGACTCAACCCATTGAGAGGAGTCCCGGGTGACCCTCAGCAGTGAGGAGAGTCACAGGAAGAGCCAGCTCTCACAGGCAGCAAGCAGAGGAGTTGAGGTGAGGTCCATGTAGCACACCTAGAAAGGAGTCCCATGTCACTGGAGAAACAGGCAGAGGGCTGAGCATCACAGAGAAGAGTTCTGGGGACTGGGGCTACATGGAGTCTGAAAATCCCTTGGAGGAGATACCAACACCAATGCAAGAGACGCGGTGCACAGGGTACTGACCTGCGTGGAGAGGCAAGGACTTAACGTCTCAAAAGTTGGACAGCTGGCAGAGAGGACCAAGGGGACCAACCCAGATCACCACTCGTGATGCATGATCCACACAGTTCTTGAGGAGAGGAGATCCACGCAGCCGGTCGTCGTTGCCGTTGGTGCCTGCAGATGCAGGGGAGTGACTCCTTGTAGGAGGCTGGCCTGGTTTGTAGTGGGTACCAAAGGTACTTACACCTTATACAAGGTCCAGTTATCCCTTATTAGTGAAATGTAGTCAGTGTCTAGAAGCCAGGCTCTCTAGGGGTAGTGTGGATGAGCAGCCAAGGCCTAACTAGGAGACACGCAAAGCTCATGCAATACCACTGTAGTCACACAGTACTCACACACATTAAAGAAAATCTTCAGTGTTACAAAAATAAAGGTACTTTATTTTGGTGACACAAATGCCACAAATACCATAGAAACTATACTCCCTTAGGAGGTAAGTAATACACAAATTATATACACTAGTATGCAGTAATAGCTGTAACAACAGTTAGAAAACAGCAAATAGTGAAAACCACAATAGTTAGTATATGGTTTGTGTTCCCCCAGGCCCATTTCTAAGAAAGTGGAATGCGAAAGTCAGTTTCCCACCTAGGCAACTGTAGTGAGTAGAGGGGCGCTGGGAGCATTAGAAAACACCGAAGGTAAGTAATAGAACCCAGAGCCCAGGAAAGCAGGAGTAAATCACAGTAACTTTCCTAGAACACACAAGAACACGACAAAGAAGATTATGCAAGAACCAGAAGAGACTGCAAGACACCAACAATGGATTCCTGGACCTGAAGACTTGTGGAAGAAGGGGACCAAGTCCAACAAGCACTGAAGAGTTCAGGGAGAACAGGAGCCCCTGATAACCCGGATCAAGGTGCAAAACAGGAACCACTGGTGAGGAACAAAAGTCAGTACTGCACCCAAGAAGACAGATGTGGGTTCCTGGTGCAGAAGATGTCCCACGCAGGATGGATGAATGCAGTCTGGTTTGCGTTGCTGAATTCTGCCAAGAAGCCTTGGTGCAGGCAAAGCTCGCAGTTAACGGAAAACGATGCTGCCTGGGACCAGGATGGACCTTGTGGACTCTACCCAGGAAGGGGAGTCAGAGGTGGCTCTTCGCAACTCGGAGAGTCCTCAGAAGACCAGGCAGCATGCACAGGAGTCCCTCAGCACAGGGACAAAGAAGATGCAAAAGGAGGACCACGCAGCACTACACAAAGGGATCCCACGCCGCCAGAGAACCAGTCGGGAAGCTGTGCGTCGCAGGAAGGAGTGCTGGGGGCCGGAGCTGCACAGTGCATGAAGAACTTTGTGGAAGGATGCCCACAAGCCTTGGCAAGTGCAAAAGACGCAGTGCACAGGGGTACTGTCTTGCGTGGAGAGGCAAGCTCTTACCTCCACCACAGTTGCACCTATCAGGGAAGGGCTCTGACGTCACCTGCTAACACTGGCCACTCAGATGCTCCCAGAGTTCCCTGCCAACTTCGAATCCAAGATGGAAAAACCCAGGAGCTCTGAGCACCACCCCTGGGGTGATGATGGATAGGGGAGTGGTCACTCCCATTTCCTTTGTCCATTTTAGTGCCAGAACAGGGACTGGGGGGGGTGCCTGAACCGGTGTTGACTGGATTATGCAAGGAGGGCACCAAATGTGCCCTTCAAAGCATTTCCAGTGGGCTGGGGAGGCTACCCCTGTCAGAGCCTGTAGCACAAACAGAGATGGTGTAACACCCCTAAGGAAATCATTTGTTCTGCCTTCCTGGAGGGCATAAACCTGTCTGAGAGGTGGCAGCAGCTGGGGCTGCCTGGAACCCCTCAGAAGGCTGGAATGGCAATACTTGGGGTCCTCTAAGGAGCCCCCCAGAGTGCATGGAATCATACAACAAATGCTCGCTTGGGTATGATTCCAACATGTTTGATACCAAACATGCCTATGTTTGGGGTTACCATTATGTAGATGGACATAGGTAGTTACCTATGTCCAGTGCAAGCGTAAAATGGCATCCCGCACTCACGAAGTCTGGGAAAATGGTCCCGGAGGTCGTGGGGGCACCTCTGCTAGTGCAGGGGTGCCCTCACACACAGGTGCTCTGCACCCTGCCCTTAGGGCTAGAGGGCCTTCTATAGGGGTAACTTATATGTGAGCAGTTGCAGTGTAAATGGCAGTGAAAGGATGCATGCACTTTTTCACACAGGCTGCAATGGCAGTCTTGTAGAAGCCTTTGCATGGGCTCCCTATGGGTGGCAAAAGATATGCTGCAACCCATAGGGATGCCCTGGAATCCCAATGCCCTGGGTGCCTCAGTTCCATATACTAGGGACTTATAAGGGGATACCAGTATGCCACTTGTGGGGTTTCGATGTCCTAACAACCAAATGTAGGGGGAGAGAGCACAGCCACTGGGGTCCTGGTTAGTTGGATCCCAGTGAACACAGTCAACCACACTGACAGCAGGCAAAACGTGGGGGTAACCATGTCAAAACAGGGTACTGTCCTACAATGATGTCCCAGGGCAATGGCCCTAAACTGTGGCCACCTGACTTATGCGGATCGCCAACTTTCAACACCAAAGGCGACAGCCCTCAGCTTCATGGTTGCCCTCTCTTGGCATACCGGGGGTCCCGACTAATTCCAGCAAGGGCTAGAGCCCGAAACGTCATGGTGGCCTCTAACAGGCACATGGGGTCACTGACTTCCCATTAAAGAGGCAGACAGCCCACACTCTTGCAACTGGCCAGACCGGAATGAACATCTCACACTTCACTCACCAGGATCTTCTAAATAGGATCCCCTCTGGGCCTCGCTCTCCTCCTCCTCCTCACAGGGTCCCCTTGTCTTGGCAGGCAGATGGCTGGTACCCATGCTCAGGGCAAGTGGTCTAGACTTCCTGGGTGATGGCGCCTCAGCCAGCAGGCAAAATAGCAGACTTTGGTCCCCAGTCCAGGTTGCAGCAGTGCAAAGTTTTTGGTGATGTTGTTTGTGGGACTCATGTTCCTACCTTTATTGTCCATATCCAGACACAGATGTGATTTAGTGTCTAGTCCTTTGAAGTTCGTGTTGTGGGTCTTGATTCCTTTGAGGTTCAATCTTCTCTGTCCTATCCTTTGTCAAAGAGACACTCTGCCACAGAAGGAGCATCTGTGATTCTAAATGAACCACAACACAGGCCAAAAACCTAAGCATTCCCGACTATTATGGTTCCCTGGTCCAAAAGAGCCTACTTTATCAAACCAACCATCCCCCCTAATTATGAGCCCAAACCAGTCAGTCAGTAACTATTCCTTGAATCAGAGACATTTGATGTGCACAGAGGATGCTTGCTCCCTTTCCTTCATTGTTGGTGTTCCCACAAAACACACGCACACGCGCACATGCACACACACGCAAATTTCATGTATTAAAACTCTAGGTCTGGCCCTTAATTCCTTAGTGATCCTTGTACATTCAGAAACATGCACTACACACATCTATGTTGTCCCTAGGTATGGGAAACCCTGGTGTTTCCAGACTTGTATTAATGCTCAATTTTTGACACCTGTAAGCCCTCACAATGTTTTTCTTAATACTCAGTCCTCTTTTCTAAGTAAACAATATCTCTGGAATATTAATTTTCTTCAGTTCTAATACACAACAATTCCTCTTGATAAATATTGGTCCAAATGTGGTTGCACAGAACAAACAACTATTTTCACATTTGGCGTTAGGGATTAGCAAGGTTTCCCTGTAAGTAACCAATGAAGTTTCCATGCTTGTTTCGTCAGCCTCTGGTGATACCCATTATCAATTCCATTATTAATACTTTTCATGCAAAGTAAATATATAAAACAATCTTCTTACTATGGAAACGGAACCATTTACAAGGTTGTCATCACTTTCATTAAGGATCCTGAGCAAATTTAGCAAATAGCACATTTGGTTATACAGTCAAGGAGAACAGTAAAGTGTAAGCGTTAGCTGGGATATTCAAAGTAGCTTTTTCTTTTAATACGAGGAAGGTCAGTTAAGTTTTGGTCACAAAAAATTCTATATTACTAGCCGACGTGTTTTGTCAAAAAAGGGTTTCTCAAAGCCAATTGTTTTCTGGACTTAATATGCCACAATATGAGGGCAGTTACTACAGGAACACATATGTTTAAGCTGGCAAGGACTAGTATAGTGTGGTGTATCTATCAAAAAGTTATTTTCATGCACATTGTAGGCCATTGGTTATAAGGGAGACTAAATTAATGGTACCGGCATTGGGGTCTTGAAATAATAATGCTTCCTGATTACATTAAGAACACCTAGTATTCTACCAGCACTTAATGGGCAACATTTTGTAATAAATTAGCAACCAACAATACCCTGAAGCTTAATCTCTTGTACCTCTTCCGTCCTATGTGTGTGGAGAATGCTGTCATGTAGCAGGAGCAGGGGTGCAAGTCTGCACAATTAAGATCTGCTGTGATATCATTTGTGGATGGGGAGATATACTGATCCTGCTTGATAGCATTGCTGGATGCTTCATATTCACGTAGACTTGGCTTCATCAGGTTTCTTAAATTTGTTGTGACAACTATGAGGGAAGTCCACAATGCTGGGCCCTTTGCCTCTCCTACTTGGTCTGAAGGACTGATTGCCACACAGTGTTGTCAGCATGTATCTGTGCCTTATTTTGGTCAAGTCACTCCAAGAAAATCAACAGAGTGCCAAAAACGTACAAAATGTCATCAAACTCTCATATAAACAAACTGAGTCAAAAATGAATTAGTTGCAACCAAGCTGAGAGAATGTCTCTAAACACTCACCTGGAGCTGTAATTATAAAAATGATGGCAAGTTTTTTTCAGGACTCTGTAGACACCGCATGAGCTGTCTCATTGAGCCCACCTACAGGCTTCCCATTTGTTCGTCCAGAGCTACTGACTGTGGAGGTGAGGAACCAGGCTCGAGTCTCAGTGTAGGATCAACTTCCTGTGATTCTGGGAAATCACTTAATCTCACCATGTGTACCAAAAATTAATGTTTCCTTGTGCAATGTAACGGGTGCTCACCTAAAGTGATAAAGTACCTTTGGGTCGAGATCGTGCTGTATGAAAATGTAAAAAAAATATTTACATTACACTAGGATGCTTTTAGTTTTAGGTCTCTACAAGATTGCGTCCCCTGTGTTGAGTGTGTTCTCTCGCCTCTCCAGACAGACAAAGACGCGCTATAATGTGGCTGCAGTTGGCCACGTCATAGCACTTTTTTACATGACTTTAGCCATGCTGATAACAAATGTGCTGCAATTGACAACATCAATAGCTTGGGCATTAGCAAGACCTATTGGCATTGCCAATGCTTGTTATGTGTAGTCTCTAGTAAAAAAAACTGCCTTCCTCCCAAACCACTACTTTAGCCTCCTCAACCACTAAAGAATTCACATTCTAAGTGCAAACAGGCCTCTGTGGATTTAATGACGCAGAAAATGCAGAACATACAGTGAACTCAGAATAATGCATCTTCTTTTCATAATTAAGAAAACAAATCCACAAGAACAGTAACAACCAAACAGAGTTCAATAGAACTTTGAAAAAACTAAACTTGTAGGAAAAATAAAAAACACAGAAATATTAATAAATGATAACCTTGACACACCACAGTGGGTTAAGATGGAAATAGGACTACTAGGTGGTAGTGGAGGCCTGGACTAGTGATAGAAGGAACATATTTTGTGATCACCCAGTCTTGCATGCAATTTACTTTGCCTGGCAAATAGTACATCACTTGATGAAAGAGAGATGAATACACTTGAGGGCCTCACTTTGGAGCCACAGTAAGATGTGGGTAGAGGTCAAGAAACCTATTTGATCAGACTTTATCAGTAAAGAGCAATTGGCAAATTAAAATCTTCTGTAATCGACCAAGCTGAAATTGAACTGCACAGAACGAACAACAGACCAAGCTGAAATTGAACTGCACAGAACGAACAACAGCGCTACACACAATGGTCACCTTGTCTTGATTCAATGTTTGGACGTTGCCCGATATCGCTTCTGAACTCAAAGACATGAAGGACCCACAAAGGTGTAGGACTACATAGAATTATGATATGTTATTCTCACACTCAGTAACATCTCAGTTTAGGGATTGGTGGTCTCACTTAATCCACACAGAATATACAGACCAAGACTGGTCGGAACTCTTAGAGATGCATGACAAATATTTACAGAATGCCTGGTTGAGACTAGGATATTATAAAGTGCTACACCTTTGGCAATATACACCATTGAGGCTAGAGGCAGGGAAACTATACGACAGCCCTGCATGTTGGAGATGTGAACAGTTGGACTGTGACACAGTGCACTTACTCTGGGAGTGTCAGCAGCTGCACAATTACTGGACAGGGATTTGGAAAGTAGTTACGGATTCCTCAAACATATCTGGAAACTTAACAGGCCCAGCAGTGTTGCTCCATGACACCTCCATGTACCCGGAGATCACAACTCTTTATAGACAATGGTTTGCTATGGTAATGGCCCAGTTGTGATTGCTAAAACTGTAGGGAACTACGCCAATTGCAGTTGGTAGATACGTAGGTGTTGTAAATGTTCTGCATGGCCTCCTATTAAAAAATTATATATCAACTGTCTGATCATATACCTAAGTTTAAAACATTTGGGATGGTTCCCTTAGAAACTAAGAGGGAATTGACTGTTTAAAGACAAATGGCCCATGTATGTGGTAGTGGAAGACACCCTGTAATATTTAATCTCTATATATCTGCACCTAATCCTGCCCTAGTAGGACTATGGTTAGGGATGATGCTGTCACTCCTGGTAGTCTGGAAATGCAAAATGTTTGGATGGGGAACCATGGGAAAGGGTGGGAAATGGTAGAGAAAGCAAACAGGGAAAGAGTTGAGGCTATATAAACTATGTTCTATAGTTATGGTCTTTTTTTAGAAGAACGTTTTATTGCTTTTAGTATTCACAAAACGCTTCATTGCTCTGGCCAACAAAACAGCACATTACATACAGGTTCCAGTTGCACCGCCCGCTCCCCCACACCCGGTCAGTGAGATCAGGGCTGGGAGTGAGTCCCCTTCCTCCTCATCCATTCATGGAAAATCAGGTCCAACACTTGCGCCATGTTAACAGTTATGTTCTTATTGCATAATTGAACGGTTGTGACTAGTTTTATAGACAATGTACCTATTTGTTCTCTTCAGTAAAGCAGAAAAAAGCTAGTAGTAACAGATTCTCTTAACATTCTGTTCACTCTTTATACCTTGTCATTATTTTTCAGACTATAGAAAGCCATCATCAACTCTTTAATGCCTAAACAAGCCACATATCCTTTCATTTGATCAGAGACAAACAGCAGCCCCCCTGTTATCGGGCTCTAAAAATCATGGCTTACCTTCAATTGTGAAAACACTCTCCATGAATTCAGTAACAACATGTGTGGAGGTCTCTCTGACCACTGAAAAATGTACCTATTTAGAATGGCAGTCGACTAATACAATTATGACATTTTTTCCATGTGGCAAACCCTGAACAGGACCCACAAAGTTAATTGCCAGCTTTTTGTAAGCATTGTGAGGAAACCCAAGAGGGATTAGTTGAGTATTCCTTGTAAACAAAGTCTTTTCAGCATTCTGACATGACAAGATCCAAAATGCATTCTGACATAACAAGATCCAATATGCAGCTCCACTGCATTGCCCATTGCAGGTCATCAATTAATTTCATTCATATTCTGTGTATAGTTAATTAATTAAATTTATCAACGTCCAAGGTTTTGGAGACAAAGTCACAGCTGAGTAAATAAACCCTATTGAGTAGTGGATTTAGGAACATAGGGAGGATTGCGTGCAAGTAGGGGAGAATTGTGTATGTGACAAGGACATATTGACACGTTGCTGAAACTCTAATCAAAATAACATATTAGCAGAGCAGGTGACTGTGTACAAAAGAAACTATGGCTGTGGCAAGGACATGTTGTTCAAATTCAAACAAGGAGACAGGGATAAGGCTATGTGACAAAGTGGTCATTAGAACAAAAAAGGCAGTTGTTGGAGGAGGTAGAGGGAGCTTGTGACATTATCAAAGGAATCGTCTTGGGCAGAGTGGTGCAGATGCAGCGCTCCCCTGCCAAATACGGGATGATGATCTTTCTGCTGTTGTTGGTGTGTTTGTTTGCTACATTGTAAATTAAGGCTAAGTAAAACATCTTTCCTGAACATTCATGTTGTTATGTGTATATATTCTTAATCAAGGGATGGGCTGAAATTGAATTGAATTGAATTTAAAACGCACCCTGATGACACCCATGACATAATATTAACAATGCAACACCAAAAGTACAGGTGGAACAATCTTTTCACTTCTCAATATAAATTACCTTCATATTGGATATTTGAAAAATATTGTAATACACCTTCCAAGCAACATTCATTTGCCCAACCCTTTACTACAAATTTCCTTGGATAAACTTTTGTCAGAACCTGAACACACACTGTGCAGAGATCACACAGTTCCCGTCAGCCACAGTGTCAACCACTCTGGCTACACATTCTATACCATCATCTTAATCATTTTCATTATCTTCACATGCAGGGGGAAAGCTAGACAAAAATAGTGCTCTAACGTTATCCCTTCCAGACACATATATAAATTCAAAATTAAACTCCTATATTCTGGACAACAAACTAACCAAACGAGGTGAAGCTTTCCCCATGTCTTTATCTCCAAGAAAATATGGCAAACAGAACATCTGCCAAGTTCAGTTGGGGGATAAACATGGTAGGCAGGCCACAAACATGACTCATTTGTGTAGTGTTTGCTGCAGAGTTCTGTGTAATGTTATGTATTTGTAGAGCCCTCTATCACCCAAGAGGATATCCTGCCGGTGATGCAGGATTAGTCTGGTTCAAGCTATAGACTCGCTTAGTGTAAGAATCAAATATTCAGCTTCTTGTACAGTGCAAGAATTTAAGAGGCAGTTCTGTTACGTAGGGTCAGGCCTTTCAAGGCATAGGGGCAAGGTAAGAGAAGAAAAACTGCTAGTTCTGGTACTACATATGCGTGTGATGTGTCTGAGTAGAAGCTGGGCTGAGCGCTGGTGCCTGGAGGGTTTCTGAACTCTGATGCAGTTGTTGAGGTATACTGGACTAGTGTTGTGTACGGCTTTAGATACGTGTGTGAGGAGTCTGAATACACTTGCTTGTGTCTGGGAAGCCAAAGAAGCTCTTTGAGGAGCTGGTTGATATGTGTGTGGGGTAGAAGTTAGAGGGTGAGCCTGACTGCTGCGCTCTGTATGATTTGGAGTTGTCTGATTATTTGAGTAAGGCAGTCATTGAGTATTTGGGTGAGTGTGGCGCACATGGGGTTGATTCCCTTGGTGAAGATAAAGTGAGAAAATGTCCATCTCCCTTGCTTGACTATCTGCCTCCTACCTATGCCTTATCCATATGAAAGTGTACCTAGCCTAAGTTTGTTTTCATACCTGTTCACGTCTCTGTCTCCTTCAAAGTCATGCCTAATCCTGTATACTTACCAAGTGAACATTTACTAAAGCCTTCTGTGGCAGCCATCTTGAGCTCTGGAAGACGTGTCTTTCATGCACCTTTAGGTCACCTGCTGTGCTAAATCCAACTCCTTCCAGTTTGTGAATGTAAGTGGGAGGTCTCCAAGGATGCCTTGCAGCCTACATTTTAAACTGAGTGAATATATCTACTTGTGAATCTAAGGTAAACATGTTGGAGAAAACTGTTCTAAGTTCCCAAAAGAGGACTTCAAAAACTGCTAAAGGCTTTTTGTTTTGTTGCCAAGGTACTTCCTGACAAGGTGATCTATCTTCCGTCCACCATTATGTGATGTGTGGTGAATATAGTCATATAGCGAACTGAACATTTACCATGCTCCGGTGGCAGATAAATGTGACGAGGGGGCCATAAGCAAGTCCAAAATGTTCTCAACTAGAGAAAACAATTGTAAAGGCTGCTTGCCTAGTGAAGCAGTGCCCCATGAAGGGTATGTATCCATGCCCAGCCATTGAAATGTATATAGTTGGGCAGCTCCACCTCAGTCATTTTCCCAGTACTTTACTTTTATATGGTACAATGTAAAGCAAGTTTGAAAACATAGGCCTGCCTGAGAGGGGCACTGGTGACAGTATCACTGACTCTCTTTCCTTGCTTAGAGAAGACCCTGCAACAATCACATGGTTGAGTGTTTCACTGTTGTAGGAATGTGGTCGGCAATGTGCAGCCATGTAATGTCCTCCACAGCATATGAAGAAGAGGCTACTGCAACTTCAGCAGTATGACATTCGATGATGGTCAGCTAAAAGTCAAGGAGAGACATCAGTCTTTCTGTGGTGGCCTGATGGTAAACAACATATGCACTGTATATTCCCAACTAGATCAGGTGGGAATACAATATCTTATACTGTGTGTGAGTTTTATGATTCGCATTTTATGGATGAAGTACATGGTCAACCCAAAGCCAGGGTTCCCCTATTAATCGATACAGAAGTGGGACAGGGAAAATATCAACAAAATGCCGAAACTCCACATTCATTAATGGTTCCAAAAAGAATATTTTTAAATCCTCAAAAGTACAGAGAATAAAACATCAAGCCACCTTAAACCAAGATGTTCATATCCAAATGTTACATAACAGTTTATTGCATACCATTATAATAAACATAAATAATCTTATGTATTTCAATATTGTAATCATATATTCAGTGCAAAATGTTCCAGACCTTCTGGGAGAAAACCAATAAATGCGAATAAACAATAAAAAACATATTCATACCATTAAAAAGGGGAAAGGCACAGCTTGAACAAAATAATAGAAAAACACTTCAAGGCCCTCCACTGGAAAGAGAAAACTGATGCATATTTACATCAATTAACACATAATAGTGCATACATGAAATAACATACTATCACTAATTTTCGGGTCCTGAATAGTCAAAGAATGTGTAATCCAGAATGATTTAACGTTCTATTTGAAAAGTTAAATATTTTGATCCAAATTGGTATCTTCTGGAAGCTAGTATCCATTAATCCATGAGGTGCAGGCAGTATTTATACAAAGGAAGTTTGAATACAGTAAGCCGTCCTTGTCCAAAATAGTGGTGCTGATGCACGATTTGGTGATTAGTGACCGTAAGTGGTCACTCACCTTCTTCAGAGCACACAGTCATTATCAAACCATATAGAACCATCCCAGGATATAGGCTGTACATCTGTAATATAAGATATTGATAATAAATTAAAGGGGCTTGAAACAGGAGACGAAAAAGAAAGAAAAAAGAAGGAGAAAAGAGATACAAACTTCAGGCAAAAGAAAAAAAGTGTATTGTCAACTAGACATGATGACTCAGTCTCCAGAGATTATCCAAACTGTCAAGTAAAGAGTGGTCCATAGAATAGATAGATGTCCAGGTGTGCGATGTCATGCAAATAAATGTGCAAAATCTATGGTCCCATTCGTACACTCCTAATCGTGCATGTAGCTGATTAAGCATGCGTAAAAGTGTGACACTGTCCGTTTTCCCCCCCAACAAAAAAAAAAAAGGTAAGGAACCTCATCAGGTAAAGAAAAAAAGGCGAACAATGTGTTGCTAGCTAATCTTTATAGTGATGTTTCCAACCAACACGTGAATAAAGATAAACTGGTCACAAACTCCTTACACGTGTACAAAAGAATCACCAAGCTTTGAATTCCCCACAGGAGTTAAGTTCTTCCTCTGTGGCCAGCTCGAAATGCCTGGTCCTTAAATACGATAAAACATAGCAAACCATGGAAATGAAATAACAGCACCCATATGCATATCACCAAATCACAAAATTAGGAGTACAAGTGACTTTTATATAAAACGCACTCTAAATACCTTAACCAAGAAATATTAGTTCCTGTGCTTTTACGGCAATCCCTTGTGGTCTGGCATAGCAGAGTTCCTTAACATGGGTCTCGGAGAAAGAAAATGTCTCAACTGCCAAACAGGGAGACGCCAAAGCCTCGCAATCGTAGTCCGGAAGTGACGATATTCTGGGGCACGATGTTAGAGAATTAAAAAATGGACTAATAAAACATCTGCATATCTACAGAGTAAACATGATATGCGCAAAAGACATGGCCACCGTGTTGGGGCATACAACATCCCCCCACATAAAATTCAAAGACGGACCAAAACAATGTCCACAAATACACAAGATGAGTGTGAGATGTGCGACAGACACGGTCGCCGTGCCCAGACACAAGGACATATAAGTCTGAACACAGCAGCCACGCGCACCACACCCATCCGTCACTCTGCCCCCCTCCTTTGGTGAAAATGAATTTTAAATTGAGATTTATGAAAATCCCTTCAATTACGTATTAATACTATAACAAGGACCCCATGGAAAGCACAATAAGTAAGCCAAAAAAGTCGTTCTACGCGAACTAATAGTCCCCACTTCTTACATATGCGACACAAAATAGAGGGGAAAGATAAATGATGGCAGAAAGCGTACTACCAAACGCGGGTGGAGAGATAAGCCACCCAATAATAGAGAAGCCTCTGACTAGTGCCATCAGACCTCTTATGGTATATGATTCCAAAAGGGCCTACAGTACAGAGCACACAATGTTAACCAGACCATAAAAAATATATAGTTCTATAGAGACCAAAGGCAAGCTAGATGTCTTAAACTAAAGCATTTTCGCAAGGAATTCTGTCATTAAGTCCTTGGTTGACTGTGACCAAACAGTAAATCCATGACACTTCTCTTTTCCTTCGATATCTGTCAATGTCCACATGTGTTGCTGTAACTTTTTCCAGGATACTCCATTTCAGATCACTCTCCCGATGTCCTTTTTCCACACAGTGGTCAATCATGGGAGCCTGAGATCTCGGATTCTTGATGGCTGATTTATGTTCACTAAAACGTACTCTGAATTGTCTTCCTGTTTCGCCTACATATCCTAATTTGCAGGGGCACAAAATGCAATAAATAACATCAGAGCTACGACGGTTAGTCATGATCTTCAGATGAACTGGTAATAATAGCTTGAGCACAGGCATATGGCATTCACCACAATGATGACTGCCTAGCACGGGATGGGTTCCCGTTATGCTTTTCTGTATAAATTCCTTCCCTCTCGTGTACTTAGGATGGACCAGGATATTTCTTAAAATTTAGTTTTTCTTGAAAGCAAATATAAGCATAGGAAGGGGAGCAGACTCCTCGTTAATATTTAGAATATTCCAATATGTGTTGATGATTCCCTGTATTTTTTGTTAATATTAGAATGTCTAATAACACATACCATCTTAGAAAGTTCCTTTTTTTGATGTGACTCAAAAAGGGTGTTTGCAGTTGTAATATTTGGCCCTTTTGTAGGCTTCCCAAATGACTCTATAGGGATAACCTCTCTGAAGGAGCTTGTTCTTTAATGTTGTAGCATTTTTTTCATATTCAACAATGCTACTACAGTTCCTTTGTATTCTGAGAAACTGGCTAAAAGGGATACTTTGTTGTTGGCTTCTAGTGTGGAAGCTTTCAAAATGCAATAGCATGCTTCTGGCTGTAGGTTTGGTGTGTAAAGAAACTTGTAGAAATCTCTGTTCCTCAAAAATGAGGATATCCAAGAATTCCACCTTCTGATTGCTAAAGTTGGGAGTAAATTTGAGGTTGTTATCACATAGGTTGGGCCATTCGACGAATTCATGGAGATACCAGTATCTCCTTCCCAAATGAAGAAGACATTATCGATGTAGCGCCCCCAATGTTTAATATTCTCAAAGAAAGTAGCCATTTAGTTGTAAATATATTTTCTTTCAAAAAGGCCCATGTGGATGTTCGCTACACTTGGTGCACAGGCCGCTCCCATGCTTACTCCTTTGATTTGTTTATATATATCCTGATCAAATTCAAAAAAGTTTTCCTCTAAAACTATTTTCAGACATCTTAGGATAAAGGTGACCGGAACTTCATCAGATTCTTCCATCAAAAGATGTTGTACCGCATCATATGCCTCCTTTTGGGGGATGTTGATATATAGCGCTTCAATGTCCAGCGTAACTAATATTTCCCCAGTAGGGTTGAATTCCAGGCCCTCTATGTGTCACGGTTGACTCGTCGCTTACCAAATTTATCTGCAGGATGGTCTTGCTGCTTGTAGGTCCTGCCGTAGCCAAGATATGGGCAACCTTTTCTGGTAGCCACGGTGTTGCTGACAAGGGAACGTCAAGGCAGTCCATGCCCTCCAAAAGGAGTCCCTGAGGAAAAACCCGAAGGAAAAAACATCAAAGGCTGGAGCTCCCTGGAACAACAAAAAGGCACAGGCAAAGATAAGTTTTCAATAACAAAAATATAACTGGAAGGGCCAGAAAAAAGGCAAAAGAAAGGCTGGAAAACCGAGCGTGATCACTACCAAAGGAAGTAATGCAGTGCAATGAGATCAAGTGTCTCAGCCCTTATATACCCAAGAACAGGAAGTGACATTCAGGAAGGGAAAAGACGCCATGTTTTTTGGGAAAAACTACCATAGAGAATATAGATGAAGTCACCATGTTAGATAGGGATCCTGACGCATGCAGGGAAGAGAAAGACATGCTGGGAAGAAGAAGCAAAAACATGGCTCCACCCAAAAAATAGACAGACAAGAGAAAGAAAAACAAAAACAGAAGAGAAAAGAACAGAGGAAAGCAAAAAAACAGGTATGTGACATAGGGGGTCATTCCGAACCTGGCGGTCCATGACCGCCAGGGCCGTGGACCGCGGAAGCACCGCCAACAGGCTGGCGGTGCTTCCTGGGCCATTCTACCGCCGCGGTCAGAAAAGGGCAACCGGCGGTTTCCCGCCGGTTTACCCCTGGCCCAGGGAATCCTCCATGGCGGCGCTGCTTGCAGCGCCGCCATGGGGATTCCGACCCCCTTCCCGCCACCCTGTTTCTGGCGGTTCTTACCGCCGGGAACGGGTGTGGTGGGGCCCCTGGGGGCCCCTGCACTGCCCATGCCACTGGCATGGGCAGTGCAGGGGCCCCCTAACAGGGCCCCATAAAGATTTTCAGTGTCTGCTTTGCAGACACTGAAAATCGCGACGGGTGCCACTTCACCCGTCGCACCCCTACAACTCCGCCAGCTCCATTCGGAGCCGGCTTCATTGTTGAGGGGGGTTTCCTGCTGGGCCGGCGGGCGGCCTTCTGGCGGTCGCCCGCCAGCCCAGCGGGAAAGCCAGAATGGCCGCCACGGTCTTTTGACCGCGGTGCGGTCATTCGGCGGTTCCCTACAGGCGGGCGGCTCCCGCCACCCGCCGGGGTCAGAATGACCCCCATAGTGTGGGGAATGGGGGTCCACTGTTAATTCCTAGGCTGCGCCGCATCCCGAGCTCGCCGAGGCCCGATGCAAAACCTAGGGCCTCGTGCGAGGAAGTATCGGGAAAAAGGGAAGCGGCATGCCCGGCGGCCGAGGAATTGTACCGCAGCCTGACGTGGTGCCTCCGAGCGCGCCGCAGTAGGCCACGGCGCAACAGTAGGTCCCTCTCCTCCCCCCCGGAGCCCCGGGTTTGTGCGGATGCAGATGGAAAAATTGATGAACCAAAAAGGGGGCGTGAACAGAAGGGGCATCTTCCCAAGAACACTCGCTCATAGGGTAGCCCTTCCAATGGATAAGATACTGGAGGCGATTGCGGAACAGACGGGAATCACAGATTTCTTGGACCTCGTACTCGGGTTCATTATTCACCAAAAGAGGAGTAGGACAGGGAATTGTCTGCCAAAATTGTCTGCCTATAAGGTTTTAATTGCGAGACATGAAAGACAGGATTCATTTTCCATGTCCGAGGCAAACGCAGCCGAAAAGAAACTGGATTGATCTTTTGAAGGATAGAAAAGGGTCCATAAGAATGAGGCTTCAACTTGTTTTGTGATAAATGGAGAGGTAGAAACCGGGAGGAAAGCCAAACTTTGTCTTGTACTTTATAAGATGGAGCTTCACAGCGTCTCTTGTCAGTCATCCTTTTCATCTGTTGCTTGGTAGCTAGGAGGTTAGAGTGGATTAGGCGTTGAATAGTACGTAATCTTCGAGTATAGGAAGTGACTGCAGGAAGTGTAGAAGAATCTCTGTCTACGGTAGGAAAAGACTTGGGATGAAAACCATATGAACAAAAAAAAGCAGTGTTTTTTGAGGCACTATGTATTGTATTATTGTATGAAAATTCAGCCATAGGTAAATATGTGGACCAATTACTCTGAGTAGTATTACAGAAGCAAAGTAGATATTGTTCTAGTCCCTGATTTAGATGTTCCGTTTGCCCATTAGTCTGAGGGTGGAAACCAGAAGACAAAGCTACCTCATTATGTAAAGTCTTACAGAAATACTTTCAAAAACGTGATATATATTGCGACCATGATCGGAAAGGATAACGTGAGGGAGACCATGAAGACAAAATATGTCTTGTATAAAGATTTGGCTTAATTCTTGTGATGTGGGTAGTTTCTTCAGGGCAGTGAAATGAGCCATTTTAGTGAAAGAATCCACAGTCACCATTATCACTCAGTTACCTGCTGAGGGTGGTAAAGAACACATAAAATCAGTTGATACTGTATGCCAAGGGGCTGGTGGCACAGGTAATGGATGAAGTAATCCTGCAGGCTTTGTATGGGGTGTCTTAGCTTGGGCACAGATGGGACAAGACGCCACATAACTCTCAGTGTCTTTCTTAAGTGTAGGCCACCAAAAGGAACGGAGAAGTAGCTCTTCTGTGGCCTTAATACCACGATGGCCTGCTATAGGGGAGTTATGACACATTTGGAGTGCTCTCCTTTGTACCATTTTGGGTGGAAGAAATAATGCATCTTTGTAGTAAAAAAAGTTATTTGACTTTGCGTAATTTTTGACGTAGTTCTTTCATATCTGAGTCTGAGAGAGTGGAGTATTCTGGCCGTACTTTATTGAGAAAAGACTGTCCTAGACCAATGATTCATTTAGGTTCAATAAGATGTTGTGAAGGAGAATGGAGAACTTCAGGGTAACGTCATGACAAGGCATCTGCAAGTATATTTTGAGAACCAGGGATATAAGTAATAAAAAAATCAAATTGGCTAAAAAAAAAAGCCCAACAGGCTTGGCGACTGTTATGACATTGGAAGTTCCGTAGACATTGTCAATTTCGGTGGTCAGTTCATACTTCAAATGGTTCCCTATATTCAAAAGGAAGTGCCTCCATTCGTTACATTCTGTTTTTAGTGCTAGAAGTTCTTGTTCCAAAACAGAATAATTACGTTTGGAATCTGATAGCAAATGAGACAGATAAAAGATTGGATGTTCTAGTCCATCATCAACTTGTCTTTGTAGTAAGGCAGCCCCTGTAGCTCTCTCTGAAGCATCAGTGACCACGATACATTGTTTAGTGGAATCAGGATGTTCCAGTATTGGAGCTTGGGTAAAGGCATGTTTTAAATTTTGGAAAGCTATTTCGGCTATATCAGACTGTAGGAAAGTACCATCTTGCCTGGCATGTTACCCCCATATTTCACTGTATATATGTTGTTTTAGTGTATGTGTCACTGGGACCCTGCCAGCCAGGGCCCCAGTGCTCATAAGTGTGCCCTGTATGTGTTCCCTGTGTAATGACTAACTGTCTCACTGAGGCTCTGCTAACCAGAACCTCAGTGGTTATGCTCTCTCTTTGCTTTCCAAATTGTCACTAACAGGCTAGTGACCAATTTCACCAATTCACATTGGCATACTGGAACACCCTTATAATTCCCTAGTATATGGCACTGAGGTACCCAGGGTATTGGGGTTCCAGGAGCTCCCTATGGGCTGCAGCATTTCTTTTGTTACCCATAGGGAGCTCTGACAATTCTTACACAGGCCTGCCACTGCAGCCTGAGTGAAATAACGTCCACGTTATTTCACAGCCATTTACCACTGCACTTAAGTAACTTATAAGTCACCTATATACCTAACCTTTACCTGGTAACGGTTGGGTGCTAAGTTACTTAGTGTGTGGGCACCCTGGCACTAGCCAAGGTGCCCCCACATCGTTCAGGGCAAATTCCCCGGACTTTGTGAGTGCGGGGACACCATTACACGTGTGCACTGTACATAGGTCACTACCTATCTATAGCGTCACAATGGTAACTCCGAACATGGCCATATAATATGTCTAAGATCATGGAATTGTCACCCCAATGCCATTCTGGCATTGGGGAGACAATTCCATGATCCCCCGAGTCTCTAGCATAGACCCGGGTACTGCCAAACTACCTTTCCCGGGGTTTCACTGCAGCTGCTGCTGCTGCCAACCCCTCAGACAGGTTTCTGCCCTCCTGGGGTCCAGCCAGGCTTGGCACAGGAAGGCAGAACAAAGGACTTCCTCAGAGAGAGGGTGTTACACCCTCTCCCTTTGGAAAAAGGTGTCAGGGCTGGGGAGGAGTAGCCTCCCCCAGCCTCTGGAAATGCTTTGATGGGCACAGATGGTGCCCATCTCTGCATAAGCCAGTCTACACCGGTTCAGGGATCCCCCAGCCCTGCTCTGGCACGAAACTGGACAACGGAAAGGGGAGTGACCAATCCCCTGACCTGCACCTCCCAGGGGAGGTGCCCAGAGCTCCTCCAGTGTGCTCCAGACCTCTGCCATCTTGGAAACAGAGGTGCTGCTGGCACACTGGACTGCTCTGAGTGGCCAGTGCCAGCAGGTGACGTCAGAGACTCCTCCTGATAGGCTCTTACCTGTGTTGCTAGCCTATCCTCCTTCCTAGGTAGCCAAACCTCCTTTTCTGGCTATTTAGGGTCTCTGCTTTGGGGAATTCTTTAGATAACGAATGCAAGAGCTCATCAGAGTTCCTCTGCATCTCTCTCTTCACCTTCTGCCAAAGGATCAACCGCTGACTGCTCAGGACGCCTGCAAAACCGCAACAAAGTAGCAAAGACGACTACTGCAACCTTGTATCGCTGATCCTGCCGCCTTCTCGACTGTTTTCCTGGTGGTGCATGCTGTGGGGGTAGTCTGCCTCCTCTCTGCACTAGAAGCTCCAAAGAAATCTCCCGTGGGTCGACGGAATCTTCCCCCTGCAACCGCAGGCAACAAAAGACTGCATCACCGGTCCTCTGGGTCCC
Source organism: Pleurodeles waltl (assembly GCF_031143425.1). NCBI lineage: Eukaryota > Metazoa > Chordata > Amphibia > Caudata > Salamandridae > Pleurodeles > Pleurodeles waltl. The sequence goes on along the minus strand of NC_090445.1, from coordinate 442,075,424 downwards.
CTCTCAGCACGACGAGCGTGGTCCCTGGAACTCAGCAACCCTGTCCAAGTGACTCCCACAGTCCAGTGACTCTTCAGTCCAAGTTTGGTGGAGGTAAGTCCTTGCCTCCCCACGCTAGACTGCATTGCTGGGTACAGCGTGATTTGCAGCTGCTCCGGCTCCTGTGCACTCTTCCAGGATTTCCTTTGTGCACAGCCAAGCCTTGGTCCCCGACACTCTAACCTGCAGTGCACAACCTCCTGAGTTGTCCTCCGGCGTCGTGGGATCTCCTTTTGTGACTTCGGGTGAGCTCCGGTTCACTTTTCTTTGTAGTGCCTGTTCTGGCACTTCTGCGGGTGCTGCCTGCTTCTGTGAGGGCTCCCTGTCTTGCTGAGCGCCCCCTCTGTCTCCTCACGCAAGTGGCGACATCCTGGTCCCTCCTGGGCCACAGCAGCATCCAAAAACCCTAACCGCGACCCTTGCAGCTAGCAAGGCTTGTTTGCGGTCTTTCTGCGTGGGAACACCTCTGCAAGCTTCTTCACGACGTGGGACATCCATCCTCCAAAGGGGAAGTTCCTAGTCCTCTTCGTTCTTGCAGAATCCACAGCTTCTACCATCCGGTGGCAGCTTCTTTGCACCCTCAACTGGCATTTCCTGGGCATCTGCCCAATCTCGACTTTGTCGCGACTCTTGGACTTGGTCCCCTTGTTTCACAGGTACTCTCGTCCGGAAATCCACTTTGGTTGCATTGCTGGTGTTGTTCTTCCTTGCAGAATTCCCCTATCACGACTTCTGTGCTCTCTGGGGAATATAGGTGCACTTTACACCTACTTTTCAGGGTCTTGGGGTGGGCTATTTTTCTAACCCTCACTGTTTTCTTACAGTCCCAGCGACCCTCTACAAGCTCACATAGGTTTGGGGTCCATTTGTGGTTCGCATTCCACTTTTGGAGCATATGGTTTGTGTTGCCCCTAGACCTATGTGCTCCTATTGCAATCTATTGTAACTATACACTGCTTGCATTACTTCCTTTTGCTATTACTGCATATTTTTGGTATTGTGTACATATATCTTGTGTATATTTGGCATCCTCATACTGAGGGTACTCACTGAGATACTTTTGGCATATTGTCATAAAAATAAAGTACTTTTATTTTTAGTATATCTATGTATTGTGTTTTCTTATGATATTCTGCATATGACACCAGTGGTATAGTAGGAGCTTTGCATGTCTCCTAGGTCAGCCTAAGCTGCTCTGCTATAGCTACCTTCTACCAGCCTAAGCTGCTAGAAACACCTCTTCTACACTAATAAGGGATAACTGGACCTGGTACAGAGTGTAAGTACCCCTTGGTACCCACTACAAGCCAGGCCAGCCTCCTACACAGACCAAATAAACCCATTTTGTAAGTTCTCTTTCTTAAGAGTTTGTGTTATTTGGCTGGTTTGCTGAGCGAAATCGGAAATAAATTGACGGTAAAAGTTGGCCAACCCTAAAAAACACTGTGTTTCTTTAATGGAAGCAGTAGGCCACGGTGCAACACTATGTTTGATATCATTTGTCCTGTATCTTTGATGTAAGAGGGAAATCTAGTGATAAGAAGCTTAAGAAATTAATCAATGTATTTAGATAATGGTTCCGTGGCCGACCTTATGGTGGAAACAATCGGTTGAAGAGGAGAATCACTAATCTGTTTGTGTGTCTTAGGTACTCCGTATATCACAGGTAATCTTGGGTTACTAACCATAAGAAAGTCAGCCTCAAGTCTGGATATAGAACCGCTCTGTAGGCCCCATTCACAGATAGTCTGAATTTTTTAGAACAGATGGATTGAGTGGGATTACTTCTAACTTTCAGATAATGTTCTGGAACTGAAAGCATAGCTTTGATTTTTTGTTTGTACTTCTCAGTATCCAACAGGACTACACCCCCACCTTTGTCACAGGGTTTCACAGTGATATCCTTATTTTGTTGAAGCTCTCTAATAGCTGTTTTTTGTTCTTGTGTAAGATTGGGGCTAGGAGCTGGAACATATCTTAAAACTTGTTCGATCTTATTGAAGCCTATTTCCCAAAGACACTAACTTCAGGGCCAACCTGTAGGAGGCTGGACTGGCTTGTAGTGGGTACCAAGGGGTACTTACACTTTGCCCCAGGCATTCCTTATTAGTGTAGAGGGGTGTCTAGCAGCTTAGGCTGATAGAAAAGGTAGCTTAGCAGAGCAGCTTAGGCTGAACTAGGAGACGAGTGAAGCTCCTACAGTACCACTAGTGTCATATGCACAATATCATAAGAAAACATAATACACAGATATACTAAAAATAAAGGTACTTTATTTTTATGACAATATGCCAAAGTATCTCAGTGAGTACCCTTAGTATGAGGATAGCAAATATACACAAGATATATGTACACAATACCAAAATATGCAGTAATAGCAATAGAAAACAGTGCAAACAATGTATAGTCACAATAGAATGCAATGGGGCACATAGGGATAGGGGCAACACAAACCATATACTCTAGAAGTCGAATGCGAACCACGAATAGACCCCAAACCTATGTGACCTTGTAGAGGGTCGCTGGGACTATAAGAAAACAGTGAGGGTTAGAAAAATAGCCCACCCCAAGACCCTGAAAAGTGGGTGCAAAGTGCACCTAAGTTCCCCAAAGAGCACAGAAGTCGTGCTAGGGGAATTCTGCAAGGAAGACCAACACCAGCAATGCAACAACAATGGATTTCCTGACGAGAGTACCTGTGGAACAAGGAGACCAAGTCCAAGAGTCACGATCAAGTCGGGAGTGGGCAGATGCCCAGGAAATGCCAGCTGTGGGTGCAAAGAAGCTGCCACCGGACGGTAGAAGCTGTGGATTCTGCAAGAACGACAAGGGCTAGAAACTTCCCCTTTGGAGGATGGATGTCCCACGTAGTGAAGAGTCGTGCAGAGGTGTTTCCGTGCAGAAAGACCGCCAACAAGCCTTGCTAGCTGCAAGGGTCGCGGTTAGGGTTTTTGGATGCTGCTGTGGCCCAGGAGGGACCAGGATGTCGCCAATTGCGTGAGGAGACAGAGGGGGCGTCCAGCAAGACAAAGAGCCCACTCAGAAGCAAGCAGCACCCGCAGAAGTGCCGGAACAGGCACTACGAAGTGGAGTGAACCGGAGCTCACCCGAACTCACAAAGGAGGGTCCCACGACGCCGGAGGACAACTCAGGAGGTCGTGCACTGCAGGTTAGATTGCCGGGGACCCAGGCTTGGCTGTGCACAAAGGAAATCCTGGAAGAGTGCACAGGAGCCGGAGTAGCTGCAAAACACGTGGTTCTCAGCAATGCAGTCTAGCGTGGGAAGGCAAGGACTTACCTCCACCAAACTTGGACTGAAGAGTCACTGGACTGTGGGAGTCACTTGGACAGAGTTGCTGAGTTCAAGGGACCTCACTCGTCGTGCTGAGAGGAGACCCAGAGGACCGGTGATGCAGTTCTTTGGTGCCTGCGGTTGCAGGGGGAAGATTCCGTCAACCCACAGGAGATTTCTTCGGAGCTTCTAGTGCAGAGAGGAGGCAGACTACCCGCACAGCATGCACCACCAGGAAAACAGTCGAGAAGGCGGGGCAGGATCAGCGTTACAAGGTCGCAGTAGTCGTCTTTGCTACTTTGTTGCAGTTTTGCAGGCTTCCAGCGTGGTCAGCAGTCGATTCCTTGGCAGAAGGTGAAGAGAGAGATGCAGAGGAACTCTGATGAGCTCTTGCATTCGTTATCTAAGGAATTCCCCAAAGCAGAGACCCTAAATAGCCAGAAAAGGAGGTTTGGCTACTTAGGAGAGAGGATAGGCTAGCAACACCTGGAGGAGCCTATCAGAAGGAGTCACTGACGTCACCTGCTGGCCCTGGCCACTCAGAGCAGTCCAGTGTGCCAGCAGCACCTCTGTTTCCAAGATGGCAGAGGTCTGGAGCACACTGGAGGAGCTCTGGGCACCTCCCAGGGGAGGTGCAGGTCAGGGGAGTGGTCACTCCCCTTTCCTTTGTCCAGTTTCGCGCCAGAGCAGGGCTGAGGGATCCCTGAACCGGTGTAGACTGGCTTATGCAGAGATGGGCACCATCTGTGCCCATCAAAGCATTTCCAGAGGCTGGGGGAGGCTACTCCTCCCCAGCCCTAACACCTTTTTCCAAAGGGAGAGGGTGTAACACCCTCTCTCTGAGGAAGTCCTTTGTTCTGCCTTCCTGGGCCAAGCCTGGCTGGACCCCAGGAGGGCAGAAACCTGTCTGAGGGGTTGGCAGCAGCAGCAGCTGCAGTGAAACCCCGGGAAAGGTAGTTTGGCAGTACCCGGGTCTGAGCTAGAGGCTCGGGGGATCATGGAATTGTCTCCCCAATGCCAGAATGGCATTGGGGTGACAATTCCATGATCTTAGACATGTTACATCGCCATGTTCGGAGTTACCATTGTGACGCTATACATATGTCGTGACATATGTATAGTGCACGCGTGTAATGGTGTCCCCGCACTCACAAAGTCCGGGGAATTTGCCATGAACAATGTGGGAGCATCTTGGCTAGTGCCAGGGTGCCCACACACTAAGTAACTTAGCACCCAATTTTTACTAGGTAAAGGTTAGACATATAGGTGACTTATAAGTTACTTAAGTGCAGTGGTAAATGGCTGTGAAATAACGTGTACGTTATTTCACTCAGGCTGCAGTGGCAGGCCTGTGTAAGAATTGTCAGAGCTCCCTATGGGTGGCACAAGAAATGCTGCAGCCCATAGGGATCTTCTGGAACCCCAATACCCTGAGTACCTCAGTACCATATACCAGGGAATTATAAGGGTGTTCCAGTATGCCAATGTAAATTGGTGAAATTGGTCACTAGCCTGTTAGTGACAATTTGGAAAGAAATGAGAGAGCATAACCACTGAGGTTTTGGATAGCAGAGCCTCAGTGAGACAGTTAGTCATAACACAGGTAACACATACAGGGCACACTTATGAGCACTGGGGCCCTGGCTGGCAGGGTCCCAGTGACACATACAACTAAAACAACATATATACAGTGAAATATGGGGGTAACATGCCAGGCAAGATGGTACTTTCCTACACAACCCCCCCCCCCCAAACGAAGGACAATAAGACTAGCCATGCCCTGATGAGTCTTCATTGTCTAAGTGGAAATATCTGGAGAGTCCATCTGCATTAGAGTGGGTACTCCCAGGTCTATGTTCCACTGTATAGTCCATTCCCTGTAGGGATATGGACCACCTCAACAATTTAGGGTTTTCACCTTTCATTTGTTTTAGCCAAAGTAGAGGTTTGTGGTCTGTCTGAACAATGACGTGAGTGCCAAACAGGTATGGCCTCAACTTCTTCAGTGCCCAGACCACAGCAAAGGCCCCCCTCTCTATGGCAGACCAACGCTTTTCTCTAGGGGTCAACCTCCTGCTGATAAAAGCAACAGGTTGATCCTGGCCCTCAGAATTAAGTTGTGATAAGACTGCCCCTACCCCTAATTCAGATGTATCAGTTTGGACAATGAATTTTTTGGAGTAACAGGGGCTTTTCAGGACAGGTGCAAAGCACATGGCCTGCTTCAGCTCCTCAAAAGCTTTCTGACAGTTTGCTGTCCATTATACCTTTTTAGGCATTTTCTTAGATGTGAGGTCATTAAGAGGGGCTGCTATGGAGCCATAGTTCTTTATGAACCTCCTGTAGTACCCAGTGAGCCCTAAAAAGGCTCTCACTTGAGTCTGAGTTGTAGGGGGAACCCAATCTATAATAGTTTGGATTTCCCCCTGAAGTGGTGCAATCTGTTCTCCACCTACCAGGTGTCCCAGATAAACCACTTTCCCCTGCCCTATCTGGCACTTTGAAGCCTTGATAGTGAGGCCTGCCTTTTGCAGGGCCTCCAAAACTTTCCATAGGTGGACCAGGTGATCATCCCAGCTGGAGCTAAAGACAGCTATATCATCTAGATATGCTGCACTAAAAGCTTCCAGCCCTTGCAGGACTGTGTTCACCAACCTTTGAAAAGTGGCAGGTGCATTTTTCAAACCAAAGGGCATTACTGTGAATTGGTAGTGCCCTCCAATGGTGGAAAATGCAGTTTTTGCTTTTGCATCAACTGATAACTTGATCTGCCAATACCCTGCAGTCAAATCAAAGGTGCTTAGATACTTGGCAGATGCCAGTGTATCTATTAGCTCATCTGCCCTGGGTATAGGGTGAGCATCAGTTTTAGTTACCTGGTTGAGACCTCTGTAGTCAACACAAAATCTCATTTCCCTTTTACCATCTTTGGAATGAGGTTTTGGTACAAGTACCACAGGAGAGGTCCATGGACTTTCAGAGTGCTCAACCACTCCCAGTTCAAGCATTTTCTGCACCTCTTGTTTTATGCAGTCTCTGACATGGTCAGGCTGCCTATAGATCTTACTTTTGACAGGCAAGCTGTCTCCAGTATCTATAGTGTGCTCACACCAAGAAGTGGTGCCTGGCACAGTAGAAAAGAGTTCAGAAAACTGACCCAGGAGATTTATGCAGTGATCTTTCTGCTCAGCAGTAAGACAATCTGCCAGTACTACACCTTCCACTAGAGCATCCTGTTCTGTGTAAGAGAAGAGATCAGGGAGAGGGTCACTCTCTTCTTCCTGTCCTTCATCTGTTGCCATGAGCAGGGTGAGATCAGCCCTGTCATAGTAGGGTTTCAGGCGATTGACATGGAGCACCCTAAGGGGACTCCTGGCAGTGCCTAAGTCAACCAAATAGGTGACTTCTCCCTTTTTCTCAACAATAATGTGGGTTCCACTCCATTTGTCTTGGAGTGCTCTTGGGGCCACAGGCTCCAAGACCCACACTTTCTGCCCTGGTTGGTACTGAATCAGAACAGCCTTCTGGTCATGCCATTGCTTTTGGAGCTCTTGGCTGGCCTGAAGGTTTTTACTGGCCTTTTTCATGTACTCAGCCATCCTAGATCTTAGGCCAAGTACATAGTCCACTATGTCTTGCTTAGGAGCTTTTAAAGGTTGTTCCCAACCCTCCTTCACAAGTGTTAGAGGACCTCTCACAGGGTGTCCAAATAGGAGTTCAAAGGGGCTGAAGCCCACTCCTTTTTGGGGTACCTCCCTGTAAGCAAAAAGGAGGCAAGGTAACAGGACATCCCACCTCCTGTGGAGTTTTTCAGGGAGTCCCATTATCATTCCTTTGAGAGTTTTATTAAACCTCTCAACCAGTCCATTTGCTTGTGGATGATAGGATGTGGTGAACTTGTATGTAACACCACATTCCTTCGACATGGCCTTTAAGTAAGCAGACATGAAATTGCTTCCCCTGTCTGATACCACCTCTTTTGGAAAGCCCACCCTGGAAAAGAGTCCCAGGAGGGCCTTTGCCACTGCAGGAGCTGTAGTGGTCATTAGAGGAATTGCTTCAGGATATCTGGTGGCATGGTCCACTACCACCAAGATAAACCTATTACCTGAAGCAGTAGGAGGGTCAAGGGGGCCAACTATGTCAACCCCTACCCTTTCAAAGGGAACCCCAACCACAGGCAGTGGAATAAGGGGTGCCTTTGGATTGCCACCTGTCTTGCCACTGGCTTGACAGGTTTCACAGGACTTACAAAATTCCTTTGTGTCCTCTGACATTCTAGGACAATGAAACAAGGGGACAAGCCTGTCCCAAGTTTTCATTTGCCCCAAATGTCCAGCTAAGGGAATGTCGTGGGCTAGAGTTAGGAGGAACTTTCTGTATTGCTGAGGAATCACCAATCTCCTGGCAGCTCCAGGTTTTGGATCCCTTGCCTCAGTATACAAGAGGTTGTCCTCCCAGTAAACTCTGTGAGAGTCACTGACATCCCCATTTGCTTGTTTGACAGCTTGCTGCCTTAGACCCTCTAGTGTGGGACAGGTATGCTGTGCCACACTCAGCTCCTCCCTGGCAGGCCCCCCTTCACCCAAAAGGTCAGCAGTGTCTGCTTCCAGCTCCTCTGCTGTAGGTTCTGCACAGGGTGGAAATTCTTCTTCCTCAGAAGTTGAATCCACTGTAGAGGGAGGGATAGTAGCTAGTGTTTTACCTTTACTAACCCTAGCTTTAAGGAGTACTTGGTCCATTCTTCCAGGACCCAAGTCACCCTGTCCTTTTTGCTTTTTGGCCTGAGCCCTGGTCAAAGCAAAAATATGCCCTGGAATGCCCAGCATTGCTGCATGAGCCTCCAACTCCACTTCTGCCCAAGCTGATGTCTCTAAATCGTTCCCTAGTAGACAGTCTACAGGTAAATCTGAGGCAACCACAACTTTCTTTGGACCAGTAACCCGCCCCCCCCAGTTGAGATTCACAACAGCCATGGGGTGGCTAAGAGTGTTGTTATGAGCATCAGTAACTTGGTACTGGTGACCAAGTAGGTGTTGTTCAGGGTGGACCAGTTTCTCTATTACCATGGTAACACTGGCACCTGTGTCCCTGTAGGCCTGAACCTCAACACCATTTATTAAGGGAAGTTGCTTGTCCTTATCCATATTAAGGGGACAAGCAACCAAGGTGGCCAAATCAATGGCCCCCTCAGAGACTAATACAGCCTCTGTGGTCTCCCTAACAAGACCAACCCCAACTAAATTACCAAAAGTGAGCCCAGCTACTCCCTTGGATTGGCTATTAGTAGGTTTGCTCCCACCAGCACTGCTATTACTAGGGGCACTAGGTGTAGCAGCAGGGGTTGTAGTGGTAGGAGGCTTGGTGCTTTTCTTTGGGTAACTGGGATCAGTTATCCAATGGCCTTTTATTTTACATAAATAGCACCATGGTTTCTTTTCTTTGTTTTGATTTGAAGAGGATTTGGCCCCCCCCACCCCCACCAGAGTGTTTTTGTGGGCCTGATGAAGACTCATTTTTAGATTTGTCCCCACCCTTGTCAGAAGACTTACCATCCTTCTTCTTGCCATCCTTGTCACCCCCTGTATGAACTTTTCTGTTCACCCTTGTTCTGACCCATTTGTCTGCCTTCTTTCCCAATTCTTGGGGAGAGGTCAGATCAGAGTCTACCAGGTACTGGTGTAACAAATCAGACACACAATTATTAAGAATATGCTCTCTCAGGATTAAGTTATACAGGCTTTCATAGTCAGAAACTTTACTGCCATGTAACCACCCCTCCAAGGCCTTGACTGAATGGTCAACAAAGTCTACCCAGTCTTGTGAAGACTCCTTTTTGGTTTCTCAGAACTTGATCCTGTACTGTTCAGTGGTTAAGCCATAACCATCAAGGAGTGCATTCTTAAGAACTGTAAAATTATTGGCATCACTTTCCTTAACAGTAAGGAGCCTATCCCTACCCTTTCCACTGAAAGATAGCCATAGGATAGCAGCCGACTGCCTTTGAGGGACCTCCTGTACAACACAGGCCCTCTCAAGTGCAGCAAACCACTTGTTAATGTCATCCCCCTCCTTGTAAGGGGGAACTATCTTGTGCAGATTCCTAGAATCATGCTCTTTTACAGGATGACTATTTGGAATACTGCTGCTGCCACCCTGGGGTCCAAACCCCAACCTCTGTCTTTCTTTTTCTAAGTCAAATGCTACCCTGTCTAGATCCAGCTGTTGCTTTTTAAGCTTCAGCCTGGGCTCTTCCACTCTCAATCTATTGAGTTCCCTTTCTAACATTCTGTCTTCAGGGAGGGTGGGTTGGGCATGCCTTGACACAGAAGAATGGTGTGAATGAACAGAGGGAGACCTGTCCCTAACAGATGGCACTCTAACATTCTGGCCTACAGAAGTAACACTCTTACTGTGATGGGAACTCACACTCTTACTGTGATGAGAAGTCACATTAGTACCAGCTATGCTAGGTGGCCTGCTAAGGGGCAGGTTGGGAAGGCTCCCTTCTAACTCTTTTACTAGGGGTGCCCCAGAATCAGAGTGGGAGCTATCAGCTAATCTCTCACCAGAAGTGCCAACTAAGGTCTTATCTTGTTCAACGAGCATGTTAACTAATAGTTCTCTAGAGGGATTCTTCCCTACCCCTAAACCTCTTTCAACACAGAGACTCCTTGCTGCCTTCCAGCTAAGGTGGTCATATGCAGTCTTGGACAGATCCAGAGTTTGACCTGTACCAGCCATAATAGAAAAGGTTTAAGGGACAGAAAAAGAAAGAAAAAGTTTTCAGAACTTTTGAAAGGACAGAAAAAGCTTTTAAAACTTTTTAAGAACTTTTTGAAAGTTTTAGAGGTACTTTTCAGCACCTAGAAAAAGAGTAAGAGAAGAAAAGCTAAACTTTTTGGTTAGGTGTACATACACTGAACTTGTTTTGTATATTTTTCTCTTATGAAAAGTACAATATGACAAAGTGGTAAGTAGTTGCAAGTACTTATCCCACCGCTGCACAACCAATGTAGGAGGCTGGACTGGCTTGTAGTGGGTACCAAGGGGTACTTGCACTTTGCACCTGGCCCAGGTATCCCTTATTAGTGTAGAGGGGTGTTTAGCAGCTTAGGCTGATAGAAAAGGTAGCTTAGCAGAGCAGCTTAGGCTGAACTAGGAGACGAGTGAAGCTCCTACAGTACCACTAGTGTCATATGCACAATATCATAAGAAAACATAATACACAGATATACTAAAAATAAAGGTACTTTATTTTTATGACAATATGCCAAAGTATCTCAGTGAGTACCCTCAATATGAGGATAGCAAATATACACAAGATATATGTACACAATACCAAAATATGCAGTAATAGCAATAGAAAACAGTGCAAACAATGTATAGTCACAATAGAATGCAATGGGGGCACATAGGGATAGGGGCAACACAAACCATATACTCTAGAAGTGGAATGCGAACCACAAATAGACCCCAAACCTATGTGACCTTGTAGAGGGTCGCTGGCACTATAAGAAAACAGTGAGGGTTAGAAAAATAGCCCACCCCAAGACCCTGAAAAGTGGGTGCAAAGTGCACCTATATTCCCCAGAGAGCACAGAAGTCGTGATAGGGGAATTCTGCAAGGAAGAACAACACCAGCAATGCAACAACAATGGATTTCCTGACGAGAGTACCTGTGGAACAAGGGGACCAAGTCCAAGAGTCACGATCAAGTCAGGAGTGGGCAGATGCCCAGGAAATGCCAGCTGTGGGTGCAAAGAAGCTGCCACCGGACGGTAGAAGCTGTGGATTCTGCAAGAACGACAAGGGCTAGAAACTTCCCCTTTGGAGGATGGATGTCCCACGTAGTGAATGGTCGTGCAGAGGTGTTTCCGTGCAGAAAGACCGCCAACAAGCCTTGCTAGCTGCAAGGGTCGCGGTTAGGGTTTTTGGATGCTGCTGTGGCCCAGGAGGGACCAGGATATCGCCAATTGTCTGAGGGGACAGAGGGGGCGTCCAGCAAGACAAAGAGCCCACTCAGAAGCAAGCAGCACCTGCAGAAGTGCCGGAACAGGCACTACGAAGTGGAGTGAACTGGAGCTCACCCGAACTCACAAAGGAGGGTCCCACGACGCCGGAGGACAACTCAGGAGGTCGTGCACTGCAGGTTAGATTGCCGGGGACCCAGGCTTGGCTGTGCACAAAGGAAATCCTGGAAGAGTGCACAGGAGCCGGAGTAGCTGCAAAACACGCGGTTCTCAGCAATGCAGTCTAGCGTGGGGAGGCAAGGACTTACCTCCACCAAACTTGGACTGAAGAGTCACTGGACTGTGGGAGTCACTTGGACAGAGTTGCTGAGTTCAAGGGACCTCGCTCGTCATGCTGAGAGGAGACCCAGAGGACCGGTGATGCAGTTCTTTGGTGCCTGCAGTTGCAGGGGGAAGATTCCGTCGACCCACGGGAGATTTCTTCGGAGCTTCTAGTGCAGAGAGGAGGCAGACTACCCCCACAGCATGCACCACCAGGAAAACAGTCGAGAAGGCGGGGCAGGATCAGCGTTACAAGGTCGCAGTAGTCGTCTTTGCTACTTTGTTGCAGTTTTGCAGGCTTCCAGCACGGTCAGCAGTCGATTCCTTGGCAGAAGGTGAAGATTTAGATGCAGAGGAACTCTGATGAGCTCTTGCATTCGTTATCTAAGGAATTCCACAAAGCAGAGACCCTAAATAGCCAGAAAAGGAGGTTTGGCTACTTAGGAGAGAGGATAGGCTAGCAACACCTGGAGGAGCCTATCAGAAGGAGTCTCTGACGTCACCTGCTGGCCCTGGCCACTCAGAGCAATCCAGTGTGCCAGCAGCACCTCGGTTTCCAAGATGGCAGAGGTCTGGAGCACACTGGAGGAGCTCTGGGCACCTCCCAGGGGAGGTGCAGGTCAGGGGAGTGGTCACTCCCCTTTCCTTTGTCCAGTTTCGCGCCAGAGCTCGGCTGAGGGATCCCTGAACCGGTGTAGACTGGCTTATGCAGAGATGGGCACCATCTGTGCCCATCAAAGCATTTCCAGAGGCTGGGGGAGGCTACTCCTCCCCAGCCCTAACACCTTTTTCCAAAGGGAGAGGGTGTAACACCCTCTCTCTGAGGAAGTCCTTTGTTCTGCCTTCCTGGGCCAAGCCTGGCTGGACCCCAGGAGGGCAGAAACCTGTCTGAGGGGTTGGCAGCAGCAGCAGCTGCAGTGAAACCCCGGGAAAGGTAGTTTGGCAGTACCCTGGTCTGAGCTAGAGACTCGGGGGATCATGGAATTGTCTCCCCAATGCCAGAATGGCATTGATGTGACAATTCCATGATCTTCGACATGTTACATGGCCATGTTCGGAGTTACATTGTGACGCTATACATATGTCGTGACATATGTATAGTGCACGCGTGTAATGGTGTCCCCGCACTCACAAAATACGGGGAATTTGCCCTCAACAATGTGGGAGCACCTTGGCTAGTGCCAGGGTACCCACACACTAAGTAACTTAGCACCCAACTTTTACTAGGTAAAGGTTAGACATATAGGTGACTTATAAGTTACTTAAGTGCAGTGGTAAATGGCTGTGAAATAACGTGTACGTTATTTCACTCAGGCTGCAGTGGCAGGCCTGTGTAAGAATTGTCAGAGCTCCCTATGGGTGGCACAAGAAATGCTGCAGCCCATAGGGATCTCCTGGAACCCCAATACCCTGGGTACCTCAGTACCATATACTAGGGAATTATAAGGGTGTTCCAGTATGCCAATGTAAATTGGTGAAATTGGTCACTAGCCTGTTAGTGACAATTTAGAAAGAAATGAGAGAGCATATCCACAGAGGTTCTGGATAGCAGAGCCTCAGTGAGACAGTTAGTCATAACACAGGTAACACATACAGGGCACACTTATGAGCACTGGGGCCCTGGCTGGCAGGGTCCCAGTGACACATACAACTAAAACAACATATATACAGTGAAATATGGGGGTAACATGCCAGGCAAGATGGTACTTTCCTACACAACCGGATCCAAATTTGGGGTAAACATGGACGGAGGTCTAAATTCCACAATGTTAGATTCCATAACAGTCTCCCTAATCTGGAAAAAATAATGTAATCTAATTTTATCAAACTACGTCTGTATGTATTTCATAAACTCAAACTTGTTTATCCTTTGACTGGGAACGAACGAAAGTCCTTTTCCTAGAAGATCTAGAGTTGCCTGTTCTAGATGGAAATTGGTCAGATTAAAAATAGGGAGAGCTTTAGCTGTATCTATGTTTTCCAATATTGTTGTCTCCTTCTTTGTAGAAACTGATGGGATTGGTCCATGTGCTGATGAGATTTACCTCTCCTGTTCTGTGGTCTCCCTCGAGGGCTGTTCCAACCCCCCCGGTTGTCTAAAAAAGCATTTGTTCTTGTTGTGTTGTCATTAGTAAGATCATGTCTATTAGATCCTCCCTCACCATCTGACTCCGAGGTGTCGGAAAACATGACCCTTTGTTTTTTGTATGTAATGGGAATATGATTAGGTCTTTTGATTGATTCTTCTAAATTGAAGTTTTCTCTAAGGTAGGGATAAACCCTATCTTGAGAAAAGAGTTGTAAATCCTTACGTTTTTCCGTCTTCCTTTTTAAAAGATAATCATGATATCACTCTATTTCACTGTCAATCTTCTCCAGGACTCTTTTGGCTTCTTCTAATGTCCCTCTTTGTTTAATTTTGGTTTCTAGGTCAGTAATTTCACTTTCAAGTATGCTCATCATTTCTATAGCTGTCTCTATAATTAAAATCATCGAATCTCTTGAACACCGTTTTGCTATAAGGGACCATTTTTCTAAGAATTTACAAACTTCTACAACAAGGCCAGGAATATTTCTGACCCTAAGGCCCATCAGAATAACTCCGGCCTTGAGATATTCCAAAATAAAGTTGGCATGTGCCTCAATCTGTTTCAATTTCTTTTTCAAATTATTCAAAGTTAGACCATCCTCATCCTGTGCTTTTAATATCTTGTTACTATCACCTGGCTCTGAATACCAGAGCAAAAAAATTGGTCCTCGGAAAACCCAAAGGTTTTTAACGACTCCATGATGCATAACAAGAAAAAATAGATCACACAAACAAGCCTACCCGCAGAGGCCTAGACTAACAAAATGGTGACAGTGCACCAAATAGACAGAAAAGGGCACTTTACCTAGATGTCAACACATTCTACCGGAGGTACAGCTGAATAATAAGTTAATTAGACCCAAAAATATACACAGCAAAAACTTAGTTTCTGGATGCTGTGATCCGAAGAACTCTTCCAAAGCATTTCTCCAAAGATGCTACAAGAAATAAAAAAAAGAACAAAGTTTAACTTCAATTAGCCACATACCCACTACAACAACATACTTCAAGGTAAAAAGGGTGAGTTCACTGTAGGTACTAATCATTTATTATGCCACTCACATGTAGCAGAGACAATTTTAGGTGAAGACAACTAAAACAACACATCTGACATAGGGAAACCTGTGCAGATTGGGGAAATTCAGGCCTTATTTTGAAAGAGAAGCAGGACAAAAGGCGAAAATTAAACATCTGTGTGTATTGTGGAAAAGCTGGTCATTTTGCCTTAGAATGCCCCGTCAAGTGTAAGAATCCCAGAAAGGTAACAGTGATTGCTAATGACACCCTCCGCCTCAGCAGAATTGGAAGACTGAAAAGCTTGGAGAGGAACAAGATCTCACAATATCTTGCTAACACCTTTGCTAGAACTCCTAGATATTTTACCATCACTGGCATGCTAATTATCTCCAATCAGTTTCAAAAAGCCCTCCAAAAAATCATGTTGTATTCTAGAGCAACTGGAAATGTCTTTAATCCCACCTTAGCCAAAACCCTTGGCATCACCATAGTTCATAAGGATCATCCAGAGCGTGGAAGGGCAGTGGATGGCTTAGAAATACTTTCTGGCTTTATCACTTTTCAAACCGAGCCCATCCAATTATTTTGTGACAACAGTTATTCTGAGACTATGAAACTTGATTTGATAGATACTTTTTTTTGAGCCGTCTAGGAGTGCCTTGGCTACAGTTGTGTAACCTAAAAACAGATTGGACTCTACAAAAGGTGACTCTGGATTCCAAATTTTGTTTACAAAGATGTTATAAACTGGCCACTCACTAGGCACTTCTGCTCACATGCGCATCATCTTTGAACCTCATCATTGTAGGTTTATCTAGTCAATATCGGGGCTACCAAGATGTGTCTGACAAGGTGAAAGCTACTGTGTTGGCCCCTCACAGAAGCTTTGACTCCTCAATTGAATTAATACCAGGCACAAAATTGCCTTGTAGTTAGATCTATGCACTTTCTGAACCTGTAAATCAAACCCTGAATGAGTATTTAGATGAGCTTTGGGCCAGTTGGTTCATTTGACATTCTACCCTCACCATTCTCTTTCCTGTTGTTTTCTGTTCCAAAAGAACAGAGAATTGGGAATGTGTATAGATTACCAAACCCTAAATAAAGTGACTATTAAGGATTGATACCTGGTACCCTTGATTTCTGTTCTTTTGGACTAGGTGAGGAACTCAACATTATATATTAAATAAATTAGATTTACAGGGGCGTATAAATTGATTCCAGTGTGCGAAGGTGACAAATGCAAGACCGCTTTCTACACTAAGGCCCTCATTCCAACCCTGGCGGTCATAGACCGCCAGGGTGGCTGTCCACAGAAGCACCGCCAACAGGCTGGCGGTGCTTCATGTGGTATTCCGACGCGGCTGTAAAGCCGCGGTCGCCCAGCCGGGTCCGGCGGTTTCCCGCCGGATTAGCCCCGGCTGGGAGAATCCTCCATGGCGGCGCTGCAAGCAGGGCCACCATGGGGATTCCGACCCCCTTCCCGCCAGCCTGTTACTGGCGGTTTTCACCGCCAGAAACAGGATGGTGGGAACGGGTGTCGTGGGGCCCCTGGGTGCCCCTGCACTGCCCATGCCACTGGCATGGGCAGTGCAGGGGCCCCCTAACAGGGCCCCAGCATGATTTTCACTGTCTGCATAGCAGACAGTGAAAATCGCGACGGGTGCAACTGCACCCGTCGAACCCCTGCAACACCGCCGGCTCCATTCGGAGCCGGCTTCTGTGTTGCAGGGCCTTTCCCTCTGGGCCGGCGGGTGCTCCCTTGGCGGGCGCCCTCCGGCCCAGCGGGAAAGTCTGAATGGCCCCTGCGGTCTTTTGACCACGGAGCGGTCATTTGGCGGCGTAAACTTAGAATGACCCCCTAAGTATGGACTATAACAATGTTGTGTAATTCCCTTTGGGCTACCTAATGCCCCAGCGCATTTCCGTTTTTTCTTAATGAGGTTCTCAGAGATTTACTTGATATATGTTTAATTGTCACCACAAAAAAAAATCTTGATTTTCTCCTGGAATAAAAAAGAACACATTGCTCATGTTTGAGCAGACTTGAAAATACTGCCCAAAAAACAACTTCAACTTAGACAAAGGTACATTCTATGTCACCCTAATAGAGTTTTTGGAGTTTGTGATTTCCCACAACAGAATTCAGATGGACAAGAAAAAAGTGGACGTAATCTTTAAATGGCCAAGATCAAGCAATGCGAAAGATGTTCAAAGCCTTTTTGGATTTACCAAGTTTTATTAGCATTTTATCCACTTTTTTCTGAGATAGTGACTCCCCCATACCAAGACTTTTAATGAAAGGAGCCCTCTTCCACTGAACAGAATAAGCTGACCTTGCCTTTTCTGTGCTCAAGGAAAAATTCATGTTTGCTCCTGTGCTTCAACATCCTTATCCCACTTTTCCATAATTTTTAGCAGCAGATGCTTCTTAATAAAATGTGGGAAAGTGTGTTGTTACAACGAGATGCAGAGACAGGGCACATGCACCCCATAGCCTTCTTCCTTAAAAAGGCTACTCTATGTAGGGCACAACTATACCATTAACGAATAAGAACTGCTGATACCCAAAATGGCTTTGCAAGAGTGGAGGCACTACCTTCTTGCGGCACAACACACTATTGACTTATTCTACCATGAGAACTTACTATATAGCTCCACACCAGAATTAAGCAAGGGATTGCTAGATTGGTGTCATTCCCACCCATTAGCAGGGCATCTTGGAGAACAAAAGACCAAAGAAACTGTCTGTGATGGTTATGGTGGGAAACAGTGACCAAGGATGTCACAACCTTTGTCCAGACTTACCCAACCTGTGCTTATAAAAAATCAAGTTCCTCCCACCCTACAGTCTCCATGAAGTAATGCCTTTTCCGGGACCCCGGGCACACCATCAGCATGGACTTTGTGACAGATCTCGGATTGGCCAAAGGATTCATTATCATTTGAGGGGTGGAGGATTTGTTAACAAAAATGGCCCATTTTCCCACCTCTATGAAGTTGGCTGACGTCTTTATTGAGCAAATCCTCTGGTTACACAGAATTTTCTCAGTGATCATTTCAGATCGAGGTCTGCAAGTCCAAGTTTTGGCGAGGGTTGTGTTCATCACTCGGCACATACCTCAGGTTGTCCTCCACATATCCCACCAAATGGATGGGCACACTGAAAGGGTCAATCAATCCTTGGAACAATTTCTATGATGTTTGCTTTCTACATTCACCAGTAATTTGGTTCTTGCCCTCATTCTGGTTGACTTGGGTACAACACCACCACACACATTGCTTTCAGGTCTCTCCATTCAATTGTAACCTCGGATAGTACCCTAGAGCAGTGGTTCCCATCCTTTTGACTTCTGTGGACCCCCACTTTATCACTAGTGGAACCCAGGGACCCCCACTGAATCATTCTTGCAATCCGGGGACCCCTCCACTGAGTCATTACTGAAAGCTGGGGACCTAATCCGTCAATATTATTTAATTTTTTGAGCAGTCAAGGACCCCCTGAGGAGGCTTTGTGATCCCCCAGGGGTCCCCGGAACAACTGCCCTAGAGTCTTTCCCATGAAACTACAAAAAGTCACGAGTCAGGTCCCAGCAGTACAAACGCACAATGCTAATGTGATAAATATTTGTGAGAGGGCAAAAGTACACTTCTTAAATATAAGTCACAATGGAAATGCAGGCTGATCAGCAACAGAAACAAGAAACAGCCTACATGTTAGTCTGGCTAGCCACTACAAACCTTCAATTAAAAGGGCTACGAAAACTCCAACACCACTATGTGTACACTTACCCAACCCGACAATTACCAAATCCATCCTGTTTTTCGGGTCCCTTCACAAATCAATTCAATCAAATACTTGTACAGAATCACCTCCCCTGCCCTTCCGATGGTTGCTAAACACACTAAATATGAGGTCCACAAAACTTTAGACTCTAAACAGGGTGAAGAGAATTTGTATTATGTCATTGAATACAAGTCCTGAGAACAAGTCGCACACTTCCATGCTCCTGTCTGATACGCAACGTTCAGTTGTGGGGCTGGATGACTGTTTGGTTTCCAGGGGTGGGAGTTGTGGCCTAGTACCAAGATGGACCTGCTACTAGCCAACTCCTAGTTAGTTGGCCTTCGAGGGAGGAGAACTGTCATACCCTGGCCTGTCTGTGCTGTATGTTGCCCATTGTCATCACTATTTTCTTTTTAAGCAGTTGCCTTTGCCCTTACTTTGTTTTGCATGCTGTGCTAGGTTTTTAATTGAAGTCATGCTTTGCACTTTAGTTGGTGTCAGCAGTAAACAAGTTTGTTTAATGAAGTGCAATTGCCTTGTACTTTTGTTAAAACATGCATTGCCAGGCAATAATTAAAAGGCCTACGTTTCCTGTTTTCCCGCCAGAGGAGTCTGGTGTTTTGTTTGTGTTAGTACAGCAACCAGTAACCAGTTAGTGCCTTAGTGTCTGCCTCTGTTTCCTGCTGAAACGTGTCCTCTGTTTCGTAAGCAGCACTCTCCATGTGCATGACAGGCTATAAATACCAGAGACCTGTCTCCAACCAACACTGCAAATGGTTTCCAAGCCCATCCGCCTGCAACAAGAGCAACCCGGGTGCTGTTACTTGGAAGCTGGGGGCTTGTACCCTCTTTTGGAATCCTGTTCCTTCAAGACACCTTTCTACAACCTGGAACCTGGTCGTTGACCCAGCGCTTCCACGCTTGACTACAACCATCATTCTCTCACCGCTGCTGAGTGCTCCAGCTACTTCAGGCCATTACATGGAGCTCAGGTTATTGCACTAACCAGGGGCCTCTCACGTTTGGCTTCTCTTTTCTTCAAAGGCACCCTTGAAGTATGAATTTAAATGAGGATGATTTAGCAGAAGAAAAAAGGAAAAATGGACAAACTGTGTGACTTGTGTGAGGTAACACACGGCATAAAAAACGTTATTAGGCTTGTTATCATCAGTGAAGAAACAAAAAAAAAACATGCTCAGGGGGTCACTGTTCAAAGGATCCCAAGTGGACACGTGGATTTCTTTCAGTAATTCTTGTTTGACATGTTCTGAAAAGCTCTCTAAATTAACCTTTTTTTAGAAAAAGAGCAATTTTCTGCCTAAGTCGTATTTTAGCTTATGGAGACTAGAAGGGTAAACTCGATGGTGGTGTTTGCAAGTGGGTTTAGAGATTGTGGAGGTAAGTCACAAATAACTGAAGGAGGGGGTAAGAAAAGCATGCGCAAGCTGACTGTAAAGCACCTATGTATGTTTGCTGAAGGTGTGTTCTTTTGTCACAGGCCACCTATCCTGGGAGAAGGAGTGTAACTTACCACCAGAATTCGAAGGGTCCTGCTGGAAATTATCAACACACACCTGTCATTCTTTCCACAGGAGCTCCAGGTACACAAGAACTATCGCTGTCTCTCAATCTCTCTCGCTCTCTTCTCTCCCCAACCACCGCCTTACCCCCAGAGTCAGTCACTAATCTCGGTTGGCTCTTCTTATACTAAGAATTAACCTCGATGGGAAGTTGTGGAAGATCTTTGCTTCTGAAGATGTCCTGGGAATTCAGATTAGGGGCCCTTGGTAAGAAAGGTTCTTATTAATCAGCTTAGAAATAAGACCATGTGCAGGGGAAATAAGAGACATATGACTATACTATAATTAAAATATGGTCAGCCAAGTTTGTTTGCTTGTCAGATCTGAACATTGTTTTCAAATGGTATGAATTACTTCCTTCTTCGTGATATTGCAGCAAACAGTTCATCTGATTCTTACGTTGAGCACTCTAATAATTACTTTTCATTTAGAGGAATATTGCAAAAAGTCCTCCTAAGTAAACTCTTTACATTTTGAATTTTACTGACAAAGCTCCCACTTCCATTGATCTGTGCGTTTAGAGATATGAGGGCGTACCAAAGTAGCAGAGATTTTGAAATGTGAAATGTATGAACCCTTTTGGTGCAGGGGATGTGAGCATCATGTCTCCCCATTAAAAGGAGAAAGTCCCTCTATGAAAGGTATTAACGTTTTATGGTCTAATTTAAGGCTATAAATAAGATCTTCTCTTGCAGCCCTGTAATGTTTTTCTTTTCAGTTCCCCAAGCACCAGTCTACAACGGAGATGTACCATTTGAAAGGGTAGAATTTCCCTTTTCCAACAGTACCTTTCCTGAGTGTATCCCTGCTCAGGAATCACCTCCTCCACCTTAATCCTGCACAGTCTTTCTGCCCCCTGGGAGGCAGGATATAAGAGTGCTTAAGCCTTCTCAATTTACACTCGATCAGCCTGCCCAAAGAGAGTAGGTAGAAGGACCCATCGAACCATGACTGTAAAAAATATAGGATTGGGTGGGAAGGCTAGCCTAACTGGCAGCAGACTGCCCCCACAACACACTGTGCAAACACGTTTTCTGCACATGTGGTGTGGCCCGATTGGGGAAATGCCATTATCTGCCCTTCCTAAAGACACAGAAGGCGAATTAGACAGGCCTTCTTATTACAGAAAATGCCCGAACGGTGCAATTGCATTCACTCCTTGCAATCCCATACTTTTTGGTGTTATGGAAAGGAATGGAGATACTTGAGTGACTCCTTCAACCTAGTGGATTATGCAAGCACACATCTTGCACCAGGACAATCATTCCAGAGCATTCCCTAATTTGCATGGGAGTGTGTCCCTATGTAAATAAGGGAATAATGGGCCAGATGTATCAAGCTTTTTTGCATTCGCAAACATCGCGAATTGCAAAATTCGGCCGTTTGCAAATTAAAAATTGCCTTTCACAATGTATGAAAGGCATTCGCAGTGCAATTTTAAGGAATCGCTATTTTAGCGCTTCCTTAAAATTGCGACCCCATTTAGAGAATCGCAAATTGTGATTCTCTAAATTGGAAATCGCAAATAGAGAATTCCTATTTGCGATGTCCAAAGCACATGTATCAAACATTTCCTAAATGCAAATTGGGCATTTAGGAAATGCAGTTACCACAAACTAAAGTTTGGTGGTACCCATGTGCAAATTTTAAAAATGCATTATAAATGCTTTTTTTAAATTGACAAGCAGCGCACACATGCCCCTAAGGCATGTGTGTGCTTCACATGTCAGTAAAAATATTTTTGGGGTGCAACAGAGGGGGCCTTAGGCCCCCAGAACCCTGGGGTTTGCATTTCCTAAATTGCGAATTCCTAACTGGAATTCTGAATTTGGGAAATGCAAAAACATTTGCAACAGGCCCATAGGTGCGAATGGGGTTGTGTTCTCTATTTGCGATTCGGTAATAGCATTTACAAATTTTAAGAAATCGCTCTTACTGAATCGCAAAATTCATACATACCATTGTGCATTTCTTAAATAGCGATTTCTTAAAATTCGCTGTTTAAGAAATGCAATTTGGTCGTTTGATACAACTGGCCCATAGTGCTTCTGCGCCTCTGCAATTTTACAGACACAGGCGCAAAGACAAAAAAAGAGTTCGGAGGTGCACTGACTTTGTACTATAAATAGGTGGGTCACAGTCATGGCACCACCTGAGGGAACCTTTTGGGAGGATAGCATGGGGTCCCAAGGACCCCCAAATTATGACCTTTTTCAAAAAGAGGCCAGTCCGCCTTCAATGTAGGATAGAGCTGATGTTTCAACCTGCAGCCCTAATTACAACAAAACATTCTTCTCAGGGGAGGCACCATGGCACAAATAGGAACAGTGTATCCAATGTGTAATTCAGACCCAGGGTTTTTTTTAATAGTTGGCTGGGAGCTGATTCATTCTTGCATTGAGCCACACCTCCCACCCCTGAAGCCCAAATATTATTTTAACCCAAACCAGCTCAGACACCAAATATTTCAGTCATCCCCTTGTCAGCTGAGAAGAAATGTGGGTTAATTTGTGTGTAGTTTTGAGATATGGGCTGGCAGAGAAGGCATAAACCCCACTACTCCCCTGAGTGGCAGAAATACTTCCTATTGTCCACTGGCTGGACCCAATCTCAAGACAGGCAACATCCATTTTTGAACACCAATCCCTAGTGTGAGTGGGCTTTCTGCCCATGGGACAGGAAGATACGAGATGAAACATCCAAACAGGGGGTAGGACGGCTCTCTGTGCTAAGAGCCTGGATATGTAATCCTAGCACCCTTTTCTGTTTTGAACCTGTTTCCCACGTGATCTGGTGTGCTTTCTGGCCCTCCTCCCGCAGGCTCGGTAGCTACCGGGTAAAACACCCCAATTTACCCACACATGGGGGAAGAAAGCCCATGAGACTCTTAGAGAAAAAGGAGAGAAAATAGCAGGATTCAGAACCTTCTTATCATTGGGCTTCCTTTCAGACACTAGATAATATTTCTGCTTTGAAAAGCAGGAAAATAAGGATTTATCTGCTCTCTGCCAGCTAATATCTCAAAACTCAAAACTACACCCAGAGTATTCACAATGTCATCTTTCTTGCCATGATGCATGGTTGCACATTATAGGCTCTCGGATAGCTGCCACTCAGAGACACTCTATAGACTGGGGGCTGTCTAAGGTGGTGTGACTTGCATAGTTCCTGGTATGTTTTTTTTTTTTACCCACAATGTCCTGAAAACTTCACAAATATACCTAAAACATCTAATTTCCTCTTTCTGTCAGTATTGTTATTAAGGTTGCAAGACTGGGTGTTGTGGCTGTCACAGGAAATAATCACACTAATTGGTTAATTCACTGTGAATGTAAAACATATGTTTTGTGATGTTTGAAAAAATTAAAGTTGATTTCCTTAATAACAAGGCAGGAAAATACTTCCAACATGGCACCCAAAAGTTGACAAGTGGGTAAGACAAGCCACAGACAAGTTTTATAAGGAAACAATTTGAGTCAGATTTGTCTTCTGAGATGTTGGATGTCGGATGGAGCAGTCATTTTGAAAGTTAAATCTCTAGTAAGGGGAAAATTCTATATCAGGACTGGAGGCGAGGATTATGCAGTCCTTTCTTCACTTTATCATAAACAGCAAGTTCAAAGTTCAAACATGACCAAGAACAAATAAAACTTCAAATCTCATGATGCCCACATATAACCATGGCAACCCATAACCAATCTGCTGTCCATAATAAGGAGTATATAAGTAGCTGACAGGCACAGTCCGTCCTCTTTCTTCACTGATGCCCGTCAGTTAAGTCCTAGCTCCTTCTCGTCTTTTAAGCAGGGGTTTGGGGATTGCCTTCGTGGCACGAGCGCTTGCCTTTGTTGCCTGTGTTTTTTGTGATGGTGTTTGCTCTGTCAGTACGTGAGTTCCATTCCTCGCATACCTGACATTCCTTCTGTTGCGCGGTAGGCTGCGGCCCAAGTGCATGGTGCAGTGACACCTTATCACTGCTAGGTGCACGCGTACGAGTCCCTCTGCAATCATTTGCCTCAGCGCTTTGCATGCTGTGCTTTTTGATCGCGTCAGGGCCTTTCAGGATCTGGCCCTCAGGGATTCCTGATTTCTGTGGCCCCCAACCCTCGCCGACACCGCACTGCGGTACGTGCAGGCACTACCTGCTTACAATTCTCCCTTAGGGAAACCTTTAGGGTTTTGCTCTTGACCATATATATTTTGTACATTTCAGAGCACGGCAATGGGGCTGCCCTATTATTATTTTAGGTTGGGTGTTTATTGTGCTCTCACCCCATTTTATTGACACCCCTCCTGGGGGTACGCTGCATATTTTTACTGGTCTGGCCCTGGGTCCTTCTCCACCCTAAATTGTTTGGTTGGGATTTTTTCCTGTGTATATACATTCTTTATTCTGGTGATGTCCTCGTCCACTCCTTCTATGGACTCTTTTGTGGACCATGCCTATGCTCCTTCTTTGGGGACAGAGGAAGTCTGGCCTCCTCAACGCCACCTTCCTGAGGGCATGGACAGACTCCTTTCGCAGGCGGTGGCAAAAGCCTTAGCAACCCTGCAAGATAGGGTGGATAGGTTGGATAGGTTAATGGACAAGGGGCCAGATGTAGCAAAAAAAAAAATTGCGACTCGCATTTTGCGAGTTGATGCGAGTCGCAAAATGCGAGTCGCAAATTGGAATGCCAGAAAAAAAAGCGATCCGATTTTGCGACTCGCAGCCGGACTCG
The DNA here is from genome assembly GCF_031143425.1 of Pleurodeles waltl. Taxonomy (NCBI): domain Eukaryota; kingdom Metazoa; phylum Chordata; class Amphibia; order Caudata; family Salamandridae; genus Pleurodeles; species Pleurodeles waltl. The sequence goes on along the minus strand of NC_090445.1, from coordinate 442,050,605 downwards.
CAACGCTGTGTGCGAGTCCGCAGTTTGCGAGGTCGCTGTTTGCGAGTGTGCAAAAAACGAACTCGCAATTAGCGAGTGGGTGTCGCAAATTGCGAATACCTTCAAAATTGCTTGCAGATGCAGCAGAACACTCCAGAAAGCATACCAGAACACCCTGGAAACACTTCCTGGCACATGATGATGACATCACAGCCAGGAAGTTACCAAATACACCTGGGAGGAGGGCTCAACAGTGAGCAGTGTCTCTGCCACTCACAGTAGGGTGCTGAGGAGTGGTAGGCACAGCACCATGGACGCAGCAGGGACCAGCCAGGCTGGTAGGAGGGGCAGGAGATCATAGATAACAGCCAGGACAGATTCATGTGGCACATGGCGTTAATGTGCCACATGACTGGTTGGCATTTTCCTGCCCATGGACAATTTCAACTTGTATATAGTTTCTACCTGACATTAATAAAACAGTTATTTTTGTTCCACTTAACAAATGGTTAATAGGTGAGTATGGTGGGAGTTGACACGTACCGTCCAAAATATTGCGTTGCAATGTGGTCCCGTCTCAGTCTGCCTTGATTAGCTAGACTCCTATCCCCATGATGGCGATGTGGTTGTTCTTGCTCTTCATCATCAGGATCTGGGTCTGCAGGGGTGAGAGGTAGCCCACGTCGGGTGGCTATGTTGTGGAGGATGGCGCATGCGACCACAATTTTGAAAGCGGTAATGGGGGTGTATTGGAGGGCGCCTCCACTGCGGTGGAGGCATCTGAATCTTGCCTTCAGCAGTCCGAAGGTGCGCTCGATCAGGTTCCTGGTCCTCTTATGCGCACTGTTGTATTGCCTCTCTGATTCAGTTCTGGGTGTTAAAAACTGAGTCATGATCCAAGGCCTGAGAGCATATGCACTGTCACCTGTTGGGCACAAAAGTACACGGTTAGGAAGTCCAGATTGTCGTGCACAGTGACCTGTGTGTATGTCTGCAAGTGTCTGTGGCTCTACCTAGGAGGTAACCGTCTCCAAATTCCCCACGTTCCAGGCGTTGATGTATCCCACTATGCCTAAAAATGTATGAGTCATGGGTACTGCCAGGAAACTTAGCTACGATGTCCGTGATGACATAATGGGCATCACAAACAACCTGTATGTTGAGTGAGTGGGTACACTTCCTGTTGCGGAAAATGTGTTCCAGATTAGCAGGGGGGCATATTTGAATGTGTGTCCCATCTACACACCCTATGACATGAGGAAAGTGGACAATGCGGTAAAAGTCCAGCTTGGTGCTGTTAATTTCTGCCTCATTCCTTGGTAAGTATATGAAGTGAGACATGTGCGTGACTAAGGCATCTAGGAATGCCCTGAGGAACCTTGACACTGCACTTTGGGATACCCCACCTGCCACGGCAATGACCCCCTGATAGCTCCCTGAGGCCAAGAGGTGCAGTGCGCATAGCACTTGCACATGCGTAGGGATGGCGCAGCCACGCAGAGTCTTGTGTTCTAGCTGTGGTTTCAGTAAATCTATTAATTCTAGAATGGCTGCGCCGCTAAGGCGGTATTTGTCATAGATCTCCTCTTCAGTTTGCTGAAAAAGAGTCTGCCTGGTTCTATATATCTTCTCCTGTCTGTGGCCCCTCCTCCTCCTCTGCAGGGCTGCGTAGACTCTCCTCCTCACTGCTATCAGGTATATCTCCGCCATCTTGAGTAACCCAGATGCCTTCTGGGTCCCCTTTTATACTTTGGTAATGGTTACCACCTGCTCTGAGTTAGTGGTAAATGGGACATGCAAACTGGGCTTTTTGCGACTAGTCGCAATTTGCGAGTTGCAATTGCATAAGGTTTGCGACTTGCAATTTGCGGGTCGCAAAATGGGGTCGCAACGGATGCGACTCGCAAACTGGTCCCATCGCTTTTTGCGAGTTGGAAATGGGATTTTTGCATCCCATTTCCGATTTTGCGCTGTCGCAAATTGCGAATCGGCCCGTTTGCGAGTCGCAAACGTTTGCTACATCTGGCCCAAGGTGTCCAATTGGTCTGGTGTATTGGGAGATCCAGATCCACTGGCTGGTACCTCTAAGACATCTTCTTCCTCTCGGAAGCGTGACTCGGGGCACCTGGAAGGTTTCGCCAGATTTAGGCAAGCCTTTTGCAAGAGCGCGCGGACGCTTGATCCTGTACCCTGCCGGGAGGATGTTGTACCCAGAGAGCATGGCAGCACTGCTGCCCTTGCACTGGATCCCTTTGTGGGATCGCCCCGTTCGCGGGTGGGGGATGGTGACTCCGATGATGAGGGCTCATCGGATGAGGGTTGCGTTATGGGTAGACCTTGGTGCCCATCAGCGAATACCTCCAGTGTAGAGGAAGAAGGTTGGGAGGACTCAGATATGTTTGATCCGGAGGACATTTACCATCCTCAGTCCTCTGAATGGGTCCCCGCTCCCAAAGTTGCGACTTACGTCACCAAGGCCATCCGCCATCCTTAGGAAAAGGAGGTTCGGGCCCGCCTTTGGGAGGAATGTCCCAGGCCAGCGTTTGAGGACAAGGTGGCGGCTACGCCTTCTCTGGACCCCAAATTATGTACTTTTTTCTCCACGTACATGCGTGATCCCAAGAAGGGAATCGATCGTTCTTGGCGGGCTTGTCAGGATAAACTCTTGGATGTCCTGGGGCCCTTGACCAAGATTATTGAGTTGGCAGATTCGACCAAGGTCTCAGGGGAACCGTTGCATGCGGATTTAGTCGCTGGATGGGCACAAAGGGCGGTATCTACGAAGAGGAGTTGCTCTATCCTGATCAAGATTGACCCCACATTAGGGGAATTGGCGACATCAGAGGCAGGCGCAGTAGTCCAGGGCAATCTCCTTGGGGACCCCTTAGTGAAGGAGTTAGGGAGATTTGTTTCCACCTTCTCTGCTTTGGACAAGGTGCAGTCCTCGATGCGCAAGATTTTCCAGGCAAGGTTTTCTCTGGGGCCAGGCAAGGAAGGGGTCGCTCCTCCGGCCGCTCCCTGCAGGCAAGCCCCTCCAGATCTCAAGGACACCGCAACAACGGTTGGAATGACGGAAGACAGGGGGCGTTCTTCCCCAACAGAGGTTCCGGTAGAGGACGTTCCTCACGTTTCAAGAGGAGGTTCCAATCCTCCAGTAGGAAGCGGTGGTGAGCATCCCCCTTTTTTCCCTCAAGAGCTAGGAGGCAGAATCGCTCTCTTTTTAGAGAATTGGGCCCGGCTCACCTCCGACCCTTGGATCTTGGAGAGAGTGTCGGGTTTCCACATAGAGTTCTATGGGACCCCAGTTCAGCCGGTTCGGCCTCCTCCCATTCAGTTCAGTGTTCAAGATTCTCAATTAATAGACGCAGAGGTACAACTTCTTCTTTGCAGAGGGGCCATTGTTCCAGCGCCTCTTCCGAGGGGTTTCTTAAGCAACATTTTCCTAGTCGAAGAGAAGGACAAGGGTTTATGTCCGGGGATAAACCTCAAGGCATTCAACGAATGGGTGGTTTATCGCCATTTCAAGATGGAGGGTATCCATCTTCTCAGGGATCTTCTGTGCAAAGGGGACTCGATGGTCCGCTTGGACCCCAAAGATGCTTACCTTACGGTCCCGATTTACCCTCCTCACTGACGTTTTCTGCAGTTTCAGTGGCGGAGCCAGATTTACGAATTCAGGTGTCTTCCCTTCGGCCTTTCTTTAGCACCTTTGTGCTTCACGAAGTTGCTGAAACCGGTGGTTGAGTTTGTGAGGACTCAGGGTGTCAGGCTGATTATTTATCTAGACGACATCCTTTTGATGGATCAGTCCTAGTCGCATCTGTTGCGTTACGCGAATATGACTATTGCTCTGTTGGAGGACCTGGTTTTGTTGTCAACACGGAGAAGTCCTCTCTTCTCCCGTTGCAGTCTACCACCTTTCTGGGGTTCGTAGTGGACACTACGTCGGCAACTCTGAAGCTCCCAGAGCCCAAGATCTCCAAGATCAAGAAGGAGATTTCCGAGGTGCTCCGCAAGGACAGGACCTCCCTCCACCAGATTGCCAGGATTGTGGGTCTTCTGTTGTCCCCTATCCAGGTGATCTTTCTGGGTCCCTTGCATTACAGGGTCCTGCAACGTTTGAAGGCGTCACATCTCAGGAAGGGACATACGTATTTGGCACTGGTGGAGCTTTCTTCGGAAGCTCGATCGGAGATGCAGTGGTGGTTGAGCCATGTGGACGCATGGAAGGGGAAGGCCATCTTTGTCTCCCTCCCCGACCAAGTGATAGAGTCGGATGCCAGGAGACTGGGTTGGGGAGCCAGGTGTGGTCAGATTTATATGGGGGTCAGTGGACTGCGGAGGGGTTGAACCTTCATATCAATTGCCTCGAGCTCTTAGCGGGTTCGTTTGCGATTCGGTCCCTGACTCACGACAAAGTATCCTGTTGTGTCCTTCTTCATATGGACAACATTTTGGCCGTCCAGTACATAAAAAGACTGGGGGGCACTCGATCCAGAGTCCTGGCGGATCTGGCGAATAATTTTTGGCATTATTGCCTCCAGAGACAGATCTCTGTAACAGCAGAATATCTTCAGGGAATTCAGAACAAGGTGTCAGACTGGAATTCCTGCTTTCTCAGGGATACTAGCGACTGGCGACTGAATCCAGTGATCTTTCGGTCTCTGATGGATCGTTGGGGTCCATGTGCTGTGGACCTATTTGCCTCTCGGTGGAATGCTCAAATCCCAACTTACTTCAGTTGGAGCCCCGATCCGGGAGCAACCGCGGTGGATGCTTTCTTGCAGGACTAGTCTGAGAACCAAAGTTATGCTTTTTCTCCATTTCTATTAATTCCCAGAGTGGTGGCGCAGGTCCAACGTCAATGGGCGTCCTTGATTCTGATCTCTCCGATTTGGAGAGCTCAAGCGTGGTTTCCCCACTCTTCTGGAGTTGTCGTGAATGGCTCCTCTCAGACTTCCTTGTTCCTTGGGAATCCTTCGGGATCCGTTAGGTCGGCCCCACCCTTTGGTGGTTCAGTGACACCTCAAACTCATGGCTTGGAGGATTTTAGGGGACATTGGTAGAACGTATGCCTTTCACGGGACGCTACAGCTCTTATCAGACAGTCGTGGGCTCCAGGTACGATCAAACGATATAGATCGGCCTGGAACAGATGGGCTTGTTGGTGTCTGGAGAGGGAAGTGGATCCCGTGGGGGCTCCAGTTGAGTTCGTAGTCAATTTTCTGGCTGAGCTTTTTACTTCAGGTTTGGCATATTGTACCATCAATTCTTTTCGTTTTGCTATTTCGGCAGGGCACAATACGATCAATAATCTTCCGGTTGGGGAACACCCCTGGGTAAGTAAACTGCTTAAAGGGGTTTGTTTGTCTCGACCTCCTGAACCTAGATACTCCGGATTATGGGATGTTAATAAAGTTCTTAATTTTACTTCTTCCTGGCCGGAGAATCAGTTTTTGTCCAGGAAACAGATTTCTGCTAAGTTGGCTATGCTCTTGTGCCTCATTTCTTGTAAACGAGTCTCTGATGTGCTCACTTTGGATGTTTCAACGCGGGTTTTCACCCCCGAAGGGGTTACGTTTACCATTTCAAGGAGGACTAAAACGAGTACCAGGTTGGTTTCTTATCCCAGTTTTGAGTCTCATCCCAAGCTGTGGGTAGTCAGATGTTTAAAATCCTATGAGGCTGTCATGGAGGAAGATAGACCTCCAGGGGAGAGACAGCTCTTGATTACTATCAAGAAACCGTTTAAGGCAGTGGCTTCCCCTACTATAGCCAGGTGGGTTCGTTGGCTCATGTCTGAAGCTGGGATTGATGTTAGGCGTTTTGGTGCTCATTCCGCTAGGGGAGCGATGGCTTCCAAAGCTATTCAGGTAGGTGGTAGATTGGAGGACATTATGAATGCAGCGGATTGGTCATCTGAATCAGTTTTCAAGAGATTTTATTTCAAACCGATTCATGAAGCAACATCTCTGGTGGTGAGTAAGCGTTGAACTTGCATAATCCTTGCCTCCGGTCCTGATACAGAATGAAAAATGTCCTAGCTTTCGTGAAGGAAACTTTTAATTCTATTAAGGACACGGAGACGAGGATTATCCCTCCCTCATACTGCGACATTATCACCCACCCAATGTTGATTTATTAACTTATTGTTTATGGGTGGATTCCTCTTCTACAGGTCAGTGGTATTTTCCTCTCTGTTTGAGGCTTGTTTGATTATATGTAGTGTTATTGGTGATGATCTTGTTATACATTATGTTATCTCACTGATTTTCTTTCCGCTTAAATAATGATATTGTATTCTTGTGGGATTGCTGTTTTCTGATCACTTCTTTATTTTGTAGGAGGTGATTCCAAAGGTGACTGAGATCGCGAGTTCCTTAACTACCTTCAGTGAAGAAGAGGAAGGACTGTGCCTGTCAGCTACTTATATACTCCTTATTATGGACAGTGGATTTGTTATGGGTTGCCATGGTTATATGTAGGCATCATGGGATTTGAAGTTTTATTTGTTCTTGGTCATGTTTGAACTTTGAACTTGCTGTTTATAATAAAGTGAAGAAAGGACTGCATAATCCTAGTCTCCTTGTCCTTAATAGAACTGAAAGTTTCCTTCACAAAAGCTAGGAAAAGTTTCATTTAGCAGTTACTTGCTTCCCAGACCCCTTAATTTCTTTCCTTGAAGTGTCATTACAGTTTGAGTGCTTCAGAGAACTTCAGAATGGATGATATCTTATTGTTTTGTTTTTATTATTTGTTACCTTGACCTGAAAGATGCATGGTAAGATTGTTTTGAAATCTTTTTGGAAGACAAGTTAAATGTGAGAGCCTTTGGCAATTGGATCAAGACGTTAAAGTACAGACGTTTTCCAATCTCCTGAACCTTTTGTTTAAAAAATAAATTGTTTTAACTAAGCTTTTCTAAAATGCAAAAAAAGCTGGACACTACTTCCATGACACTAGTAAAACATAATTTTCTGTATTATTATGTCTGTTAAAGAACTGCAAGTGCATATTTGTTTTGTGACCTAACTGTGTTTAGTTTGAGTTTGATTTCACAAGCAGCCAATAGCTATTAATCATGGTGAGAGAGCGTAGCTTATATAATCAATATTAACATGAAATGTTTATGAACCTATGTATAATAATGCTGCATAGAAAATGTATTAATATGTTTTCCTAAAACGTGCGCTTGAAATGTGCCCATGGGTAGTGACCGCCAATATACACGGGGACTAATGAAACTGACTAATAGTTATGAAATGTTTTATTAAAATGTGATTTTGCATTATTATTGAAAACCTATATGCTAAGGTTCTGCTAATAAATCATTAGATCTTAGTTAGCATGAGTCGAGGCCTAGCTGCCTGACTCTCATATTAAATGTATTTTTCTAAACGTGCAGTGTGCTGACTTGCTGAAGAGCATGAACTCTTGTTTTTCTCCAAACTAGAAGCTGAATGTAACTTTAGTAGATCCGTTCTCATGAAATTCGACTTGCTCGTAGAAACATTTTAGCTGAATGCAACACTGTAGACCATTGGCAGGTACAAGGTCGCCTGAACCGGTACAGACAATGGAGCCACTGACTGAAGATGTGCAAAGGACCACGAGAGTATGAAATCATTCCGGACATTCCACCCGCTAAAGACGTGAATCATAAGGACCAATAAAATACGTGAGAACTGTTATGGGGTGACAAATTCGATGAGCTAATTTGAAGATAATTTGGTAAGGATAGTGGGGTGCAACCCCTGGTCCAATGAACATTTAGGGGAATGTACGACGAAAAAGGGATAAAAACCTATGACACAAGGAAGTAGTTTAGAATGGAGAACAGGAGAGTCTAGAGATTGGTTGGGGAAATGCTATTGATATGATCCAGAAACGTTGTCACTGTTTGGTGACTTGCTAATTTACTTAGAACCATCCTTGTCCTTATATTGCTCGTTTACACTTTACCTCCTTATGAAGGAAGTACCCTCTTTGCCCTTCCTGCCTGAACTGAGTTCCTGACCGATGGCGAATCAACTGATATCCTGAGGACGAAGACAGAACCTGAGTGCTGACCCAATACAGAGGGTAACTATATGACAATGAAATTGTGATTGTCTGTTTGCTTTTCCTTTCTAGGTACTAACTGCTTCATTTTGACAGAGACCATAGTTAAAGGTTTTTCCAAATTAATGTTACTAAATTGTTTCGCATGAAGTCCAACATGCCAATGCTAATTCGTGGTTAGTTAAGGGGTTCACTAAACAGACGCATATAGACAAATTACTGAATCTGTACTTTGTTGAACAATGCGCTAACATTACTTTGCTGAGGTTGATCTATGCTGACGCCGTGTTATGTTCTAATATTTGTGATTCTTGCTTTGATGAAGTCTTATCAGAGTTGCCATATTGTGACTATGCTACTGTGCTTCTTGGTCTTGAGATTAATAAACTTGCTAGTAGAATTGTAATCAATAGGGAATAAATATCATCAAATTATACTAAACTGGTGTGGTTATTCACGACTGAAAGGTCATGGTGGTGTCCTGAGTCTTATTAAATGTCTTTGACTAAAGTGAATTGCCTTGTTATAATAAATATTGATGACATTATTGACTTATTGATTGACATGTTGATTAGCTATCTCGTCCTAAAGTGTCTTCAGTCAGGGTCAAAAGATTCATTGGCCTAAAACGAGTCCCAAAGTGAGTAAGTTTGTCATAAAGGGACGCGTTAACAGTTCTGGTAGCAGAGCAACGGTTTAGACCCTTTGGGGCCCTAGGACGGAGGACTATTGTTTGAATTGTTTTTTGAGATAATGCAAATTGGAGGTATGATGTGTTTCTAAATTCCCCATGACTTTCCCGGAATCTCGAAGCCTGCTTAAGTCAGTTGGGTATGTTCTCGGCGTTTTGCATGTGTGGTGTAGGATTTGCACTTGCTCAGCTTATGCATATTGCAGGTGTTTTGTGAAGTATGTGTGGATATAGGCCAGGTAATGTTGTTTTAGTAGGAGTGGGCGTACTCCGCAGTATGAGAGTAGGAAAGTCGGCAAACTTCGTGTGAGTGTGGCGCTTGGTGCTCAAAAATTATCCACGTGGTTGTTGGTGATGTACGGACCCGTCGTGGTCTAAGACTCCGGAGTATATTGACAAGTGTAGGAGACACTTGGGTTTATGTTGCAATTTGTGCGGTTTATTAGGTCAATCGGGCATGGTTGACAAATCGAGTTTGAGTCAACTTGTGTGAGTGAAACCTTCGATGGAGATTTGGCAAGTTCTAAAGTGCACTAGGACGAACCATTGACAAGTCGAGAGTAGGATTCGAAGGTTGAATTCTGTTTGAGAGTGCAGGAGTTGAGAAGGAGAGAGTAGCGGCCGAGGCTTCAAGTGAAATCTCTGTAAATTTCTGAAGCGATTGTGTACCCTTCCTGTAGTAAACCGGCAAATTTGTTTTTTTTTGGTTAAAGGCGCTCGCAATATATTGCATTAGTTGTGCGTGAGGAGGACAAGCCACAAGACTTTGTCAGCCGCAGTGTGTGTGTGTGTGTGTGAATGTGACGTCAGTTGAGCCGCGATGGGATAGGTCAGTTGCCGAGAGGGGTCGAGCACGGATTGGCAGCCGTCCGTGAGAGGCAATTGGTTGAGAAAGGTGGATGAAGAGTGTTCTGGGAATTAAAGTCACTTTCTGATTAGATTCTAAACAAAATAAAAGACGCGAAAATGAAGTTTTTCAAGGCGCTAAAGAGTGCTTTGAAGGGAGATACATATATTATGGCGAGTGAAGGGGAGCCTACACCGCCTGAGGGTACTCCAGCTTATATTGTAATGGAGGAAAAGGGAGTCGCGCCATGTCTTTGGATGAAACAGTGGCGCAAATTAACAGAGACTTCCGGAGGGATGTTTAGCGTTTCCGGAGCATGGAACATTCAATACAAGAATTTTAGAGAACTTAAGGTGGATGTTGAGTGTACAAAAGCCGCCTCCGAAACCAGCTCGGTATGAGGCATTGGCAGTCTGGGCTTTAATGGCCATATGACACAGACAACAAAAATTTGAAAAAAGAATGAGAAGGGCAGAAAATACTTTAGCGGAGGCTAGATGGGACAATGAGAGCAGAATGTGGAGAAGAGGAATAGTTGACGGACTTAAACTGTTTCCGGCAATAACCCAGGAAGATGAGACACAGGGAAAGAAAGCCACCTGCAAGACAGGCAAGGGCTCTCGTAAGACAAAAGAGACGCAGAGGTCTTGGGTAGATGAAGATGATTCGGACGACGAAGAATTTCTTAATCAGTTGTTACATGATCGCCCGCCACCATATGCCATAAATGATAATGCACAGGGCACTAGTGTGAGCTCTGAAGAACCAGCCCAGAGTAAAGGCTTCTCAAGTACAGTGCATACAAGTGATACAGTTTTGATACAGAATGGTGTCAGTGTACCCACTGCGCCAGACACACAGATACAGTTGCAGCCACCACAGATTCAAAGAATTTATCCAGACGTCCCAGTACTAGAAACAACTACGAGTCTGATGGTGCCGCCTGATCCAGCATACACGAGATCAAAGCTAGTGCAGGTTGAGCCAACTCCGCAATTGCTGCCCCAGCCGCAGCAACAGCTTGTTTCGAGTTACAATGCAGTTGCAGGACCGCAGTCAGTAGCTACAGCACCAGTGATGAATTAAGCTATGGGAGTTAATGCTCCACAGGGTTTGGGGGTTGGTCAGACCCCAGCTGCAATATCGTTGCCAATTACTGTTGGTCCACCAGTAACGCTGTATGCGCAAGGTAAACCTGGTGTGTGTGATCAGGGAATAATGACCCAAGAGGCAATAAGAGGAGGGTTCACAGGAACTCCCCAATTAATGACACCAAGACAACAGACAGCAGAAGGACTCAGGTCTTTGTTAGACCTCAGTCCGATTGGGGCTCCTTTGGAGACAATGCGGCAAGCAGGGTTAGGTGTGCTAACCCCACAGATAATGAGTACAAATACGACACAGACACCATTGATGCAGTCAGGAAACATTTTGTTGCAAGGCTTTTCCGCGCAACAGTTGAATGAGTGGTTAGAAAAACACAACGCTTCACAGACTACTGCGACGACCGCAGAGAGGGATGAATACTTAAATTTTGTAAGACTGGGTGTAGAAGCTGCAGAACTAGTGGAAGGAACAATGGGGGTGAACAGATTAGAGTCATACACAGAAGCAGAATTGAGGTGTGCCCCAAAATTACTAAAGAAGTGGGCAAGGTGCATCAGAGGTTGGCAAACGGCAGACAAATACGGCATAGATATTGAGAATACTAAAAATTTGAAAAGAAGCTACAGATTAGACTTCGATTCTAAAGATTTTGATCACATGAGGTCTACCGGAATGAAAGCGCATCTTAAAGAAATACTGCAAAGTGCGCAAATTTGGGAAGCCTTAGAGAAATGGGAAGGCAGATGGGCAAAGAAAAGAGCTAAAGAGATGGTCTGGAAGCGGGAATGCCCAATGGTGGTGCAGGATGGTGTTGTTCAACAAAGCAATGATGTCAGTACTTTTCAAAATGTGAGGGGTCCAAAGATGAGGGGCCAAAATCAAAACTTCCAGAATAACATTGTTCAGATGCGGGGGTTACAGCCCGTGCAGCAAATGCAAATGCTGCGTGTTCAACCAGCACAATTGCAGCAGGTACAACAGCAGGTTCCCATGGTACCTAAACAGCAAATGCAAATGCCATTGGCTCCAATGAGACAGCAACAGGTGATGCTTCCTCAACAGGTCACAGGCCAAATGATGAGTCAAAATAACACAGTGCAACAGTTCCCATTGCGTGGTGAGGATGGAATAAATGATGAATGGTCGGATGATTGTTCAGACAGTGATGAGTGCAGGCTTGCAGCGTCCCTAGAAGTAGATCAGAGGGGTCCATATGTAGAGGGGAAGGTAATGGGTCATAAGGTTTCATTCCTAGTTCATACAGGAGCTACACGCTCTACAGTCAGAAGTGCAGAGGTTCAGAAGTTGCCACTTTCGGGGCGTACTATAAGGGTGGTAGGAGTAGCAAATCAATTCCTGACAAACCTGATTACAGATCCGGTTCAAGTTGAAATTGTCAACTTTCAGGGATTACATAAATTTGTAGTCTGTGTATCCCTACTGGGAAGAGACTTACTGTGTAAAACAAGGTGTTTGATTACCTGTTCCAATGAAGGGATTGTGGTGCAGACAAACAGTGATGACGAAGCGGACGATGGCCAGTTTCTACAGTTAAAGACGGAGACTGCAAATGAGGAATACCCTTTGATAACCTTATTCCCAATGCTCACAGTGACTGACTTACCACCTGAGTTGCAGGGAACAGTGACAGAGAAAGTGTGGGACCTGACAGGAAAAGAAGTGGGACTCATAAAAGGAGTAGAACCGGTTAAAGTACAGGTAAAGCCGAATGCAGTGTTTCCTCAGGTACTGCAGTACCACATGGCACAAGATGTCCTCATTCAGGTAGCACAGATAATTGCAGACTTTGTGAAGCAAGGGGTTCTGAAGGAAGTATTGAGCAGCCCGTGTAACTCACCAATAATGGGTTTGAGAACGCCTTGTGAGAAGGTTCGAATTGTGCAAGATTTGAGGAAAATAAACAAGATTGTGGTAAAATGCTGCCCCATAGTGTCAAATCCAGCAGTGATTATGTTTCAGGTTCCTTGTGATGCGGAATGGTTCACAGTTTGTGGACATGTCTCAAGCATTCTTTTCGGTGCCTCTTCATGAGGACAGCCAATTTCTTTTCAGTTTCAAATTCCTGGATAAGGTGTACAGTTGGTGTAGAATTCCTCAAGGGTTTTCCGATTCACCTTCCATCTTCAATCAGATATTGAAGAAGGATCTGGAGTCGCTAGAATTACCTTTCAGTTCGACTCTAGTGCAGTATATTGATGATTTGTTAATTGCGTCCAGAACAAAAGACGACTGCAGGTATGACACAATTTCCTTTTTGAACCATTTGGGAAAGAACGGACTACATGTTTCCCCAAAGAAACTGCAATACTGTCAGAAAGAGGTGAAGTACTTAGGTCACTTGATTGAAAAGGGCTCCAGGAGAATATCCAAAGAAAGGGTAACAGCCATACTGCAGATGAATCCCCCAACAACCGAGAGAGACGTCAGAATGTTTTTGGGAATGGTGGGCTATTGTCGTCAGTGGATTCCCAACTTCTCGATTATCTCTAAACCTTTGGTAAAATTGACACTTGAAGAGGTCCGCAATGACCTGGGTCCCATAATCATGTCTGAGAAAGAGATGGAGGCATTCATGGAGTTGAGAGAATGTATGTGCAGGGCACCATCTTTAGGTATGCCTGATTACACGAAGCCTTTCCTACTGTTTTGTCATGAATGTGATGCTTGTTCTTTGTCTGTCTTAACACAGGTCCATGGAGGTGCAAACCGCCCAGTAGCATATTTTTCAGCTACTTTGGACCCAGTCGCAGCAGCCCTACTGGGTTGTTTGCGTGCAGTTGCAGCAGTTGGTCAAAGCCTCACACAGTGTGAAGGCATAGTAATGGGACATCCCTTAACAGTAATGGTTCCACATTCAGTTGAAATTCTTTTAACCCGAACCAAGACGCAACACATGACAAATGCTAGGTTGACTAAGTACGAGACAATCATACTGGGGTCACCAAATGTGTCCCTCAAGAGATGTACTGTATTGAACCCGGCAACTTTACTTCCTATTGAAAATGCAGACATTAATGATGCTGAGGAAGTAGAACATGATTGTCTTGAGGTAACAGAATTATGTACCAAACCAAGACCTGACATCAAAGATACCCAATTAGAAGAAAATTACTACATTATGTTTGTTGATGGTTCATGCTTGAGAGACTCAGTAGGAGTACTGAGAACTGGATATGCCGTGTGTACAATCACCGGTATTCTAGAAGCTTCTTGGCTCAAAAGAGTGTACTCTGCACAAGTGGCTGAATTAATTGCCCTTACTAAGGCATGCCACGCAGCTGAAAACCTGAAAGTCACTATCTATACTGACAGCAGATACGGATTCGGAATTGTACATGATTTTTGCCAACTGTGGTCACAGAGAGGTTTCATGACCTCTTCTGGTTCAAAAGTGAAAAATGGCAAAAAGATGAAGGATTTGTTGCATGCGATTCTGTTACCTCTTGAAATTGCCGTGGTGAAATGCAATGCTCATGTTAACTCACAAGACTTTGTGTCAATGGGAAACGGCTATGCAGATCAAGTTGCAAGGTTTTGCGCATTGAACTGTATATCGTTCCGAGATCAATGTGAATTGTTACCTGAAACTGAAAATGAAACTTCCTTAAACTTTGCATTAAGAGTGGTTGATACATTAGATGAGCTAAGATCACTGCAGGGACGTGCCAGCAAAGAGGAAAAACGTTCCTGGCAGAAAATGCAATGTGTACAGAGATCTGATGACTTGTGGGTTTCAGAAGAGGGGGAAATGGTTCTACCAAACAGTCTTTTGTCACAGTTTGCAGGGTTTTACCATGGTCAAGCACATCTTGGGAGAGACGCAATGATCAGTTTGTTCAAAATCGATTGGTTCAGTCCGAAATTCAGACAAGCTGCAGAAGTTATCTGTCACAGGTGCATCATCTGCCAACAGATAAATGCGGGGAAAGGGACCGTGGTGACTTTGAACCACATAGGGAGAGCTGGAGGTCCGTTTAGCAAGATGCAGATGGACTTCATTGAAATGCCTGTGTGTGGAGGACTGAGGTATGCGTTGGTGATTGTGTGTGTTTTCAGTCATTGGATTGAAGCTTACTCTACACGTAGAAATGACAGCCTCACAGTAGCAAAGCTGTTGGTTAGGGAGTTAATACCACGTTTCGGATTCCCGATCTCTTTAGAATCAGATAGGGGCAGACACTTCGACAATGAGGTGATTAAGCTCTTGTGTGCTGCATTAAACATTGAGCAGAAGCTGCATTGTAGCTATCGCCCTGAAGCATTAGGACTAGTGGAACAGATGAATGGTACCTTGAAGTCGAGAATGGCAAAAATGTGCGCAACTACCAATTTGAAGTGGCCAGAAGCATTGCCCTTAGTACTGATGTCAATGAGAAACACCCCTGACAAGAAAACAGGACTATCTCCGCACGAGATTCTAATGGGTCGAGCTATGAGATTGCCCGCAGTGCCTGCAAATGTTCTTATGAATATCACGGATGATATGGTGTTGGACTACTGCAAGGGTCTGGCTGATGTGGTCCGCTCTTTCTCTCACCAGGTGGAGGCTACCACATTGCCACCGATAAGTGATCCAGGTCACACCTTGAAAGCCGGTGATTGGGTGGTTATCAAGAAACACGTGAGGAAGTCATGGTTGGAGCCGCGTTGGAAGGGGCCATA
Source organism: Pleurodeles waltl (assembly GCF_031143425.1). Taxonomy (NCBI): domain Eukaryota; kingdom Metazoa; phylum Chordata; class Amphibia; order Caudata; family Salamandridae; genus Pleurodeles; species Pleurodeles waltl. Next base: position 442,035,237 of record NC_090445.1, on the reverse strand, counting down.
TCAAGTAATATTGACAACAACTACTGCTGTGAAATGTGCAGGCCTTCCAAACTGGGTACATGCCAGTCACACGAAGAAGGTGACATGTCCAACTAATGAGGAGCGTGAAGTGTCCAAAACAACAGCTGCAGAGAAGGAAGTCTCAGGGCCGGAGATTATTCAAAGGGGAACTGAGACTGAAGGAGAGCCTACTGAGGATGGCTTAGTCACTCAAAGTGAGTTCCAGAGGGGTGACGGTGAGCCTATCTCAGTTGAGGTATCAGAAGAGCCAACGCAAAGAGAGGTTCTCCCAGAAGCAGACGGATACAGGTTTGAAGTTGAGCCCGTAACAGACCCTGAAGGTGAGGGGGAAGAAGCAAAGGGAGGTCAAAGTGCATTGACTCCTCCTGAGCCACTTGCAGGTCCATCAAGAGAAAACACCATAACACAAGAGGAGGGCGCTGTCCAACGTTCTGAAAGGTCAAACAGGAAGAAAACATATAAAGGAGATAACTGGCCAGAGCCACAAGCTGCAATAGAGAAAGTGGACCCTAGTGAAACAATAGAGGAAGAAGTTGACACAACCAGAAAAGAGGATCTCAGTGAAGGAGAGTTGCAGAGTGAACGTAAACTGAAAAGAAAAAGAGTCGCAAACAGAAGGAACGCAGGTCCTGAATGGGCATATGCAACATCAGCTGAATGGCAACAAGAATTCTTTGCGTTCTGTTTTGATTGGGAGGTACCAGGTCAATACTACGGCACCTGAATTCAACTTTAGAAAGAGACTGTGTTAAATTGAAATTGAAATTGAAAGCTGAAAAGCTGAGTAAAGAGACTGATAAATTACCGGATGTGACACTGTTAACCTGAATTGACTCTGAAAAACTGATTATGACAAACTGAATAACCTGATTTGATAAAAGGGTCCTGGAGTGAGTGAAACGCTGTAAATACTCGCAGAAAGAGAGAGACTTTTGCACAGAAAAAAAAAGAGGCTTTTATATTGTCCTCAAGTTGATTGTTTTGTATTAGTCTGCTATCTGATTCTTTACAGATCACGAGTTACACTAAAAGTAATAGTAAAAAGGGCAGGATGTGTGGTTGGTTGAGTGCCATTCTAGGTATTGTGTGTGTAATAATAATTATAGGTGTGATTGTGGGAATGCCATGGATGGATAAGAAAGTGACTAACAATGCTTCAAATCCTGAGTCTGCTACACTAACACCATGGAGAAGTTTGAGCAGGATGCAAAATACTTGCATGAGGGAAGTAATTCAAAAGGGGAACTATCTACTAATGTCTTCTATCGCTTGCTGAATGAGTATGTTGACACAAAGGATGCAAAGAATTCTTATGTATGCACAAAGATTCCTTCATCAGTACAAGAAGGGGTTACGTACCATAGCCTGCCACTAACTTATGGGATAAGCTGTAGTTTGCTTTTAACAAGATTCTATGATCAAGAACATGTGCAATACTGCTACTCTAACTTAGATGTAGTGTTTTCTTTTGTGCCTGTGATTAAGTTTCTAAACAAATTAGCTAAAGAACATAGCAGAAAATTAGTTAGGGGTTTCTTTGAGCCGACACTGACATTTGGAACAGCTTATGCGCACCGCAATAATCTAACCTGCTTACTAACGCCTGTAGAGAAGAGCTTCTTAGATCACACTGATGATAGATGCAAAGCATTAAAAGAAAGGCTAGAAAAGGGTTTAGAAAAACGTACGCTTGCAAATGATTATGCTTACACCGCAATAAAGACATAGGGCAAATTAGCTATAGACGCACTGCATGAAGGTAGGCTTTGTATATATAGGCCGAAATCTGAGCATGACACTTTATTTGTGGGAACAAGTGAGTGCAGGCATGTGTTTCTGTTTCAGAGTAAATGGACATTCATGTTAAATGGACAGGATCCAGCGATCCCTGGGATCTATTACATATGTGGGCTTAATGCTTATTACCGACTTCCTAAAGGATAGTATGGGACATGTTATTTGGGAATAGTTTTCCCGAAGATCTACCAGATTGATGACTTAAAACAAATTCCTAAAATGTCTGAATTACAACATACTAGACAAAAGAGAGAGACAGCGGCTGGTGTCGTAGGTGACATATTTGGAGCCATAATTCCTTCAGTAGGGATTATTTTAAACTCCATAAAGATTCGAAAGTTGTCTACTATTGTGGATAACATGCTGACAAACTTCACAGGGGCTATACTCCTGATGGATACTGAACTTGCTGCGGAGAGGGCTATGACTCTTCAAGACCAGCTTGCTTTAGACATTCTTTTAGCGAAGAGGGGCGGAGTCTGTAAGATGCTTAATGAGCGCCATTGTTGTGCGTTCATACCAGATAACAGCAAAAAGATTAGAGGTATGCTTACTAACCTAACAAGAGATAGTGCAGATTTGAAGGAGCTGAAGGAACCTGGAGTTTGGGAGAAAATTGGGAGAGGAATTACCAGAGTAGGGAATTGGTTTAGTAATATTTGGAATGGGGTTCTTGCAAAATTATTGGTGGGGTCTATTGATTGTCCTGATCTGTTTATTGTGATTATGGTTATCATGCAAAGTTAATGAAAGAATAAAAAGAAATCTGACAAAACGAAACAAAAGAAATGAAGAAAATGAAAGGGAGAAAATGTTCAATGAAATTTGGGAAAGCTCACACAAAGGGGAAGATGTTGAAATGCGCATAATGCGGAAAGTGAAAGGTTGAGAAGGGAAAGGTTTGTGTGATGACAGGTGTCATCAGAGGAGGGACTGAGAGAGCGTAGCTTATATAATCAATATTAACATGAAATGATTATGAACTAATGTATAATAGTGCTGCATAGAAAATGTATTAATATGTTTTGCTAAAACGTGCACTTGAAATGTGCCCACTGGGAGTGACCTCCAATATACGCGGGGACTAATGAAACTGACTAATAATTATGAAATGTTTTATTAAAATGTGATTTTGCATTATTATTGAAAACCTATATGCTAAGGTTCTGCTAATAAATCATTAGATCTTAGTTAGCATGAGTCGAGGCCTAGCTGCCTGACTCTCATATTAAATGTGTTTTTCTAAAGGTGCAGTGTGCTGACTTGCTGAAGGGCATGAACTCTTGTTTTTCGGGGGCGTGGCCTGGCCGCAGGGCAAGATGGCCGACACAGCGTGAGGCTCTGCCGGGCCCCGGGCTATTTATCTATTTATACTTATCCTGCAGGCGGCTACGGCAGGGGCGGACCTGGGCGATTCCCCCGGGGGCCCAAGTGACATTTTTGTGTGCCGGGGAGCGGCCGATGCTGGTGTTGGAGCCTGAAGCCGCGCGGGCGGGCCTGATGCTGACTTTCGCCTGCGCGCGCTGCTTGCGTGCGAGGAGAGGAGGAGAGCTGAGGCCTCTCCTGGCGAGCGTGCAGTGCCAGGAGCGAGAGAGTGACCGGGGGCCTGTTCGGCGGCTAAATCGGGACGCGGGCACCGCCCCGGTGGACATCGCGGCCCCTGCTGCCTTGGGCCCCCTGGGCTCCCGTTGCCCTGCGGCTGGGGGGGCCTGGCCTGGGCCTCGCGGCCCTCGGGATTTTTGACTGCTGTGTGCTGCTGGCAGTGACCGGGCCCTGACGGCCTGGAGACGCGCGGAGAGCGAACCTGCTGTGAAGTGCTGCCCAGCCCTATGAGGAGGAGGAAGACCTGAGGAGTGAGACGGCCTGGGGCGCCCAGTTTTGGTGAGTGGACGACTGGAATAGACTGTGGCTCGGCTTTGTGGTGCTTCCCCTGGGGTTGCGCCTGGGGATACCATATTGGAGGCCCTGTACTGCACCGTCTGGAGGGCTTGATTGGATTCTAGTGCAGATGGCTGGACAGTGAGGAAGAAGGCCCGGGGACGGCGCTGCGGATTTCGTTCGTGGAGGTCCCCTGAGGATCCGGGGCCGTGGAGTACCCCGCTTTTTGGGACGTAGGTTTGACTGAAGGCCTGGACCCCCCCCCTGCTGCGCAGATCTACCGTGTTGGTGTTGGTGCTGGTGGAGTACCCTGCGGCGCGGTCTGGCCTGGTCTTTGAAGTGTTGTGAGGTGGGCCGGGTAGCCTGGAAGGTGTCTGGTGGCCCTGCAGGGTGAGCTGGGCTGCCGGAAGAGTGATTTTCGGAGATGAGGGCCCACTGTCTTGGATCTTTATCCCAACTTTGGCACGGACTGAGCCCGCACGTGTTATATTGAACTATGGGCAAGGCCGACCAACAGCAAGCAAAACTCACCTTCGAGGGGGGGGAAAAGAGGAGTGTGGTTCCTGTCTCCTAGCCTGGAGATGCCGAGATTGGAGAAGAGAATCCAGAGATGTCTGTGCGGTCCACGTTCTTAGAGCTTAAGACCAGCTTGGCTGGTATTGATGCCAACCTGGACCATGTGACGGAGCGGCTTGACCGCATCAGAGCTCGGGTTGATGACCATGACACCAGGTTTGAGGTTCTGGAGTCACGCACGTCAGAAATGGAAGATGCGCGCAGGGGTGACAGAGAACAGATTGCACAAATGGAACGCATCCTAGAGGTGATACGGAATAAAAATGAGGACTTGGAGGTGCGGTCTCGCTGTAATAATATACGCATCGTGGGGCTGCCGGAGGCGACCGATATGGGCCGCATGGAAGACTTTGTGGAGAGTATGTTGCTGGAGCTGTTTGCTGGCGAGCTCTCACGGATGCTGGTGGTTGAGAGGGCGCACCGGTCCTTGGGGCCTCGGCCCCCACCGGGAACACCTCCGCGTCCAATTATTGCGCGTTTATTGAATTATAGGGATCGGGATGCTGTCCTCCGACTTGCAAGGGAGAGAAGGCCTCTGGTATACAAGAACTCCGAAATCAACTATTTTCCTGATTACACCCCTGGGGTGCAGGCCCAGAGGTGTGCCTTTCTGCCGTCGAAACGTCTGCTGAGCCAGGCTGGAGTTGGGTTTGCCCTACTATATCCGGCCAGACTGAGGGTGCGGCACGAGGGCAAGGTGCTGTATTTCACAGACCCAAAGCAGGCGGTTTGCTAGACGATTACCAAGACAGTTGGGGGCTGCGGGATCTGGGGGGCCGGGTGCGGAGGACACCGCCCTAAGCGACAATGACTAACCAGATTTGTTTGGCATAAAGTACTGTTTGGGGCTGCTGGGGTGCGCGGGTCTGCTTCGTGCACGGGCCGCCTGATGTGTAGTTTGTTACTTGGCCCAAGGGCCCCTCTTCCCTAGAATACTCTGGGTGGAGAGCTGTTAGGCCGGCTGCTGCCCCTAGGATGAGTCCTGTTACTTTTTGCTTTAGATACAGGGGGTGGGTTTTGGGGTTGGGAGGGTGGGTTACTGTAAGGGTCCGATTGGGGGACCTGTGTGGGTGGTGGGGGGCTTGAGTCAATTCTGATGCAGTTCTGGTTATTTTTTCTTTATGTTTCTGGCAGGTGGAGAGGTGTGTTCCAGTGCAGAGCTGGATGTCTGTAGTATGGGATGTACTATGATACTCCGGTTGTTAGATGCTTGACATGGAATGTGCGTGGGCTCAACGACAGGCAGAATGCTCGGTTGGTGGCTGCATATGTTAAGCGACATGAAATAGATATTTGTATGTTACAAGAGACGCACCTGATGGCGACTGCGGTGGGCAGACTGAAAGCTGGATGGGTTGGTGAGGCTCATTGCTCCACGTATTCTAGCTATGCACGCGGGGTAGCAATTATAGTCCGTAAAGGATTGCAGTGGCGCACGCGTGAAATTATTACTGATCCAAATGGTAGATATGTTCTACTGAGCGGTACGTTACTAGACAGGGCTTGTCGACTTGTGGCTGTGTATGGACCGAATGTTGATGACCCGGAGTTCTTCCTGGAGTTGTGGCGCCTTGTGGAGTCGTTGGGTGCCGGGGCAGTGATCTGGGGTGGTGATTTTAATGTGGTCTTAGATGCTAAGATGGATCGTGAGAGTGTGGCCAGGGTGCAGCATGTTTCTGCGGCGAGGTCTCTGGCGGCAGTGATGAGGAGTGGAGCGCTGGTGGACTTGTGGCGACAGAGGCATGTGGGTGTGCGAGAGGGAACGTGCCTGAACTATGTCCACGGCAGTTGGTCTCGTATAGATCGCTGGCTGGGTACCAGAGATGTGGAGGCTTGGACTAGAGCGGTAGATCACCTCCCCCGCACACTGTCAGACCACTCGCCGGTGAAATTGGAGTTGGCGATACCAGGTGAACTGTGCCCGACGGTTATGTGGCGGTTGCCCAGTGGGGCGCTCCGGGACGAGGTCTTTCGGGAGGAAGTACGGGAGGCGATTCGTTTTTTTTTTGCTGAGAACCGCGGATCTGTGGGGTCTGCCGCCACCCTTTGGGAGTCATTTAAGGTTGTTATTCGAGGAATGTGCCTCTCGAAGAAGCATGGCATCGTGAAGGCTTTGAGATGGGAGATGGCTAGTATTGAAGGGAGGCTTATAGAGCTGGAAAGACGCTTGGCTGCGACGTGGTCAAGAGAGGTCCTTGCGGAGATTAGGCGAGAGCTGTCCTTATACGAGGAGACCTCCCTAAGAGAGGTTTGTTTTTCCGGGAGACATGCACAGGGTCGTCGGTACGGGGAGGGTGAGAGAGCGGGGAGAACGCTTGCGGGTTTGCTGCGCAGGCCATGGGCCAGTAATTATGTTACTGAGGTTATTGACGCTGGGGGTAGAAAGGTGACCGGATCGAATGGTGTAATGCAAGTGTTCATGGAATATTTCACGCAGCTCTATACGGCCCGGGAAGGCCTGAGTGAGGCGGCTGTGCAGGCGTATTTTGCGGATATTGCGCTTGTGTGGTTTGAAGAGGCACACAGGGTGTATCTGGATGCGCCGTTTACAGTGGAGGAGGTGGCTGCGGCGATTCGGGGACTACCTGACGATAAGTGTCCGGGTGTTGACGGCCTGACCCCTGCGTTTTTTAAAGAATATGTGGATATCCTTGCCCCGTGCTTGTTGGAGGTGTATGCGGACCCCCTGGAGACTGGGTCGCTGCCGGCCTAACTCCGGGAGGCTCTATTAATAACAGTTCTGAAGCCTGGGAAAGACCCGACACGGTGTGATTCGTACCGCCCACTCTCCATGATAAACATTGACAATAAAATTTTAGCAAAGATGATAGCGGCGCGCTTGCAGCCACTTCTTTCCAGATTGGTGCTTCCGGATCAGTCGGGATTCGTCCCTGGGAGATCTACGTGTCACAATTTACGGACCTTTTTTGCGGTGGCGGGCTCATTGGAGACAGGCGATAATGTGGCTGCGGTGTTTCTTGATGCTGCCAAGGCTTTCGATTCCCTGGCCTGGGAATATATGTTTGCGCTTTTAGGCCGAGTGGGACTCAGTGCGCGTTTTGTGAACTGGATCAGACTGTTGTACACTCTGCCTACTGCTAGGTTGCGTCTTCACGGATGTGTATCGGCTCCATTTCCTGTTGCGCGTGGTACGCGTCAGGGGTGCCCGCTGTCCCCTCTCCTTTTTGCGGCGGCTATGGAGCCTTTGGCGGTGGGACTACGACAGAAATATAATAATAGAGGTTTACAATTTCGACAGTGTCCTGTCCTGATATCTTTGTATGCGGATGACATTGCGTTATACGTGCGGAACCCAGGTCAGAATCTAGATATTTTGCTGGATGAAATCGTGCGCTTTGGGACTTTTTCTGGCGTCACTATCAATTGGTCGAAGTCGATGGTCCTACATCTGACCCCCAGCGTGATAAGATTTGACTCTCGATACCCCCTGTTCTGGGCGGAGGGGCCAGTGCGCTATTTGGGTATACAGCTGTGCTGTGACGTTGATGCACTGCGTCTCGCTAATTACGGTGCTGCACTGGCTTGGCTGGAGGAAAAGGTTGAGATCTGGCGTACCCTACCGCTTTAGCTAATTGGGCGCATTGCCATTGCGAAGATGGTGGTTCTCCCCAAATTCTTGTATTTGTTTGTGAATCTTCCCCTTCCGCTTGCCGGGGGTTACTTTTGGCATCTCCGCTCTGCGCTTATTCATCTGCCTTGGGCGGGGCGTCAGCCGCGCATTTCCTGGGAGCGTATGACGTTGCCGTTTGAACTGGGCGGGCTGGCAGCTCCGGACCTGGAGTTATACTACCACTGTGCTCGGATGCACTTTGCGTACTACTGGCTGAATCCGATCCGTTATTTGCCGCATCTGGCGCCTGAGAGTGACTCCGTGTGGCCGGATGGCTTAGTGCGTGTGCTTGGAAGTCAAGTGCCATCCCGAACTAAGGGAATTGACACTGTGGCATGCACTGTGAGACCGTGGAGGGCGCTGATGCAGCGTTCTGGGGTCCCTGCCCCTTTCGCTCCTTCGTTGTCTGTCATGGCGATTGCTGATGCACAGATGTTTCGAGATGGCGGGGTGCGTGGTTTTCTTCAGGATGCTGGCCTGACTGTGCTGGGGGACTGGTTAGTGGACGGACGTCTGCTGGACATCTCTGAGGCACTTGCTGGCTGTGATGGTACAGCGCTGCAGCGCATGTACGCTCTCCGGGTCCGTGCTCTGCTGCGGGATTGCTTTTTCGGTTCGACTGGGGCTCCCCCGGAGTTTTGGGCCCTTGAGGTGCTTTGCGGTGCGCGGTCTCCGGTCAAGCTGGTAACTAAGCTGTATAATTGTATGCAGGAGCAAAGGGGTGGTTTTGGTGAGTCCTCTAGGATTGCATGGGAGAGAGATGTGGGAGAGCCCATCACAGAGGCAACGTGGCGCAGTTGTTGCGCTCACATGAAAGCACTGTCCCCGAACTATAGGTTGCGTCTGCTGCACTTTAAGTTTTTGCATCGACTATATTATACACCCAAAGGGCTTCACTCTATGGGGCTGCGGGCGGATGCGTGTTGTACTCGTTGCCGGGCTCCGGACTCGGGTTTTTTGCATCTGGCGTGGGAGTGTGCGGATGTCTACGATTTCTGGGTGGAGGTTTGGCAAGCGATTACTGAAATGGTCGAACTGGAGATGCCTATTTCTGCCAGGGTTGCGTTGCTGGGATGTGTAGATGAGATCCAGGGGCCGCATAGGCGCCTAGTGGGCCTTCTCCTGTTGCTGGCCAAGCGTAGGGTTGCTATGTGCTGGGGCCGGGGGAGAGCGCCGCGTAGATCTGAATGGCTGCGGGATGCGGCTTTCTGCCATGACCAGCTGTCGGTCTTTTGGGAACTCATGCCAGAGAGATCACGTCCCAAGGATATCTGGGCCCCGCTGAATGAATATCTGGCGGTCCGGAATGTGTAAGTGGTGTGACTGGTGGTGCCTGCGTGCGAGGTCCATCCCCTCCCTGGATTAGGTGTGCTATTGTGCTGTTAAGATCAGCCTGCACGGTTTGGTTGTGTGCTCCACCTGCCTTTTTATTAGTTTGTTTTCCCTGTGGTTTTTCCCCTTCCCCTATGCTATGCTGAGACTTCAGATGAGTAAGATTTCCTCCTGCATTGGCGCTGCGGATCACTTCGTTTAGCCGTTTGTGGAGGATGTATGGAGATGGGTCCCTTGATATTGTCGCATTCAGTGAGAGACATTAACTGATGGCTCCTTGTGGTCTGGGACAACGTTGAAGCCGAATGGTCTGTAACATTTATCTCTGATTTCCATGTTGAGGGACCTGTTTGAGCTAATGTATGTTCTTTGTGTATGGTAAAATTTAATTTAAAAAAAAAAAAAAAAAAAAAAAACTCTTGTTTTTCTCCAAACTAGAAGCTGAATGTAATGTAGTAGATCCGTTCTCATGAAATTCGACTGGCTCATAGAAAAATATTAGCTGAATGCAACACTGTAGACCATTGGCAGGTACAAGGTCGCCTGAACCGGTACAGACAATGGAGCCACTGACTGAAGATGTGCAAAGGACCACGACAGTATGAAATCATACCGGACATTCCACCTGCTAAAGACGTCAATCATAAGGACCAATAAAATACGTGAGAACTGTTATGGGGTGACAAATTTGATGAGCTAATTTGAAGACAATTGGGTAAAGAAAGTGGGGTGCAACCCCTGGTCCAATGAACTTTTAGGGGAATGTACGACGACAAAGGGATAAAAACCTATGGCACAAGGAAGTATTTTAGAATGGAGAACAGGAGAGTCCAGAGATTGGTTAGGGAAATGCTATTGATATGATCCAGAAACTTTATCACTCTGTTGGGTGACTTGCTAATTTACTTAGAACCATCCTTGTCCTTATATTGCCCGTTTACACTTTACCTCCTTATGAGGGAAGTACCCCCTTTGCCCTTCCTGCCTGAACTGAAATCCTGACCGATGGCGAATCAACTGATGTCCTGAGGACGAAGACAGAACTGAGTGCTGACCCAATATGGAGGGTAACTATATGACAATGAAATTGTGATTGTCTGTTTGCTTTTCCTTTCTAGGTACCAACTACTTCATTTTGACAGAGACCATAGTTAAAGGTTTTTCCAAATTAATGTTACTAAATTGTTTCGCATGAAGTCCAACATGCCAATGCTAATTCGTGGTTAGTTAAGGGGTTCAATAAACAGACACAAATAGACAAATTACTGAATCTATACTTTGTTGAACAATGCGCTAGCATTACTTTGCTGAGGTTGATCTATGCTGACGCCGTGTTATGTTCTAATATTTGTGATTCCTGCTTTGATGAAGTCTTATCAGAGTTGCCATACTGTGACTATGCTACTGTGCTTCTTGGTCTTGAGATTAATAAACTTGCTAGTAGAATTGTAATCAATAGGGAATAAATATCATAAAATTATACTAAACTGGTGTGGTTATTCCTGACTGAAAGGTCATGATGGTGTCCTGAGTCTTAATAAATGTGTTTGACTAAAGTGAATTGGCTTGTTATAATAAATATTGATGACATTATTGACTTATTGATTGACATGTTGATTAGCTATCTCATCCTAAGGTGTCTTCATTCAGGGCCAAAAGATTCATTGGCCTAAAACGAGTCCCAAAGTGAGTAAGTTAGTGATAAAGGGGAGCTTTAACAATGGCATGTGGAGACAAGAATCTATGAACTTTCAGACAAACTTGCTTTCATTTGAGATTGATTTTCGAAGGTTTGCCGACCAAAAATCATGGCATTTGGAAGAAAAGCAAATGAACTTAAAATCTTTAGCGGTCTATTTAGATATGTTCAGTGGTGAGTCCTAGCAGTTTCAGCGTGAGGAAAGAAGTATTGTTTATTAGATTTTGTGTTATGAACCTTTCTTTTTTCTAAAAGTTCCTTAACATAGAAGTGAGAGTAAATACACCTGCTGACTATTGGAGTGTATTATACTCTACCCACACATTACATGGTTATCTTTATTTTGCAGACTGTCACGTTGGATTATTCAATAAAGAAGAGGTAGCTCAGAAAATAGATGTAAATCAGCAGGCCTAGCAATATTGCAAGTGTGAGAATTCCCAAAGTTACATTCTTCTGTTTATTAAAAAATGATTCTTTTGTCTTAGATTTCCACTGAAGAGAGACTAGAAATTCAACAGTCATGTACTGCGGAAGCGAAGCAAGATGGCGACTGCAGAAGTCTTTTGTGCGGCCGCTCTCCCCACGCTACTCGATAGAATGGTGATGTGGCGATATTAAGGTGCAGCGTGTTTGGAGCCAAGGAGAGAGGGAGGCCCTGCAACTTGTGGAATGTGTGTCAGACCTAATTGGGAAGCCTACCGCATCGACTTATGGTGTCCCAGTAGCCTGGAGCTCTCTGCCTCACATCCCCTGGAGTGAACCAAACCACCCACTGCTTCGCCTTCCAGCATCTTAAGCTGATTGACGGTCTAGCTTCTTGGAGGGGAAACACGGAAGTCCAGATTGTGCTGTCATTGCGTGTAGTTATGCCGCCGAAAGGAGGGCATCCAGCCCACAACTGAGGAGGCGAGGCTTTAACTGCTTCAGCTGCTCAGCGGCGCAAGGGGGATCAGTGCACTAGTATGGAGAGTATTAGCGGCACCTTGGCAGTCGGTGGAGCCAAGGAGGGTGCCTGCTCTGAGGCCCTACGGGCCTTAGCTCAGAAACTTCCTGATAAATCGATGTTGCATGGGTCTAAGAGTGGTAAGTCCCAGTCTTCTGTTGCTGGGTATCTTGATGTTATGTCTACTGCAGACATGGAGCCCACCCCGGCAGCCTAAAGGGATGGTGTTCCCCCCTGACGTAAACCATGGGTTACCAGGTGAGGCAAGTCTGTAGCCTAGGAAGGCGAACCCTGTTTTGGACATGGCAGTTAACCCTGAATATTTGCCTAGTACTGTACATGAACCTGTTATACAAGGTTGTCTGGAAACATATGAGCCACCCTCAGGCACATTGCATGAGTCTGCTTGTTTAATGAAGCATGGTGCTGGCCCCCGAAAAGCACCCCATGAGGCATCTCGGGGTGGTAAGGATGCCCTGGGCACATGAGGGGGGGAATCAAATACTGTGGTTGCATGGGTGGCCAAGCACCCCCACACTTGTCCGATGTGACTTTGGCAGGACGGCCGAGAGACCACAGTGTAAAAAGAACAGGGGATGGTGGACCCCATGGAGCCTTAAAAGAGATTTCACTTACAGAGGAGTCAGAAAGGTGCGATTTTGCCCTGAGGCGATGTATCTAGTTCTCAGTCCACGAGGTCTGGCCATAGCGTTAGCGTTACATCAGAGGACTCAGCTTACCTGGTCGTAGGAGTCTCTGAGAGCGCGGAGGGGGAAACAAGCAAGCCAGGAGGAAAAAGAAGGGCATCTTTAGGCCATCGAGCATAGGAAAGGGCATGCACCCCCCATGCTCCCCTAAGTAGGATCATTCAGCCATGTAGCCAATATATACAGAGGGACCTGGGAAACTGGGGACCATGCAATAATCAGAGGATAGGGGGCCTACCCCTGAAGCCTCCTCAGGTGAGCCTATGCTGGGTCTCATCTACAGCTCAATTAAGCAACTGCAAGAGGAAACTTGCATGGAGAACAGCAGAGCTCGAATTGCTACAAAACAGCTACAAGTGGCGGTTCGTAAGGTCAACAGGATATGTTCTGAGATTGGGGAACGGATCTCTGCTATTGAAGATAGAACGGCTGCAATGGAAGCAAATGGAGGGTCACGAAACCCAACTGACGGATGCCATATGGAAGTTTGAGACTAGACAGCATCGTAACACCTTGAGATTCCAGGGGTTTGCAGAGCGGGTAGAGTATAATGACATACTGGCTTACTTTGTGTCTCTCCTCAAGAGGGTTTTCCCTGAGTTGTCCGCCTGGAATTGGGACCTCAGGGTTCAGCAGGTGCACCAATTTCTGTTGGTGCTCCAGAGACGAGAAGATACCTTCAACTGTAGACCAAGAGCAATTCTTGTATACTTCGGTAATTTTTTGCTCAGGCAAGTGATATTTGAAAAATCCCGACTGGATGCAAGGCGTACCTTTGAAAGCCAAACCTTTTTCACGCGGCCAGACTTTTGTCAAGTTACCGTGAAAAGGACATGGCAGCTAAGACAATTAATGAGACTATTTCAAGATGCCGGTGAGGACGCCTATCTGCTCAATCCTGCCAGATTAGAAGTGATAATTAAGGGTCAGACTAGGTCTTTTACCTCTGAAAACAAGGAAAATAATTCTTAAAAGAGCTGGGGGGGGTGGGACTAAAGGATGGGGTCTCTCCCATAGCAGATCAGATTTTCTCCCTGGACTCTGTGTTTCAGTCGTTAAGAGTGGAGGATTTTGGAATTTTTTGATAATGATTTAGTCACAGTTTATGTAGTTTAAGTGTTCCTTTTGTTTTCCACTCAAGTGGGGGTGTCTATGTGCTGTTGTTTTGATCAGGGTACGAGATATGTTTCACCGCCTCAGTAATTTGAAGGTATACTGGTGGGGTTGGGGGTTGAGGAGTGGTGGAGGGGGTAGGACGGAAGACATTGTTCACGTCGGTCAGGACCTGACTGCTTAAGAAGGCGGGACAGTAGGATAGGGAGGGGTGGGGTGGGGTTGGGATATGGGCTTTGGGCATGGGGATTGTATGGGAAAGATCTGAGGGTGGGGGGGCTAGGCAGGCGGTGGTGGGGTTGGGGCAGTGATGGTTGGGGATTGGCATGAGAGGAGATCAGGGAACACATGTATGGGGGAGAAATAGGTAATACTTTATGTCCTTCTGATATAAGCAGATCAGATGCAGTCCAGGATGAGGTGTTCCATTATTATTGGTATGGCACGATTACGTATTGTGACAGTTAATATCCGTGGTCTGAATGATGGGAATAAAAGATGTAAGGTAGCTTTGGACCTTAAATTTCTGCGAGCAGTTATTCTCTGTCTGCAGGAAACTCACATAGAAGGTTCCAGGCAAAACTTGCTTAACTCTCTTGGTTTTTCACTGGTGGAAGGCACAACTTAGGGGGTCAGAACTCAGGGTGGCTATTTTGGCACAACGGCAACTCTCTGGTTTGTGTAGTGTGGCAGACAAACATGGAAGGTGAGCTATCACAGAACTTAGGAGTTCTGGGTGGTCTCTTACGATTTTCTATGTCTATGGCATTGTTTCAGTTGGTCACTGATCATGGATTGATTAATGCTTGGTCAAAGATTAGGCCGTTTGATCGTGATATACTTATTATTCAGTGCTGCATAGGAAGGAAGTTTGGCTTGATTATTTTTTGATTACCCACTGTTTGCTAGAGGGATGTCAGATTGAGAAAAATCAAAGGGTAATGTCCGATCATAATCCGATGCTTTTTAAGCTTTCATTAGGGTCCATAGTCCAGCCGCCTGTTAGTTGGACTTTCAAAAGAGTGCTATTGTTGGATGCAGATTATGTCTCACATATGAAGGAGTGGATCCCGGAATTTGTTAGCATTAATTAAGGAACTATCTCGCCATTTGTGATTTGTGACGCTTTTAAGGCTGCAGCTAGGAGTGAGACAATTAGTTTTAGCCACAGAAAGCAAAAGAAGCAAGGGTTGCGGTTAAAAAAACCTGTATTAAGACTTGGAAAGAGCAAAGATCCTGCTTATCAGAGCAAAGTCAGGTGAGGATTTGGGAAAGGCACAGGCGGCTGTGGGATTGGCGAAGGGGACAATTTGTGATTTATCTTCACAGCAAGCTGCTGGCAAATTTTTGGCATGGAGACAGGAGTGCCACAAATCTAGCGAGCAGGTAGGGCACTTGCTAGCGATTCACTCTCAACAGAAGGAGTCTCAAGGGCAGGTTGGATGTGGATCGGGCGTGGATTAGTGAGGCTTTCCGTGAGAGCTATGAGAGACTCTATACTTCTGAATCAGAAGAGGCAACAGTAGGGAAAGTCAGCAACTAATGGACAGACTTTTGCTGAATTGTTTATCACAGGAAGATAGAAGAGTCCTAGATGCCCTGGTTTCACATGAGGAAATAGTGTTTGCCCTCTGGGAAGGATACTGGCACAGACAGGATCCCTATTGAGTTTTAAAAGGCTTTTTTCCCCAGCTCAGGAAATGTATGGCTGAGCTGTTTCTCTGGGTTTAGTCCGAACATGTCACACCAGAATCCTGGTCCACTGCTACTATTGTATTTGTTTCCCAAAAAGGGGAAGCCTCCTGAGAAAGTGGAAAGCAAAAGTTGGTTTCCCATCTAGGCAAGTGTAGTGTATAGACAGGTGCTGAGAGTATTAGAAAACACCAAAGGTAAGTAATAGAACCCACCCCAGAGCCCTGGAAAACAGGAGTAAATCACAGTAACTTTCCTAGAACACACAAGAACACAAGAAAGAAGATATTGCAAGAACCAGAAGAGACTGAAAGACACCAATAATGGATTCCTGGACCCGAAGACCTGTGGAAGAAGGGGACCAAGTCCAAGAAGCAATGAAGAGTCCAGGGAAAACAGGAGCCCCTGTTAACCCGGATGAAGGTGCAAAAGAAGAACCACCGGTGAAGAACAACTGTCAGTACTGCACCCAAGAAGACAGATGCCGGTTCCTGGTTGGTGCAGATGATGTCTCACCCCGGATGGATGATTGCAGTCTGGTTTGCATCGCTGAATTCCACCAACAAGCCTTGGCACACGCAAAGCTCAAGGTTAGCGGAAAATGGCGCTGCCTGGGAATAGGAGGGACCTGGCGGACTCTACCCAGGAGGGGGAGTCACAGGGGGCTCTCAGCAACTCAGAGAGCCCTCAGAAGACCAGGCAGTGTGCACAGGAGTCCCACAGCATGAGGGCAAGGAAAGTGCAAAAGGAGACCCACTCTGCACTACAACAAAGAGTCCCACACTGCTGGAGAACCACGCAGGAAGCTGTGCGTCACAGGAAGGAGTGCTGGTGACCAGAGCTGCACAGTGCACGAAGAACTTTGTGGAAGGATGCCAACAAGCCTTGGCAACTGCAAAACACGATGTGCACGGGGGTACTGTCTTGCATGGGGAGGCAAGCTCTTACCTCCACCAAAGTTGGACAATTGGATGTCAGGACCATCGGGCCCCTTCAGTCCACCACCCGTGATGCAGGATCCACTCTGCTCATCAGGAGAGGAGTCCCACTCAACCAGTCGTCGCTGCAGAGAGGTGCCTGCTGAAGCAGGGGAGTGACTCCTTCACTCCAAGGGAGATTCCTTCTTTCTTCTGGTGCAGGCTGAAGACAGGCTCTCCTCTGAGGATGCACAACCGAGAGACAGTTGCAGTTGCTAGCCGGAGCTGAAGATTCAATGTTACAGAAGTCGTCTTTGCTTCTTTGTTGCAGTTAGTAGAGTGCCTGGAGAGACCAGATGCAGGTTTTTAGGTAAGGAGGTGAAGTAAAGGATGCAGAGGATTCCTACTGGAGTCTTGCAATCTGAATCTGAATCTGAAGAAACACCCAAGAGAGAGACCCTAAATAGCTCTGAAAGGGGGATTTGTCAGCTAAACAGGTAGGTACCTATCAGGGGAGGGCTCTGACATCACCTGCTGGCACTGGCCACTCAGATGCATTCAGAGTGCCTTGCCAACTTGCAATCCAAGATGTCAAAACCTCTGAAGGAGCTCTGAGCACCACCCAGGGGTGGTGATGGACAGGAGAGTGGTCACTCCCTTTTCCTTTGTCCAATTTCATACCAGAGCAGGGACTGGGGGTCCCTGAACCGGTGTAGACTGGATTATGCAAGGAGGGCACCATCTGTGCCCTTTAGAGCATTTCCAGAAGCTTGGGGAGGCTACCCCTCCGAAGCCTGTAACACCTATTTCCAAAGGCAGAGGGTGTAACACCCCTCTCCCAAAGGAAATCCTTTGTTCACATTCCTGGGCCGGAGCTGCTCAAGCAACAGGAGGGCAGAAACCTGTCTGAGAGGTGGCAGCAGCTGGGGCTGCCTGGAAAACCTCAGAAGGCTGGAATGGCAATACCGGGGGTCCTCTAAGGGGGCCCTAGAGTGCATGGAATCATACAACCAATGCTTGCAAAAGCAATGGGGTATGATTCTAACATGTTTGATACCAAACATGCCTATGTTTGTAGTTACCATTATGGAGGTGGACATAGGTAGTGACCTATGTCCAGTACACGTGTAAAATGGTGTCCCTGCACTCACGAGGTCCAGGAAAATGGTCCTGGAGGTCGAGGAGGTACCTCTGCTAGTGCAGGGGTGCCCTCACACACAGGTACTCTGCATCCTGCCCTCAGGGCTGGCGGGCCTGCTATGGGGGTGACTTATAAGTGACCTGGTGCAGAGTAAATGGCAGTCAAAGGGTGCATGCACTTTTTCACACAGGCTGCTAAGGCAGTCCTGTAGAAGCCTCTGCATGGGCTCCCTATAAGTGGCAAAAGAAATGCTGCAGCCCATAGGGATCCCCTGGAACCCTAATGCCCTGGGTACCTAGGTACCATATACTAGGGACTTATAAGGGGGCACCAGTATGCCATTTGTGGGTGAAATACTGGATTACCAGTATGTAATTACCATAATTTAAGGGAGAGAGCATAACTACTGGGGTCCTGATTAGCAGGATCCCAGTATACACAGTCAAACACACTGACAAACAGGCCAAAAGTGGGGGTAACCATGCTAGAAAGAGGATACTTTCCTACAAACACTGACAATCTCAAATGACATAAGATCTACCTACAGTCATTAGCAAGAGAATTGTAGTAATTAAATACCTGTATGCTCTCTTTGATAAGTCCGGTTGAAAGAGCGAAGGACGCCACCTGGCAGGAAGTGAGTGGGCACGGGGACATGGCAGAATCATCCAAGACGCTTCATCAACAGTATATGTATTAAAATGTGAGATGCTAAGAAAAAAAACAGGGAAACTATTCAGTATTTCAGAATACTATCCTCAGGAGACTGAGGCAGGGAAGGATAATAAAAAGCGTTATAAGAAAAAGGGTGGAAAAAAAATCCCTGACTAGGAAAAGTAAGGGAAAGCATATACCCTCAAAAACCCATAGATAGATTGTTAATCTCAAAGGTGAAACAAGTGATAAAGCTGACATCACAAGGAGTCATTTAGATTATAGTCCCATGTCCTGAGAGCAGCACAAAAATAAGCATGAAAACTACAATACAAATTAGAAAAAACATTGCCCTAGAAGCGAAAGGCAACGAGTGATCCAAGCTAAACAACATGGAAGTTGGCCAGTAGTAAAAAAAAAAAAACAGCTTTATTTAAAAAGCAGTCACAGATATGGTTGTCTGATGTCCCCAGCAGAACACCATCCCTGTAAGTGTGGCCATTCCCAACAGGGTCGCAAATTGTGACCTACCTCATGAATATTAATGAGGTGGTCATTTGTGACCCCATTGGGAATAGCTAAATTTTTCTGAGACACATTTGTACTTTTCATTTTGCGAGTCTCTAATTGCTGTTCGCAATGAATCACAATTAGAGACTCGCAAAATGAAATGGTTGTACATCTGGTCGATAATCCTTTAATATATCTGTGTTACTCCAGATATTCTCAAAGTTCCCTAGCCTCTGTTTAATCTCATTCAATTATATAAAACAAGTGGGCTTTGTCCAAAATAATTCAGGAAATGAGGTGACAAATATCTCACTGTTCTCTGGGCTAGTAAAAGATGCCCTATTAAAGGCTGAAAGACAACTGTTAAACCAAGGAATAAGATCTATTCAGGAAGGAGAACCCCCAAATAGTATAGACCCTGGGAACTGCTTTTTCAATGTCATGCTGGTCTTGGTGAGAATCAATTAAAGTGGTATAATCAAGGTGACCAACAGGGCACAAGGTATATATAGCAAATGGAAGGGAAGGCACAGTGAGGATTACATTACCCTCAGAAGGCTGTAGCAGTGAGAGACAGAAGGCTTTTGGTCAAAATCGCTATGCTTGTCTAAGCCGGGAGCAAGTAGATGAGGAAAGTCTGGATTTCCTAAGTGATATGGATTATTGAAGAGATTCAATGCACAGAATTACCATGCTCCCCTGGAATGCTCTTTGAATAAATATTTTAATGAAACAAGAAATTTTCAAACATATAACTAATTAATTTGAGATTTTTTGTTTCCAGGAGACATGGCTGTACATAGAACCCCCTTAGACAGATTGTTTAATGCACGTTGCACAGAGAGCAAAAAAAAAAATATTTTTCAGGTTGCATCCAAACATTAATGTCGACCAAGGTAGCTGTGTAGCAGTTTCAAAGGTATGGCAAATTAGTACAATGACTGATATTAGCTTGTGGTATACAACTGTGTAATGCAAAGATGAATACAAAAAATTTGAGCTTTCGCATCAAGAATTTTCAGTTCTATTAAGGGCACGGAGGCGAGGATTATGCTTCTCTTTCTATGCTTTAATTATTTCCAGCAGCCAATCAGAGAAGTAATATTAAACAAAACATATCCCAACATTCAATGGGGATCACGTGACAACCATAGAGAATACACAGTATATAAACACATAATACTAGCGTACTTCCTCTTTCTTTGCGAACGCTTCAACAATTCAAAGAGTCAATAAGAAAAGTCTATAAAATAAACCATGACATCCAGGACAATGTCTCAATCTGAATCCAAGAAATGTCCATAGAAGGTATGGCATTCCAGAAGAAGAAAACTCAATGAAATCCACGAACGCTTAGACTAGCGTTATTTCTGATCAAACCCTAGGAAAAATGATATAAAAACTAGTCATAGAATATGGAAGAAGAATTATATCATCAGAAAGATTTACATAATATAATTTATAATCTGGGTGGGTAAAACAACAAGACAAAATATAATTCATGATATTTAACTTGTAAGTCGATGTCTTGTTTTCATAAAATAAGGGAGGGATAATCCTCGCCTCCGTGTCCTTAGTAGAATTGAAAATTCTTGACGCGAAAGCTCGAATTTATTTTATTCTGTGTCAGGACCGGAGGCTCAGATTATGGTAGTTCAAAGCTGATTTACCACCACAGATGCAATATCCAATATGGGCTTGTAATAAAAGGCCTCAAATGTCGACCCAGAAGACCAGTCCGCCGCTCTCATAATATCGTCTAACCTCACCCCCAAATTAAAAGATTTAGAGGCCATAGCTCCTCGGACAGAGTGTGCCCCGAAAACGGAAACATCAATTTCTGCTTCAGAAAGGAGCCACCTAATCCATCTGGCCAAAGTAGCCAGCGAAACTGGGTTGAAAGGTTTCTGAAGAGAAATTAAAAGTTGACCCCCAGGGTCTCTCCTGAACTCATTTGTAGCTGCCTCGTAAGCTTTTACACAATGAACTACACACAACTTAGAATTGTGAGGAAACGCAGGGTAAGACACTGAATTAGTACCCGTCTTAGTGCGTCTGGAGATAGAAAAAGAAACTTAATTAGGAGAAAAAATCCTACCCGCCAGATCCAGAGCCCTAACATCTGACACTCTTTTGCAGGAGATGAGACATAATAACAGGATAAGTTTAGCTGACAGTTGCTTACGTGACAAGAACCTATTGTCTGGCCAAGAAGCAAGAAAGGATAACACCACATTAACATCCCAAAGAGACGAATAACGAGGCTGGGGAGGTTTAGACAGACAAATGCCTCTCATAAGTTTACAAACCACAAAGTGTTCACCAACCGGCTTACCTGAGACAGGAATATGCCCTGCAGAAATAGAAGACCTATAATTATTTACAGATCTGTAGGCCAAACCAGAAGCTGCTAAAGATGCTAGAAAATTAACAACTAGATTGACATCGGCACTAAAGGGATCAGAATCCCGTCCGCACACCAATTAACCCATCGCCTCCAAGCGGAGGCATAACTATGTGTGTTAGAGGACCATGCCTGATGAATATAGAGTGAAGCCTCTGCTGAAATGCCTGGCAAGAGCCATTGTTGCCGGAAATTTTCCATGCTACCAGATGCAATTTGCCTGTCATAATTAAAGGATGAGGGATCCCCAGAGGGTCCAGCAATAGATTGTACTGAAGGGGAATCAGAAGGGGAAAATCCCATAACAACTCCAGAGCTAGAGGGAACCAGGCTTGAGCCCTCCAAAGGGGGGTCACTAAGGCAATCTCTGGTTTCTGCCTGCGTACCTGAGTTAGGACCCGGGGAATCATGCTGGACTGGGGAAAATCATATCCCAGATGAAGGGACCAGTCCTGAAGGAAGGCATCCGTGGCCACCGCTTCTGGATCCGATCCGGTCTCCAACTGAAGAAAAGGGGGAGCTGGTGGTTTAGTCTTGAGGCAAACAGATCTATCGAGAAAGGACCCCAGTGCTGGTTCAGATAATAAAGATCTTTTTGGTTGAGCCTCCAATCACTGCCATCCTGAGGAAATCCGGAATTCCAGTCTGCTACTGCACTGTTCACCCCTGGCAGGTATTCCGCAATCACTGAAATGCGATGTTGAAGGCAAAACTGCCAAAACTCCTTGGCTATCCGAGCCAGGGTCTGATATTTCTTACCACCCAATTTGTTCACATACCTGACCGCTGAGATGTTGTCCATTCTCAACAGAATGCAACAATGCGACCTCAGGGGCGATAAGCTTCGGATCGCAAAAGACCTGGCCAGAAGCTCCAGGCAATTGATGTGGAGGTGAAGTTCCTCCTCTGACCACCGACCTCCTGTGGTCAGAGGCCCGCAACGAGCTCCCCAGCACCACCTGCTGGCATTCGATTCCAGAATAACATCCGGGGAGTTGCCGAATATCGCTCGACCATTCCAGGCCTCCATATGATCTAACCACCATGCTATTTCCGTCTGGGCCTCCTCCGAGAGAGGCCCCTTGTCCGAATATGACAGGCCCTTCTGAAGATGGGATATCTTGAACCGCTGAAGGGCTCTGTAATGTAGGGGACCCGGGAAGATAGCTTGAATCGAGGATGACAAAAATCCCACCATCCGGGCTAGGTTCCTCAAGGACACCATCTGTTTGGACAAAAGAAGGCCTAATTCCTGATTTATATTGCGAACTTTCTGAGAGGGAAGGATCAACTGGGTCTTCACAGAGTCTATCCAGAAAACCAAGAAGTCTATCTGTTGAGACAAAAGGAGTCAAGATTTGGGTTGGTTGATTAAGAAACCCAGGCTCTGGAGAAGGTGGATTGTCCATGCCAAGTAACTTTGCACGACTAAGAGGTCGTGGGCCATGAGGATCAGATTGTCGAGATATACGATCAGGCGCACCCCTGGGTGCAAAAAGACTCTACCACCGGTCTCATCACCTTGGTAAAGCACCAAGGAGGGGAAGAAAGCCCAAAAGGAAGGACCTGGAACTCAAAGCATTGGCCTAGCCAAAACAATTTAAGGAAACGGCGATGAGGGGGAAAAATTGGAATGCTCAGATATGCATCCTTTAGTCCAAGCGGACCAACCAATCCCCTTCCTGAAGGATATCCCTTAGAAGATGAATTCCCTCCATTTTGAAATGCCTTTAGACTATCCAGGCATTGAATTCTTTGAGATTTAGAACTACTCTTGAGCCCCCTCCTTTCTTGTCTACCAGAAAGCCGTGGCTGATAAAACCCCTTGGGTGAGGGAAAGACTGACAAATGGCTCCTTTTTGAAGGAGAGCTTGAACCTCTAAGTTTATAACCTCACGATCGAGGGACCTTAGGTAAAGGACTCTTAGATTTATCTGACTTTTTCCGTTTGCTTGGGCCAGGGCGGTCACCGAGATCAGCCTGAGTCAGAGTCCGAAGAATGATTGGAGGAAGAATGGTCTGATGACTGATAAGTCTCATGAGCTTCGTGCTGTTGAGAAGAGCTACAGCCATGCTCTTTCTGTATGGAAGCAGAAAGCTTATATAAAATCTCTGAATGTGCCCATTTTTGGGGTTTTGATTTACCATGGATCCCTTGCTCACTGTGCCACTGGATTCAAGCTAGCCTGGCTGATGAAGGGTGAAACCCTGAAACCCGTCCCAGGATGCTTGTTTCTGGTCCAGGGAGGACCTGGCTTGGCAGTTCGGGCTGGACTGTTCCCATGAGGAACAGGGTCAAGACTGATTTGCATATGGCTGAGTCCAAACTGGGGTGGCATGGTGAGCAAAAGAATGATGTATTAAACCCAGATCTGTGACTGGAGGTGAGTGTTTGCATTGTTCAGCACTCCGTCCATCATCCTTTTGTGTTGCTAAAGTTGCCCAAAGTGGGAAGGGTATGCCCAGACGTGGGTCCCTTGCTCACTGTGCCACTGGATTCAAGCTAGCCTGGCTGATGAAGGGTGAAACCCTGAAACCGGTGCCAGGATGCTTGTTTCTGGTTCAGTGAGGACCTGGCATGGCAGTTCAGGCTGGACTGTTCCCATGATGAACATGGTCAATACTGATTTGCATATGGCTGGGTCCAAACTGGGGTGGCATGGTGAGCAAAAGAACGATGGATTAAACCCAGATCTGTGACTGGGGGTGAGTGTTTGCATTGTTCAGCACTCCGTCCATCATCCTTTTGTGTTGCTAAGAGTGAGCCATAATCACTGTACACAAGTCCCAAGGACTATAGATTCTATGGTAGCCAAAGACTACAGTCAGAGGGGGTGCAATAAACCCCTGCAGGCTTAAGAACACAATATAAAACGTGGAGGGAGCAGCCTGCAGCACTCTAGGCAAAACCTATGCCGATTTTCAACCCTGGACCAATCAAAAGGGCCTCAGGGCGTGTGGGAGCCAAAATAATCTCAATTTTGTTGGAGCACTGAAATAGAGATTGAGAAAATCCAAGCAGAAGGGTTAAAATGGGGAAAAAAGCAAAGCACGCGATCGTCTGACCTGTTTAACTGCCGTAATTACTGTTATCTCAGAAAAAACAGGCGGTAACAGATGAACGACCACGCGCGAGTGCTCCGAATCCCGAGGGACTGAAAAAGACTACGGGCGAAGCCTCGTAGTACGCTCCCGCTCCACAATGTCAATAAAGAAATAAGCGCACGGTGCGCAAGTGCCAGCAATTTAAAACGTTACAGTGGGAAAGTACAAACAATCGAAATGCACTTAACTGGCTGCGGAAGCAGCAAAGAAAGAGGAAGTACGCTAGTATTATGTGTTTATATACTGTGTATTCTCTATGGTTGCCACGTGATCCCCATTGAATGTTGGGATATGTTTTGTTTAATATTACTTCTCTGATTGGCTGCTGGAATTAATTAAAGCATAGAAAGAGAAGCATAATCTGAGCCTCCGGTCCTGACACAGAATTCTGACAGTATAATTGTTATAAATATTTATTTACAAGTCAGGGATTTTGCTGACTATGATGTACAGATGGAGATGTTAAAGGATGATGTGATTGGAATCTCTTTCAAGCATTCACAATACTTGATGGTTTGTCGTGAGATTTCAATCATAGATTAGTCCCTTATAAGATCGGCTTATTATATGAGGTATGTTTGTCTGCATACAACATCAGCCCTGCTATATTCCTTGAAAGCTCTGTTACCCCAAGAAATACATCATTGGCAAACTTCCTTTCAACAAAAGGACTAATTAATCTAAATGGACATGTAGCAATGGACACTCTCACAAGGAAAACCTTTATGTTTGGTAACCGGAATTATCCTATTGACTACGTTATTGTGTATGTCTGGGCCCATAAGTATGTGGAGCAATTTGAAGTACTGCAGATTGGAGGTAGTGATCACCATCCCTTATATATAGTATTACATATGGGAATTCAACAAAAAAGAAAGCAAGTGCTTTCTATTAAAAATAGATTACCCTAGACATCTAACAACGTGGACAATAGAGAAGGATCTAAACTGCCTAAAAGATTTTTTGCAAGATCGTAAAGTAATTTGTGAGAAAGAAGTACCTGAAAAATGTGTTAGTTGGTATGAGGAAACAGTCAACCAGGTGATAGCATGTTTAAAAGCTAACCTATTCAGGGATAACAATAAGGGAAAGGGAAAAATGCTTGAGAAGCGGCATGGACATTTGTATTTGATGATGAATGCTGGAGCCTAAAAAAGTGGATAAGAGATTTGAGAAATATATGAGGCTGTCACAAAATAAGGAGGTAAAATCACTGCTTATTGCCTCAGAAGAGAATGTAAAGGGTTAATAGGCAATAAGAAAACGACCTACTAAGAAACATGCTGGAAAATCATGCTTCCAGCAATCAAATCTAAACATACCAAGAGATTTGGGGACCTAGAGCATAATGGGCTAGGAAAGAAAGCTGAGGTGCTTGGTGCAAGCAGATTCATGGGTATGATTTTTTTAAGGAAGTATACAATATTGGTTTTACTAATAAGTATCTACGATGTAATGTAGAAGAGGAAATAAGGGGACATTTTACCGTGAGGACGACGAAAGAAACAATATCTGCACTAAAATTGACAAGAGCAGCGGGCTGTGATAACTTATCTGCAATAATAGTGAAAATAAACATTGATTGGTGGTCCACCCTGTTGTATCTGTTGTTCCAAAGAATTATAAAGACAGGAACTTTTCAGACAAGCTGGAAGGGTGTGGTGATCAAATCGATCTTTAAAACAAAAAAAATGACATGCTTTAGCCCCCTTGACCACTGCAAAATTATTGGCAAATAAAACTATTAGATGTGGGTGGTAAATATTTTCGAATATTTTTGAGGGGATGCTGAAAGAATGGGCAGAATCTAAATGAATAATCCCCATGAAGCAAGGAGGGGCACTCAACTGTTGACCATTTTTTCACTTTATGGGCAATAATGCGAAAATCAATGGAGCAAAGAGGAAGCTTGTGCGGCTGCTTTGTGGGTTTCTGCTTGACATTTGATACAGTTGACCTGGAATTTTTATGAGAAGCCTTGAGAAATTATGAAATACTTCCCAGCCTACTCTTGATTTTGTAGGAATCATATAGAGACAATTGGGCATAAGTTAAAAATAGACACTCAATGGCCACTGTCACAGAAAATGCACATCAAGAATGTCCTAAACAAGGATGTGAGTTGGTCCCATTGTTATTTTCACTATTTGTAGCAGATCTACCCAAAACACAAGGAATACTAAATGGCTTCAGCCCTAAGATGAATGGTACCCATATTCGCTGTCTCCTCAGTGCTGATGATCTGGTCATCATGGACCTGATAGAAATCGGCTTGCAGAGAAACCTAGATGTATTTTCGAATTACTGTAAAAAGTAAACAATTATAATAAATCTGGATAAATCTAAAGTGTTGCCATTTGTGAAAAAAACTCTAAGTTTAAGTGGTTCCGTGCTAATACAGAAACCCAGACGGTTAATCAATATAAATATTTGGGAATTCGGTTTGTGGATAAATTGACATGAAAAAAACACATTGATGTATTACACATGAATAAACATTCAACTGTAAGTGGCCCTAAGAAATTTGGTAAAGTGTACGGGGGCCTTCTCTACACCTGTTTTCACAGCCTATCAAGCAATGATTCAGCTCCAATTTCAGTATAAAGCGGAAGTGCTCTGCTTAAGCGGAAAAAGTAATTGGGAAATTGAAGAGGGCAAATGTTTGAAAAGACTTTTGTCTTTACCAACTTCTTTACTTTAATGATCCAGTCTTTTCAGATGGAGACATGCCTAACAGCTTGGAGTTGCCTAGCTTTTGCAAGTGTGATTAGATTCTGGAATAGAATGGACCAGGGTGACTCCATAAAAATATCAACCCTAAGTCAAAAGGAGATTAAAAATAGTGAATTAAATTGGGCAAGATCTGTTAGGAAAAGGTTTGATGATTTATGTAATGGATTGTCAATAAAATATAGTGTGTAACAAACTTTAAGAATCGGTAAAAGTGAGCTTCAAAGTTTGACAAAAAATATGACAAGGAAAGATTATTTGAAATATTTGGAAGATAAGAGATCTGTATGCCAAATGAGAACATCTTGAATGAAAGAAGAAACATTTCCATATCTAGATTACCTACCCAAAGAATCCCTAAGACTGGGGCTGCTAAGATTCAGATGTGGGGTAAACCCAGTTTTAATCTCACCTGCTAAGTTGTCTTTTATTGAAGCTAATAATATCTGTAATTGTATAAAAACGAAATACAATTGCATTCACTTTATATTAGATTCCTTGTGGTTCTTACACCAGAGGAAAACACAACTGAGACCCATTTTAAGGAAAATGGAGCCAGGCAGTATCCCGCTTGCTGGCCATGAAGTATTTGGATATACCATGCGCACTGAAGAGATATATAATATTTGTTAAGGAAGTGTTAGGGAGGTACTGACTATAAAATGTGGAATTGGATTGCGACCAATGTTCCCTCTAATTTTTTTCCACTGTGTGCGGCAGTGTGCGGTCTCTGTGCGCTGCAGCCAAGGATACGTGCGCCAAGAAATTGACCATTCACGCGCGCGCAGCGCATAACTAGCCAAGATCTTTGGCATTAGCCTCTCCATACCACTAAAGCAAAAAAGGGATATCATTGCTCCATGCAATAGGGGCATCAAGGCAGTTTTGTGACCTGGTTGCACACCCCAAGGACATGACCTGTTAGGGGAGCAGGTATATCGCTCAAAAAGGCTTATTTAAGCTTAGAAAGTGATAACGCATATAAACTACCACAAAGTATAGGAATGGTGGAACATTTGATAACAGCACATTTTTTACTGTTCTGAAGCATTTCCTAGCTCATTAACCATTAATTTCCAAGACAAATATCACTTGCCCGCTTGTATGCTAAAGTACGTCAAATGATGTTTAAAACACTCCCCGCGGCATTTAAACACTGTTTTCATTGACTTCAGTCCAGATTCAAATATGAGCATTATCTGCCTTAGGGGAGCACGTATATCGCTCAAAAAGGCTTATTTAAGCTTAGAAAGTGATAACACATATAAACTACCACAAAGTATAGGAATGGTGGAACATTTGATAACAGCACATTTTCTACTGTTCTGAAGCATTTCCTAGCTCATTAACCATTAATTTCCAAGACAAATATCACTTGCCCGCTTGTATGCTAAAGTACGCCAAATGATGTTTAAAACACTCCCCGCGGCATTTAAACACTGTTTTCATTGACTTCAGTCCAGATTCAAATATGAGCATTATCTGCCTTAGGGGAGCACGTATATCGCTCAAAAAGGCTTATTTAAGCTTAGAAAGTGATAACACATATAAACTACCACAAAGTATAGGAATGGTGGAACATTTGATAACAGCATATTTTCTACTGTTCTGAAGCATTTCCTAGCTCATTAACCATTAATTTCCAAGACAAATATCACTTGCCCGCTTGTATGCTAAAGTACGCCAAAATGATGTTTAAACATCATGACTCCCCGCGGCATTTAAACGCTGTTTTCATTTACTTCAATCCAGATTCAAATATGAGCATTATCTGCCTTAGGGGAGCACGTATATCGCTCTAAAAGGCTTATTTAGGCTTAGAAAGTGATAACGCATATAAACTACCACAAAGTATAGGAATGTTGGAACATTTGATAATAGCGCAACATGCGCGCTTGCCAAAGGGGCCTGCGCGATGGGGGAAGGAAAGGTGCGCGCGCTCGCGCGCGCGCCTCACCGGGAACATTGATTGCGACAGCAACAAACTCAGAAAGCCAGATTCCTAGATGCCCACCTTGGAAAAGGCGGTGACAATCTGATGCATTGTATGCCCTGGAGTATAGCTGGGCTAAGAAGGAACTGGTGATCTCTTGCTCAGATATTGAAGGACACAGATATTACCGTTGTTATGTTACAGGAAACTTGGGAGACAAGTGAGGTGGTGATGAATGACACACACTTTTACTACTTATAATGTTAATGTGGTGTAAGGGCAATTTGTTAGGGCATCAGGGGGTCGTCTAACATTAATATCCACAAAGAGTGACAAAAGGTTGCGGAGGATATGTAAGGAATTTACAGAGTTTTAAAAACTTTTAATAGCAGTGCTGAATTAGAAGGTCCCTTTTAAAACTATTGGAGGCAACCATTTTACTGTAATAGATACATATTTTGTGCCAAATACCTATCAGGATAAGCAAGCTCAGCAATTGACATTACTCCTGGATTAATTACTGACTATGGGCCGGATATAGATGTTGGTGGTAGCGTTACTGTCGAGTTTTGGTCCGAAAACCTGTCCGCTGCCGTGACGGTCTGACTGCCTTATTTAGATGTCAGTGGGAGCCTTATTTAGATGTCAATGGGAGCCTAGGCGAAAGACTGCCAACGGTCCTCTGTCACCGCCAAGAATCTTCATCCAGCGGCAGGACAATAGCCCCCTTTACTGCTAAGCCAATCACGATATGCATTCTAACCGATGCAATAGGTGCATTTTTCAACCCAAAAGGCATTACTGTGAATTGGTAGTGCCCTCCAATGGTAGAAAATGCAGTTTTTGCTTTAGCATCCTCTGATAACTTGATCTGCCAATACCCTGCAGTCAAATCAAAGGTGCTTAGATACTTGGCAGATGCCAGTGTATCTATTAGCTCATCTGCCCTGGGTATAGGGTGAGCATCAGTTTTAGTTACCTGGTTGAGACCTCTGTAATCTACACAAAATCTCATTTCCTTCTTTCCATCTTTGGAATGAGGTTTTGGTACAAGTACCACAGGAGAGGCCCATGGACTTTCAGAGTGCTCAACTACTCCCAGTTCAAGCATTTTCTGAACCTCTTGTTTTATGCAGTCCCTGACATGGTCAGGCTGCCTATAGATCTTACTTTTGACAGGCAAGATGTCTTCAGTATCTATAGTGTGCTCACACCAAGAAGTGGTGCCTGGCACAGTAGAAAGGAGTTCAGAAAATTGACCCAGGAGATTTATGCAGTGGTCTTTCTGCTCAGCAGTAAGACAGTCTGCCAGAACTACACCTTCCACTAGAGCATCTTGTTCTGTGGAAGAGAAGAGATCAGGGAGAGGGTCACTCTCTTCTTCCTGTCCTTCATCTGTTGCCATGAGCAGGGTGAGATCAGCCCTGTCATAGTAGGGTTTTAGGCGATTGACATGGAGCACCCTAAGGGGACTCCTGGCAGTGCCCAAGTCAACCAAGTATGTGACTTCTCCCTTCTTTTCAACAATAATGTGGGGTCCACTCCATTTGTCTTATAGTGCTCTTGGGGCCACAGGCTCCAAGACCCACACTTTCTGCCCTGGTTGGTACTGAATCAGAACAGCCTTCTGGTCATGCCATTGCTTTTGGAGCTCTTGGCTGGCCTGAAGGTTTTTACTGGCCTTTTTCATGTACTCAGCCATTCTAGATCTTAGGCCAAGTACATAGTCCACTATGTCTTGCTTTGGAGCTTTTAAAGGTTGTTCCTAACCCTCCTTCACAAGTGTTAGAGGACCTCTTACAGGGTGTCCAAATAGGAGTTCAAAGGGGCTGAAGCCCACTCCTTTCTGCGGTACCTCCCTGTAAGCAAAAAGGAGGCAAGGTAACAGGACATCCCATCTCCTCCGGAGTTTTTCAGGGAGTCCCATTATCATTCCTTTGAGAGTTTTATTAAACCTCTCAACCAGTTCATTTGTTTGTGGATGATAGGGTGTGGTGAACTTGTATGTCACACCACATTCCTACCACATGGCCTTTAAGTAAGCAGACATGAAATTGCTTCCCCTGTCTGATACCACCTCTTTTGGGAAGCCCACCCTGGAAAAGATTCCCAGGAGGGCCTTTGCCACTGCAGGAGCTGTAGTGGTCCTTAGAGGAATTGCTTCAGGATATCTGGTGGCATGGTCCACTACCACCAAGATAAACCTATTGCCTGAAGCAGTAGGAGGGTCAAGGGGGCCAACTATGTCAACCCCTACCCTTTCAAAGGGAACCCCAACCACAGGCAGTGGAATAAGAGGTGCCTTTGGAGTGCCACATGTTTTGCCACTGGCTTGACAGGTTTCACAGGACTTACAAAATTCCTTTGTGTCCTCTGACATTCTAGGCCAATGAAACAAGGGGACAAGCCTGTCCCAAGTTTTCATTTGCCCTAAATGTCCGGCCAAGGGAATGTCGTGGGCTAGAGTTAGGAGGAACTCTCTGTATTGCTGAGGAATCACCAATCTCCTGGCAGCTCCAGGTTTTGGATCCCTTGCTTCAGTATACAAGAGGTTGTCCTCCAAGTAAACTCTGTGAGAGTCACTGACATCCCCATTTGCTTGTTTGACAGCTTGCTGTCTTAGACCCTCTAGTGTGGGACAGGTCTGCTGTGCCACACTCAGCTCCTCCCTGGCAGGCCCCCCTCCACCCAAAAGCTCAGCAGTGTCTGCTTCCAGCTCCTCTGGTGTAGGTTCTGCACAGGGTGGAATTTCTTCTTCCTCAGAAGTTGAATCCACTGTAGAGGGAGGGATAGTAGGTAGTGTTTTACCTTTACTAACCCTAGCTTTAGGGAGCACTTGGTCCATTCTTCCAGGATCCAAGTCACCCTGTCCTTTTTGCTTTTTGGCCTGAGCCCTGGTTAAAGCAAAAATATGCCCTGGAATGCCCAGCATTGCTGCATGAGCCTCCAACTCCACTTCTGCCCAAGCTGATGTCTCTAAATCGTTCCCTAGTAGACAGTCTACAGGTAAATCTGAGGCAACCACAACTTTATTTGGACCAGTAAACCCCCCCCAGTTGAGATTTAGCCATGACGTGGCTAAGAGTGTTGTTATGAGCATCAGTCACGTGGGCCTGATGAAGACTCATTTTTAGATTTTCCCCACCCTTGTCAGAAGACTTACCATCCTTCTTCTTGCCATCCTAGTCACCCCCTGTATGAACTTTTCTGTTCACTCTTGTTCTGACCCATTTGTCTGCCTTCTTTCCCAATTCTTGGGGAGAGGTCAGATCAGAGTCTACCAGGTACTGGTGCAACAAATCAGACACACAATTATTAAGAATATGCTCTCTCAGGATTAAGTTATACATGCTTTCATAGTCAGAAACTTTACTGCCATGTAACCACCCCTCCAAGGCCTTCACTGAATGGTCAACAAAGTCTACCCATTCTTGTGAAGACTCCTTTTTGGTTTCTCTGAACTTGATCCTGTACTGTTCAGTGGTTAAGCTATAACCATCTAGGAGTGCATTCTTAAGAACTGTAAAATCATTGGCATCACTTTCCGTAACAGTAAGGAGCCTATCCCTGCCCTTTCCACTGAAAGATAGCCATAGGATAGCAGCCCACTGCCTTTGAGGGACCCCCTGTACATTACAGGCCCTCTCAAGTGCAGCAAACCACTTGTTAATGTCATCCCCCTCCTTGTAAGGGGGAACTATCTTGTGCAGATTCCTAGAATCATGCTCTTTTTTCAGGATTACTATCTGTAATACTGCTGCTGCCACCATGGGGTCCAAACCCCAACCTCTGTCTTTCTTTTTCTAAGTCAAATGCTTGTCTATCTAAATCCAGCTGTTGCTTTTTGAGCTTCAGCCTGGATTCTTCCACTCTCAATCTATTGAGTTCCCTTTCAATCATTCTGTCTTCAGGGAGGGTGGGTTGGGCATGCTTTGACACAGAAGAATGGTGAGAATGAACAGAGGGAGACCTGTCCCTAACAGATGGCACTCTAACAACCTGGCCTAAAGGAGTAACCTCTATACTATGATGAGAACTCACATCAGTACCAACCCTGCTAGGTAGCCTGCTAAGGGGCAGGTTAGGAAGGTCCCCTTCTAACCGTTTTACTGGGGGTGCCCCAGAATCAGAGTGTGAACCATCAGCCAATCTCTCACCAGAGGTGCCAACTAAGGTCTTATCCTTTTCAATGAGCATATTAACTAACAGTTCTCTTGAGGGATTCTTCCCTGCTCCTAAACCTCTTTCAATGCAGAGACTCCTTGCTCCTTTCCAGCTAAGGTGATCATATACAACTCTGGTCAGATCCACAGTTTGACCTGTACCAGACATGATAGAAAAGGTTTAAGGGACAGAAAAAGAAAGAAAAAGTTTCAGAACTTTGTAAAGAACAGAAAAAAAACTTTTTAAACTTTTAAAGAACTTTTTGAAAGTTTTAGAGGTACTTTTCAGCACTTAGCAAAAGAGTAAGAGAAGAAAAGCAAAACGTTTTGGTTAGGTGTACATACACTGAACTTGTTTTGTATATTTTTCTCTTATGAAAAGTACAAAATGACAAAGTGGTAAGTAGTTGCAAGTACTTATCCCACCGCTGCACAACCAATGTAGGAGGCTGGCCTGGCTTGTAGTGGGTACCATGGGGTACTTACACCTTGCACCAGGTCCAGGTATCCCTTATTAGTGTAGAGGGGTGTCTAGCAGCTTAGGCTGATAGAAAAGGTAGCTTAGCAGAGCAGCTTAGGCTGAACTAGGAGGCGTGTAAAGCTCCTACTATAACACTGGTGTCATATGCACAATATCATAGGAAAACACAATACACAGATATACTAAAAATAAAGGTACTTTATTTTTATGACAGTATGCCAAAAGTATCTCAGTGAGTACCCTCAGTATGAGGATAGCAAATATACACAAGATATATGTACACAATACCAAAAATATGCAGTAATAGCAATAGAAAGCAATGCAAGCAATGTACAGTCACAATAGATTGCAATGAGAGCACATAGGTATAGGGGCAACACAAACCATATACTCCAAAAGTGGAATGCGAATCACAAATGTACCCCAAACCTATGTGACCTTGTAGAGGGTCGCTGGGACTGTAAGAAAACAGTGAGGGTTAGAAAAATAGCCCACCCCAAGACCCTGAAAAGTGGGTGCAAAGTGCACCTAAGTTCCCCAGAGAGCAGAGAAGTCGTGATAGGGGAATTCTGCAAGGAAGACCAACACCAGCAATGCAACAACGATGGATTTCCAGACGAGAGAACCTGTGGAACAAGGGAACCAAGTCCAAGAGTCACACTCAAGTCGTGAGTGGGAAGATGCCCAAGAAATGCCAGCTGAGGGTGCAAAGAAGCTGCCACCGGATGGTAGAAGCTGTGGATTCTGCAAGAACGAAGAGGACTAGGAACTTTCCCTTTGGAGGATGGATGTCCCACGTCGTGAAGAAGCTTGCAGAGGTGTTTCCGTGCAGAAAGACCACAAACAAGCCTTGCTAGCTGCAAGGGTCGCAGTTAGGGTTTTTGGATGCTGCTGTGGCCCAGGAGGGACCAGGATGTCGCCAATTGCATGAGGAGACAGAGGGGGCGTCCAGCAAGACAAAGAGCCCACTCAGAAGCAAGCAGCACCCGCAGAAGTGCCGGAACAGGCACTACGAAGTGGAATGAACCGGAGCTCACCCGAAGTCACAAAGGAAGGTCCCACGATGCCGGAGGACAACTCAGGAGGTCGTGCACTGCAGGTTAGAGTGTCGGGGACCCAGGCTTGGCTGTGCACAAAGGAAATCCTGGAAGAGTGCACAGGAGCTGGTGCAGCTGCAAATCACGTGGTACCCAGCAATGCTGTCTAGCGTGGGGAGGCAAGGACTTACCTCCACCAAACTTGGACTGAAGAGTCACTGGACTATGGGAGTCACTTGGACAGAGTTGCTGAGTTCCAGGGACCTCGCTCGTCGTGCTGAGAGGAGACCCAGAGGACTGGTGATGCAGTCTTTTGGTGCCTGCGGTTGCAGGGGGAAGATTTCATTGACCCACGGGAGATTTCTTCGGAGCTTCTAGTGCAGAGAGGAGGCAGACTACCCCCACAGCATGCACCACCAGGAAAGCAGTTGAGAAGGCGGCTGGATCAGCGATACAAGGTTGCAGTAGTCGTCTTTGCTACTTTGTTGCGGTTTTGCAGGCGTCCAGAGCAGTCAGCGGTCGATTCCTTGGCAGAAGGTGAAGAGAGAGATGCAGAGGAACTCTGATGAGCTCTTGCATTCGTTATCTAAAGAATTCCCCAAAGCAGAGACCCTAAATAGCCAGAAAAGGAGGTTTGGCTACCTAGGAGAGATGATAGGCTAGCAACACCTGGAGGAGCCTATCAGAAGGAGTCTCTGACGTCACCTGCTGGCACTGGCCACTCAGAGCAGTCCAGTGTGCCAGCAGCACCTCTGTTTCCAAGATGGCAGAGGTCTGGAGCACACTGGAGGAGCTCTGGGCACCTCCCAGGGGAGGTGCAGGTCAGGGGAGTGGTCACTCCCCTTTCCTTTGTCCAGTTTCGCACCAGAGCAGGGCTGGGGGATCCCTGAACCGGTGTAGACTGGCTTATGCAGAAATGGGCACCATCTGTGCCCATGAAAGCATTTCCAGAGGCTGGGGAGGCTACTCCTCCCCAGCTCTAACACCTTTTCCCAAAGGGAGAGGGTGTAACACGCTCTCTCTGAGGAAGTCCTTTGTTCTGCCTTCCTGGACCAAGCCTGGCTGGACCCCAGGAGGGCAGAAACCTGTCTGAGGGGTTGGCAGCAGCAGCAGCTGCAGTGAAACCCCGGGAAAGGTAGTTTGGCAGTACCCGGGTCTGTGCTAGAGACTCGGGGGATCATGGAATTGTCTCCCCAATGCCAGAATGGCATTGGGGTGACAATTCCATGATCTTAGACATGTTACATGGCCATGTTCGGAGTTACCATTGTGACGCTATACATATGTCGTGACATTTGTATGGTGCACGCGTGTAATGGTGTACCTGCACTCACAAAGTCCAGGGAATTTGCCCTGAACAATGTGGGGCCACCTTGGCTAGTGCCAGGGTGCCCACACTAAGTAACTTAGCACCCAACATTTACCAGGTAAAGGTTAGACATATAGGTGACTTATAAGTTACTTAAGTGCAGTGGTAAATGGCTGTGAAATAACGTGGACGTTATTTCACTCAGGCTGCAATGGCAGGCCTGTGTAAGAATTGTCAGAGCTCCCTATGGGTGGCAAAAGAAATGCTGCAGCCCATAAGGATCTCCTGTAACCCCAATACCCTGGGTACCTCAGTACCATATACTAGGGAATTATAAGGGTGTTCCAGTATGCCAATGTAAATCGGTGAAATTGGTCACTAGCCTGTTAGTGACAATTTGGAAAGAAATGAGAGAGCATGACCACTGAGGTTCTGGTTAGCAGAGCCTCAGTGAGACAGTTAGTCATAACACAGGTAACACATACAGGGCACACTCATGAGCACTGGGGCCCTGGCTGGCAGGGTCCCAGTGACACATACAACTAAAACAACATATATACAGTGAAATATGGGGGTAACATGCCAGGCAAGATGGTACTTTCCTACAAATACTGAAGACTAAACAACCTATGCAATCCCTCCACATAACCGCATGGACAGCTACACTGGCTGGATACCTAAACTCCCAAGAGTCAGACCCCAGGGTCTGCATCACAGACAAGGACTGAGGACAGTATAGAAGGGCAGCTGTGTGTGAGTAAGAGCAGAGATTTGGGGTGTTAGACCTGTCAGCTCTTGGCATGGCTGCCCTTGTCTTTTTGGCTTCTGATCTCCTGTTTTAATTCTGTTCTGAATTTTGTTTTTGCTGGCTTTGGGACTCTGGGCACTTTACCACTGCTGACCAGTGCTAAAGTGCAAGTGGTCTCTGTCTAAATTGTATTTGTAATTGGTTTACCCGTGTTTGGCATATTTGATCTACTAGTAAGTCCCTAGTAAAGTGCCCTAAGTGTGCCCAGGGCCTGTAAATCAAATGCTACTAGTGGGCCTGCAGCACTGATTGTGCCACCCACACGAGTAGCCCGGTAAACATGTCACAGACGTGCCACTGCAGTGTCTGTGTGTGCAGTTTTGAACTGCCAGTTCGACCTAGCATGTGCACCCACTTGCCAGGCCCAAATCTTTCCTTTAACTACATGTAAGTAACCCCTAAGGTAGGCCGTAGCTAGCCTCATGGGCAGGGTGCAGTGTATTTAAAAGGTAGGACATGTACTGGTGTGTTTTGCATATCCTAATAGTGAAATACTGCTAAATTTGGTTTTCGTTATTGCAAGGCCTATCTCTCCCATAGGGTAACACAGGGATTGCCTTGACATATATTTTAAATGTAATTTTGCATTGGGAGCAGATGGAGATGTAGAGTTTGGGGTCTCAGAACTAACAATTTAAAAACACATAATTTGGTGAAGTTGGTTCTTGAGCTGTAAGTTTGAAAATGGCACTTTCAGAAAGTGGCCATTTTCTTACTTAAACATTCTGTGCCTCTGCCTGTCTGCAGAATACACGTCTGGGTCAGGATGACAGTTGGGCTGTTTGTGTATTCACTCAAGACAGTCATACAAAGGGAGCTGAGGTGTGCCCTGCATATCCTGATGACCCATCACCAGGCTGATGGGTCTTCCTGAGCTAGAGTGTTGGGAGGAACTGACACTTGCTCCTGAATAGGGCTGTGCCTTTCCTTACACAAAGCAGTCTCGAACCCCCCGGGGGTGTGTCTGGGGCCAGGGAGGGAAAGGCAGGATCTTGTGCACTACAAAGACTTTCCTTTGAACATTGCAGACTTCAAAGACAGAAATTAGAATACGTACTGGACCTCTGTAGGAGGCTGGCCTGGCTTATAGTGGGTACCTTGTGGTACTTATACCTTCTGCCAGGTCCAATTATCCCTTATTAGTAGATTAATAGTGTTCTAGCAGCTTAGGCTGATAGAGGTAGCTATAGCAGAGCAGCTTAGGCTGAACTAGGAGACATGCAAAGCTCCTACTATACCACTTATATCATATAGCACAACATCATAAGCAACACAATACTCAGAGTTACTAAAAATAAAGGTACTTTATTTTAGTGAAAATATGCCAAAAGTATCTCAGAGGATATACTCCCTTAGGAGGTAAGTAAAATACACAAAATATACACACAAACCAACATCAGGTAAGTAAAACACTTAGAAAAGTAGTGCAAACACTGTAGAACACAATAGAATGCAATAGGAGACAAAAGGCCTAGGGGCAACACAAACCATATACTCCAAAAGTGGAATGCGAACCACAAATGGACCCCAGGCCTAGTGTAGTGTGTAGAGGGTCACTGGGAGTGTAATAAAACACTAAGGGTGTCCAAGATACCCCACCCCAAGACCCTGAAAAGTAGGAGTAAAGCTACCCTACTACCCCAGAAAGACAGTAAAGTTGAGATAGGGGATTCTGCAAAGACAACAACTGACTGCAAAGCACTGAAGATGGATTCCTGGACCTGAGGACCTGCAAAGGAAGGGGACCAAGTCCAAGAGTCATGCAAGTGTCCAGGGGGACAGGAACCCACTATACCCCGGATGAAGGTACAAAAGGGCTGCCTCCGGGTGGAAGAAGCCAAAGATTCTGCAACAACGAAAGGTGCCAGAAACTTCTCCTTTGGGCAGAAGATGTCTCAGGGTGTGCTGGAGGATGCAAAGTTGTTTCTACGCAGAAAGACCGCAAACAAGCCTTGTTAGCTGCAAGAGTCGCGGTTGAAGATAATGGGTTCTGCCAGGGCCCAGGAAGGACCAGGAGGTCGCCCCTTGGAGGAGGAAACAGAGGGGCGCTGAGCAACAGAGAGAGCCCACTCAGAAGCAGGCAGCACCAGCAGAAGCACTTGAACAGGTGTTCAAGAAACCTGAGCACGGCGGTCGTCTCAACGCAACAAAAGAGGGTCCCACGAAGCCGGTGGTCAACTCAGCTAGTTGAGCAATGCAGGACGGAGTGCTGGGGACCTGGGCAGTGCTGTGCACAAAGGAATCCTTGCAAAAGTGCACAGAAGCCCTAGCAGCTGCAGATCACGCAGTATACAGGAATACTGTCTGGCGTGGGGAGGCAAGGACTTACCTCCACTAAATTTGGACAGAAGGACCACTGGACTGTCGGGGTCACTTGGATCCAGCTCCTGTGTTCCAGGGACCACACTCGCCAAGATGAGAGGGGACCCCGAGGACTGGTGATGCAGAAGTTTGGTGCCTGCATTAGCAGGGGGAAGATTCCGTCGACCCACAGGAGATTTCTTCTTGGCTTCCAGTGCTGGGTGAAGGCAGACAGCCCTCAGAGAATGCACCACCAGGAAACAGTCGAGAAAGCCGACTGGATTAGGTGCTACAATGTTGCTGGTAGTCTTCTTGCTACTTTGTTGTGGTTTTGCAGGTGTCCTGGAGCAGTGAGCGGTAGATCCTTGGCAGAAGTCGAAGAGGGAAGTGCAGAGGAACTCTGGTGAGCTCCTGCATTCGTTATCTGAAGAGATACTCACAGGAGAGACCCTAAATAGCCCTCAGAGAAGGATTGGCTACCTAACCA
This sequence comes from Pleurodeles waltl, assembly GCF_031143425.1. Lineage (NCBI taxonomy): Eukaryota > Metazoa > Chordata > Amphibia > Caudata > Salamandridae > Pleurodeles > Pleurodeles waltl. The sequence goes on along the minus strand of NC_090445.1, from coordinate 441,995,865 downwards.
GGTAAGAGCCTATCAGGAGGGGTCTCTGACGTCACCTGCTGGCACTGGCCACTCAGAGGTCTCCATTGTGCCCTCACACATCTGCATTCAAGATGGCAGAGGTCTGGGACACACTGGAGGAGCTCTGGGCACCACCCCTGGGGTGGTGATGGACAGGGAAGTGGTCACACCCCTTTCCTTTGTCCAGTTTCGCCCCAGAGCAGGGGCTGGGAGGTCCGTGAACCAGTGTAGACTGGCTTATGCAAGGAGGGCACCATCTGTGCCCTTCAAAGCATTTCCAGAGGCTGGGGTAGGCTACCCCTCCCCAGTCCTTAACACCTATTTCCAAAGGGAGAGGGTATAACACCCTCTCTCAGAGGAAATCCTTTGTTCTGCCTTCCTGGGACTAGGCTGCCCAGACCCCAGGAGGGCAGAAACCTGTCTGAGGGTTGGCAGCAGCGTTAGCCGCAGAGAGCTAGTTTGGCAGTACCCGGGGTCCATGCTGGAGCCCCGGGGATGCATGGGATTGGCACCCCAATACCAGATTTGGCTTGAGGACGGACAATTTCATGATCTTAGACATGTTACATGGGCATATTCAGAGTTACCATTGTGAAGCTACACATAGGTATTGACCTATATGTAGTTCACGCGTGTAATGGTGTCCCCGCACTCACAAAGTCCAGGGAAATTGCCCTGAACAATGTGGGGGCACCTTGGCTAGTGCCAGGGTGCCCTCACACTTAGTAACTTTGCACCTAACCTTCACCAAGTGAGGGTTAGACATGTAGGTGACTTATAAGTTACTTAAGTGCAGTGTAAAATGGCTGTGAAATAACATGGCAGTGCAGTCCTGTGTAAGAATTGTCTGGGTTCAGTATGGGTGGCAAAAGAAATGCTGCATCCCATAGGGATCTCCTGGAACCCCAATACCCTGTGTACCTAGGTACCATATACTAGGGAATTATAAGGGTGTTCCAGTGTGCCAATCAGAATTGGTGAAAATAGTCACTAGCCTGCAGTGACAATTTTAAACGCAGAGAGAGCATAAACACTGAGATTCTGATGAGCAGAGTCTCAGTGATACAGTTAGGCACCACACAGGGAACACATATAGGCCACAAACTATGAGCACTGGGGTCCTGGCTAGCAGGATCCCAGTGACACAGGCAAAAACAAACTGACACACAAGTAAAAATAGGGGGTAACATGCCTGGCAAGATGGTACTTTGCTACAACCTCTGAGACCACAACTTTAGAATCCTTTTGGACTGAGGACAGTCTGCCAGGAAGAGGAGCTAGATGCTGTGGGGGGGACTGCCACTCTGCCTCTTCCTTTGCTGTGCTGACCTGCTGCTTCAGCCCTAGAAGTGAAAGAAAGGACTGGACTTTGCTTTCTACATCCTGCTTCCAAAGATTCTCCAAGGGCTTGGACTGAGCTTGCCTCCTGTTAGAAGTCTCAGGGACATCGAAGACTTCATCTGCCAGCACCTGACTCTCCAGCTGGTGCCAAATCCAATTCCTGAGCCCTTGGGAATGAGTTTTGGTGTAACCCAGAAGAAACCAATATCCACTCCAGAGCAACTTCTGGACCAGCGCCACTCTCTGACTCCACGCCGCTGCCTGCGTCAGAGCCATGGTCCCTGTTGAGTGCAGCAACCGCAACCGAAGCCACAGGCCCGATGCTGCAACAGTTCCTCTGAAGTCCCAGCTCAGCGTGAGTCCTGAGTGCTGGGTAGCCGACGTCCGTGACACCCGACTCCGCCGTAGCACCTGTGGGCCTGTGGTATGATTGCTGGATTCATCAACCTCGCCGGATCGTAAGGAACCAACACCTCGCCACAGAAGCCGCATCATATACCCTGCAACCGTAAGGAACTGATGCCTCACTTTCCCTGCATAGCAGTAAGGAACCAATGCAGCACCTGCTCCAGCGACGCCCTACTGCCCGACTCTGTGCAATGTCTTTGTTTCCTCATTTTCCAAAGGTACTGTACCAGGGGTCCGTGTGACTGCGTGACTGGCACGTGCCCCCTCGCGAGTGTCATCGGACTGTTGGGAACAACTCTGGCAAGATGTTGTGACAACCCCATTTGGAGCTATTGTGTTTCTAAGCGCTTTACTAAGATTTAATCTTTAAAGAGTTGTATCTTTGCTTGTGTATGTTGGATTTCTGACTTTTTGGTCAGACACAGCCACTTGCTTTTGTACGTAGCCGCCACACGTTAGCCTATGGCAGGGACCGTCGTGCAGGGTACCACCTTCTTTGCAGTTAACTTCTGCCAATGTCCTGGTGGCTAAGTCAGGCAGCCGCCATTTTAGGGTGTAAAGCTGTGCATTTTTCAATTGTTAGTGAGGATCCAGCACTCTAAATGGAGTCTAGTGTATTTCTAAATGTAAGTTACAAACAACACTGTTCTTGTCAAGATATGATACAATAAAATGTGAACTGTGACTGTTTGATACCAATAGTGCCGCGGGGGAAGTTATAAGAAAACTTAAAAAAATAAAATGTGCAAATAATACATTTCCAGTGTATTATTTGCACATGATGAAAAAAGGAAAAAAACTAAATACATTTTGAGGACCAAAAGTTTTATGTTAATGCATGTAAAAGTATTAAGTATGACATTCCTACTGTTACCAATAATTCAATTCAGATGTGTGTTGACTTTAACAGTATAGTGTGACCATTTCAGCAAATATTTTCTTTTCCATTCATACAGACCTCTGAACCCAGCCATGGGTAGGAGGCGACAGCCTCCAGTGATCCAGCCCTTTCCAGACCTTGCCACCATGGAGGAAAGGGACGTCATCAAGGAATTTCAGCTAAAAAAGCAAACTTTCCTGGATTTGTGTCAGCAGTTAAAGCCTAATCTCCTGTCTCACAATATGAATCCAACAACCATAACACCGATAGTGAAACTCAAGGCAGTACTGCATTATGTGGCCACTGGGACTTTTTAGTACACTGTGGCAGAATCTGGGGGCATATCACAACCGCCTTTCAGTTATGTGCTACAGAAAGTCCTTGCTTCCTTGATGAGACACATCAACAGCAACATCCAGTTCCCACGTCCACGGGATTTGGCCACCGTGAAGGGAGAATTGTATACTTTGGGTGTACTACCACATGTGTTTGGAGCAACAGATGGCACACATATTGCCCTGGTGCCACCACACACAAGAGAAAAGGTCAACCTCAATCGGAAGAACTTCCATTCCATCAATGTGCAAGTTGTCTGCTTACCAGATTTATACATCTCAAGTGTGTGTGTGTGCCCGCTTCCCTGGGTGAACACATGATTAATTCGTACTACGAAACAGCACCATACCCATGCAGACGTCTCAACGTGGACCGTAGAGGGCCCGGCTTGTTGGTAAGATCTTTAGCCTGAATCTTAGTTTAGGAAGGGTCATTGGCTTTATGTGTAAGTAATCTGTTGATGTGTTGCTTCCATGTAGGAGACTCAGTGTATCCTAACTGACCGTGGATATTGGCACTCCGTAGGAATCCAACAACACCAAAGGAAGTCCGCTTCATTGAGGCCCAGAGAAGAACTCGTAAGCCAGTGGAGTGGACTCTCAGTCTCCTTGAAGTTTCGGGTGCATGAATGGTGTGCTGCAGTGAAATGGCCTGGAATGGAGTGTTTTATAGTGTGATTTGCAGGTGTTCACAATTGTCCAATGTGCAACCGGTGTGGCCTACTTGCATCCAACCAATGGCCACAGCCATGGTACTGTACTACAAGGGGCCTGCAGTGAACTCCACTGTCATGGGCCCGCCGCTGAAACACTGCCAGCAAAACTGTGTGATCTAAATAGGCTTAGCGGGATGCCGCCATCAAGATGGCGATGGGAGGTCTACTCATCAGCATTGAAGCCTGCTGCATCGGCTGCGGGATGCAGCTGGTGTCATGGAGTACACTCTGTCATGGCAGTGTGTGACTTAGCTGTAATACATCAAAATACGGTGGGCAGAAGACCACTGACTTGACGCCCTTTCCTGTCCCGCTGCTTGGCGGTAATGTCGTCAAGAACTAAATCAGGACCTATATTTGTTATTGTCATTCTGTTGGGGGCATTTTATTGATTTTTAACATCATTCACGGAGGTTTTTTTTTAAAATTAGGCACCAGGCACTTTATCTACTGTTAGGGGCATTTTGACTCGCTAGTCAGAGCGAGCGGATGTCATTTTTTAGGGAGTCGTGCTCTACTCTTCCAAGGAGGAGACTATTTAAACACCTATAGGAGTGCGACAGCGCAGCGGGCGCACACTGCGGGTGCCCCAAAGGCAAGCCCATCTGCGCTCATCAGCACCTGGGAAGCGTTGTGGCAAGACCCCTGGTCGTTTTCTATCTTGTTCAAAGGATGTGTTGTTTGGTATTAATAAACCAGGTAACCTTACTACCTGAAACTTTTTAGACCCTGAGGTAAATCCAGATTCTTATTGTTGTAATTTTTGCAACTTCACCACCTGTCTTGAGGGCCCTGATCAATTATGAGGACTACAGCAGTGTTTTTTTGATTATTGTTTGATCGTTAGTTAAGCACAAATATGAGTTTTTTTAAAAATCTGTAGAGTCTTACACCCTTTTGTTAGTATTTTTAACTGAGAATCTGCCAACCGGCTACGTTATTAGCTGGCAGGACAGAGTGGGCCAATGTGGGGGTGGTTTAGCGATAATACGCCATGATTCGCAGGAAATTATATGCAAACCGACTGCTCCGCCAGACTGTGATGCACTCTTTTTCAGATGTAAGCTCGCACTTCGCTTCACCTTTCACAGTCTCTTGATTTATAGCCCCCCCCCCCCCCCGACCTAAGGTAACATTGCTTAATGGAATATATAATTACATTTACTTTAACATTCAATACCCTAATTTCACCATGCTAGGGGATTTTAATTTTCACCTAGAGGATTTTAATGATAAAGATTCAGCACAGCGCACGGAACTACGGACCTGCTGAACTGTTTCAGGTTGGAGCAGAAACTGTGAATTGCCAGGCACTCAGCAGGCCATACTTTAAATGGTGTTTTTTCAAATGACCCTAGCTTGAAGGTGGACGCCATACTACCCATATTTTGGTCAGACCATATGGCAGTTCAGTTTAGTATTAATATTTTTCAATTATGAAATAAGACCAATATGGAAGAGCTGGCCGAGAGCTTAATATCAACAAAGCATGATTTTACCAATGACCCCAGTGTAGCGGCTACATGCTGTCATGATTTGATAAGCAGGGGAGCCCTCAAACATTTACCGACAAAAAAATAGATCTTATAGACAAAAGCCATCTGCCCCATGGTTATCCCCTGTCCTTAGATCTGTGAAACAAAAATGCTGTTGACTAGAGAAGGCATAGAGACAGGACTACAATGAGATTGGCAAAAGCAGATACAGAGATGCAATCTGCGAATATAGAAAACTTATTTTGGCCAACAAAAAACAATTTCATTCGAAAAAAAACAACTTTGCCTCTAATTCTTTGAAAAAACATTTTAAAGTTGTCCAGTCTCTTTCAAGTTCTAGTTCTCTTTCTAGGCCCCCCTTGCCAGGCATACTGTGACAATCTAGGGGAATTCTGTAAAAATAAAGTGGAGCTGGTATATAGGGAGTTCGATTCCTTCTGTTCCTTATCTGACTCGAGTGTAGTACCCTTTTCTGTTAGTTAAAAAAAAACTGAACTATGCAATTTTCCTTTTCTAACTGTTGATGAAGTGACAGCGCTAATTAAGCACATTAAGTCAGGATCTCCTTTGGATGCTTGCCCACCTAAGTTAGTACAAAATCTGGCAGGTGGTCTCGCCCCAGCCCTCACGGCTTTGATGAATATCAGCATTACAGCAGACATCTTTCGATTGAATTGGAGGAGAAGGATTCCCTCATAATATCAGTGCTTCCGTATGTAGCCACGTTACTTGAAAAACATCTCAATACTTATCTATCAGACTATTTAGAATTCTCTTCTACACAACGCACAATATGGCTTAAGAGCAGCCTATAATATAGAGACAGCGTTGATAGCTGTCTCAGAAGAGATCAGATCTATTATAGATGCCAGAGGGAGAGCTGCGGTGGTCCTCTTGGACGTTTCTGCAGCTTTCGATATGGTAAGCCATGTTGTCCTGTTAGACCGTCTGACTGATATTGGTGTCTCAGGTCTGGCACACGATCTCCTTTCATCTTTTTTTGAAGGACAGGGAGCAGACACTGGCACAGGGTAAGATTAATTCCAAATCCTTCTCCCTTCCCTGTAGCGCCCCTCAGGGTTTCTTGCTCAGCCCCATGCTTTTTAACATCTATACCGCCCCTTTGGTTGAGCTGATTCACTCCTTTGGGTTTGCCACAGTTGTGTATGGTGAGGACACACAGATTGTGATCTCTGTTTCGAGCAACCTGGAGGAAGTTGCTAACAGATTTAATAAGTGTATGAATAGAATTGTCAGCTGGATGTCAGCTAATTGACATGAAATTCAGACAAAATAGAGGTTATTATTTTTGGGAAGGAGTTCGGTTTTTGGAATAACTCATGGTGGTCCAGGACACTTGGTTCTCTCCACGAGCCCATCTCCAAGATACGAAACCTCAGAGTGGTCTTTGACTCTGATTTGTCTTTCAGGGAGCAAATAAATACATTGATACCTTCCTGTTTTTTGATGTTTGAGGAAGGTGTTGCCTTTTATTCCTCTCCAGCTGCAAAAAACAGTGGTTATCGTCCTGGTTCTATCAAGGATTGACTATTGCCTCACCATTTATATGGATGATACACAGGGGGCTTTTTATAAAGCTCCAGGTACTGCAGAATGCAGCTGCCTGCCTTCTTAATATACTTCCAAAACATACATCGGTGTCCAACACCTTGGTGAAGCTTCATTGGCTTCCTGTAAGTAAAAGAGTTGCCTTTAAGGCACTGAGCCTGGCACACAAAGCTTTGAATGGATTAGGGCCTGACTACCTTAGGAGGACATTTAAGTGGCACCAACCTGGGAGAAGATTACAGTCTGCCTCCTCATATTTGGTCTCTGTTCCTAGGATAAAGAAAGCTTACTGGGGTGGCCGTTGCTTTGGGTTTTCCACCTTTCAGCTATGGAACTCTGTGCCATTATATATTAAAAGCCAGTCTAACCTACTTAGTTTCCGTAAACAGCTGAAATCTTGGCCGGTTTCTCTCCCACTATAAGTTCTACATGCCTCTGGTCAGTTGTCCAAGGTCTCTCTAGCGCCAAGATGCCTTTGAGTATTTGTGCCCTCAAGAAAAATTAACTATCATATCAAGATAAATATAGCATATCCCCAGACGTCAGATATGAAATAAGAAAGATTGTTTTGGAAGAGAAGGAGCCTAAGTCATCTCATCCCTCCACAATGGTTGAGTTATAATAATTTGGAAAGTTCTGGGTAAAGCGTTGGGGGATACAAAATAACTGAGGCCTGTTTAGTGGATGAAGAAGAGTGGGTCAAGTATATCACGGACCTTTGTAGCAATAAGAAAGAAAGCAACAATATAAAGGATTTGCAGAAACACTTGGGCAGCTGTTTGGGTACCACAAATATAAGTAGGGAGGAGATTAATTTAATACCCTCAATAAAGAAGGTGACATCTATAATAAAGAACTTAAACAGCTTGTGTGGCCAGGGACCAGATGGTTTTTCAGCTCACATATTTAAATCAGATCCTGACTTGTGGGCCCAAGTACTTACACCCCTGTTTGCTAACATAGTTCACTCAAATAGAATACTGGAATCATGGCAGGGGAGTATTTGAGATCCAGTTTTAAAAAAAAGGGTCTAAACAAATGCCCAGTAACTATAGAATGATAACCCTACCGGGTATTTCAAGGAAACATCTATGCCAAATACCTGCTGCAGGCCTTAGAAACTTGGGTAGAGAAAGAAGATATCCTCCAGAAAGTCCATCTGGGTTTCAGAAGGAAGCATTCAACTGTTGAGGTGTGGTTTGCATTAAACCTGCTAGTGGAAGGTTATGTCATAAACAGAAACAAACCAATTTATGTAGCATAAATAGATTTAACCACCACATTTGATACAATCAACAGAGGTAACCTTTGAGGAAAACCTATGAACTGGAATACACCGCAGGGTTTACTGAAGTTGCTTGTACAATTACATTATGGTTCTTGGGCCCAAGTTGAATTAGAAAGCCACGAAGCCTTAACATGGAAACTTTACACTCCGATTGGGTTGTGCCAAGGTTGTGTATTGGCTCTCTTGTTTTTCTCCTTATATAAATATCAGCTATCCTGGCCAACTTATGTCCCATCCATATATGTACACCAAAACTAGGAATGGAGCCATTCCCAGCAATATGTTTTGCAGACCACACCATTCTGTTGGATTGTACACTATTAGGTGGAGATGCTTTTACAACCTACTGTCTAGTTAATGATTTAAAAATGTACATTGAAAAAACAAAAGTAATGATATTTTCAAAAACAAGGAAAAAGTGAGATCAGTTCAAATGTTGGATCAGATCGAATAAACTAGAGGTCATAAAGGTATACAAATATTTGGGTATACTTTCAAAGGCAATCTTAACTTTAAGGCACATATGGCCTCCCAGGAGCAGAGTGTGAATGCTGTTGCCTGGTCTTTAAAGGAACTGGACTCTGCTCTGAGTCATAAGTCTGGTGAGGTACTAAAAGAAAGATACACTTTAGTAATAGTGAATTTATTGCTGTACGGCTCGGAAATCATGGTGGAAACCAATATGTTAGGCCTGTAATCAATAGAAATGGTAATTTGGAATATCTGGTTGAACCTGCCATAAGGCTCAATTAGCAGTGTGCTTAGACTGGAACCGGACCTTGTTAACATTAAACAAAGATACTGGGAGAGAATTTTAAACCATGGTGTGAAATTATGGTTTTCATCAATGGGGTAGTTTAGGTATCTGTTAAACTGCCAGTTACAACTGAGGGATGCAACCTGTTGGATTATGGATGTATGTAATGTCTTGCAGACCCTGTGTTTGTCTTCAGCTTTTACCCATATTGAACTGCAGTTGGGTGTTAGTAAGAATAAGATAAACATTTGCTAAAAAATCACTCTCTGCAAGCGGATATTACAGATTGCAGAAAGAGACCACAGTTTGTACACGTATTACATACAGATTATAAAGGCAAGTTTCAACAGTATTTAAAAGATATAAAAGCACAAACTATCTGAAGTTGGATGTTGAAGTTGAGAATAGGTAAAGTGCTGTCATTTATAAAATAGAAATACAACCCTGCAAGCTCTAAAACGGACAACTAAATAGAGGATCTCTGTCCATGTTGTGCGGAGTGCACCTTAACCCTATGTCATACTTTAATTGTCTGCACTGTTTTTAAAATTGAAAGGAAAAAATGTAATTACTGGTTTTGAGAGAGCTTCAGGTATAAAACACTCAAGATTTATCATCTCTAATATTGGAATGTAGTAATATCAAACTATGCTACAATGTGGGCAATGTTTAGAGATGGTAAACAATAGGTTGAATGAAGAAGTTTAATTTTAATTAGATTAATGGCCAGTGCCGGAAGTGATAAACAATAGAATTTGTGATATAATTCCCATAGTATTTTAAATATTTTAATGTTATACTGTTATGATTCTGCTTTTAACGTTAACATGATTTCGATGAAGTTAAACTGTATTTTGATCATTTATTTATTCTACTTATGATATATACACAAGGTCTCTTTGTGTAAAGGGTGACAATGAGCATTTTATTGGAACAGAAGGAGGGGAATGTTTAATCAGTTGTACGGGTATGGTCTTATTTGTCTGTATGTGAAAGTGTGTGTAATGTTTGTGAGCCTTGTTTAGCTCAAATTAAACAGATAAATAGGGACTAAAGAGACTATGGAATGTGTAAATTATTTTAAATTGATTATGGAACTGTTTTAGGCTGTTTTGTTGTATTTAAACATTTATTGCACATTTATTATGAATTGTGTTTAATGAAAAATTATTTAAAGACTAAGGTCTCAATAAACATATGATCCAATAATTTGATACTGGGAAACACTGCTATCTAGAACTAAGCTGCCATCCAGCGTTCCCAGACCATGTCTGTAAAACCAGCGACTATCAAGTTACACTCGGGCAGATTTGATCATTTTTTTCCTGTTATTAAATTCAGCCTATGGAGGATCAGCTAGGACATGTGTACAAAATTCCACTGAGTGAATTTAAACTTTGTATTTCTGGAAACTCTATGCAGGTGCTCTAACACTCGTTCACATTCTTTGTCCTTACGAATGCTATGCACATTGCCGTTCCAGTGAGCCTTCAAGATCTGTAGAGGGCAAATAGTCATAGAAAGAAGAGATTTATAAAACCAGGATACAAGCCTGCGTCCCGCTACTAATGTGAGAAGAATTTGTAATACTTCATGTATTTGTGGTTCTGCAAGCTCAGTCCTCCCTCTGACCCAGAGATTCCGCACCAAACTAGACAATGCTGCATACACTAGAAATTGTGTCAGGTAGTGATTCTTCTTCTATCATCGATGTGAAGCTATGAAATGTACAGTTTGCATAACAATTCCCAATGGTGTTAATGCCTACTGTCACCCATTCTTGAAGTCTTTTCGAAGTAAGGCGCCCTCCTCGCAGTGTTGGCAGTTTCACCATACACAGGGCCGGTGCATACAAGGGACATTGGGCCAGATGTAGCAAAAATAAAAATAGCGACTCGCATTTTGCGAGTTGATGCGACTCGCAAAATGCGAGTCGCAAATTGGAATGTCAGAAAAAAAAGCGATCCGATTTTGCGACTCGCAGCCGGACTCGCAACGCTGTGTGCGAGTCCGCAGTTTGCGAGGTCGCTGTTTGCGAGTGTGCAAAAAATGAACTCGCAATTAGCGAGTGGGTGTCGCAAATTGCGATTACCTTCAAAATTACTTGCAGGTGCAGCAGAACACTCCAGAAAGCATACCAGAACACTCTGGAAACACTTCCTGGCACATGATGATGACATCACAGCCAGGAAGTTAACAAATACACCTGGGAGGAGGCAGGAGATCATAGATAACAGCCAGGACAGATTAATGTGGCACATGGCGTTAATGTGCCACATGACTGGTTGGCATTTTCCTGCCCATGGACAATTTCAACTTGTATATAGTTTCTTCATGACATTAATAAAACAGTTATTTTTGTTCCACTTAACAAATGGTTAATAGGTGAGTATGGTGGGAGTTGACACGTACCGTCCAAAATATTGCGTTGCAATGTGGTCCCGTCTCAGTCCGCCTTGATTAGCTAGACTCCTATCCCCATGATGGCGATGTGGTTGTTCTTGCTCTTCATCATCAGGATCTGGGTCTGCAGGGGTGAGAGGTAGCCCACGTCGGGTGGCTATGTTGTGGAGGATGGCGCATGCGACCACAATTTTGAAAGCGGTAATGGGGGTGTATTGGAGGGCGCCTCCACTGCGGTGGAGGCATCTGAATCTTGCCTTCAGCAGTCCGAAGGTGCGCTCGATCAGGTTCCTGGTCCTCTTATGCGCACTGTTGTATTGCCTCTCTTATTCAGTTCTGGGTGTTAAAAACGGAGTCATGATCCAAGGCCTGAGAGCATATGCACTGTCACCTGTTGGGCACAAAAGTACACGGTTAGGAAGTCCAGATTGTCGTGCACAGTGACCTGTGTGTATGTCTGCAAGTGTCTGTGGCTCTACCTAGGAGGTAACCGTCTCCAAATTCCCCACGTTCCAGGCGTTGATGTATCCCACTATGCCTAAAAATGTATGAGTCATGGGTACTGCCAGGAAACTTAGCTACGATGTCTGTGATGACATAATGGGCATCACAAACAACCTGTATGTTGAGTGAGTGGGTACACTTCCTGTTGCGGAAAATGTGTTCCAGATTAGCAGGGGGGCATATTTGAATGTGTGTCCCATCTACACACCCTATGACATGAGGAAAGTGGGCAATGCGGTAAAAGTCCAGCTTGGTGCTGTTAATTTCTGCCTCATTCCTTGGTAAGTATATGAAGTGAGACATGTGCGTGACTAAGGCATCTAGGAATGCCCTGAGGAACCTTGACACTGCACTTTGGGATACCCCACCTGCCACGGCAATGACCCCCTGATAGCTCCCTGAGGCCAAGAGGTGCAGTGCGCATAGTACTTGCACATGCGTAGGGATGGCGCAGCCACGCAGAGTCTTGTGTTCTAGCTGTGGTTTCAGTAAATCTATTAATTCTAGAATGGCTGCGCTGCTAAGGCGGTATTTGTCATAGATCTCCTCTTCAGTTTGCTGAAAAAGAGTCTGCCTGGTTCTATATATCTTCTCCTGTCTGTGGCCCCTCCTCCTCCTCTGCTGGGCTGCGTAGACTCTCCTCCTCACTGCTATCAGGTATATCTCCGCCATCTTGAGTAACCCAGATGCCTTCTGGGTCCCCTTTTATACTTTGGTAATGGTTACCACCTGCTCTGAGTTAGTGGTAAATGGGACATGCAAACTGGGCTTTTTGCGAGTAGTCGCAATTTGCGAGTTGCAATTGCATATGGGTTGCGACTCGCAAATTGCGACTTGCAATTTGCGGGTCGCAAAATGGGGTCGCACCGGATGCGACTCGCAAACGGGTCCCATCGCTTTTTGCGAGTCGAAAATGGGCTTTTTGCATCCCATTTCCGATTTTGCACTGTCGCAAATTGCGATTCGGCCCGTTTGCGAGTCGCAATCGTTTGCTACATCTGGCCCTTAGTTCTTTGATCTTTGCCATGCGGTTCCAGCAGTGCATGGCAATTTTAAAAAGCTTTGGTGGTCAGCTGCTTTTACTACTGTTCCCAGCAGATATGCTATCAGAGCACCCTCATGCAATGGTTGGTGAGTCACCTCCAATTTCCCTGGCTCCAGCCCCACAAGCCATCTAGAGATCCACTGCAACTGGTCAGCTAAGTAACAGGCCTCATAGTTTGTGCCTCCCAGTCCTCCATCGAGAACGAGGGGCTGGAGTGTCCTTAGCAAAACCCTCTGGTTCCCTCCATCCTTTTTTCGATCTCACAACAGGGTGTTCAGCATCCTAAACCAACTGTGCCCTACTCATATGGGGGAGATTCACGAAATGGTAAAGAATTAGAGGGAAGGCTACCATCTCAGACAGGGCAATTATCCCCATAGTGGGTGATTTAAGAGAAGGCCTGCAGAGTGGAGCCCAAATTCCCCTCTCTCAGATTCCCATCCATGTGGTATACCTTAACAACCAGCTATCTACATGTGTGGGACTGTACATGCACTGGATATCCACCTGAATCACATCTGCCGAGGGCTGTGACAATCTAGGAGATTTCAGGAAAGAAGATTCTTTCCCAGTTTGTATACAAGCCTGATAACTGTCCTGAACTTGCCAGTTGTTGACACATTGCGGGATGCCTGTCTCTGCATGTCGAAGTTATATAACCATATCATCTGCGTATAGCAATATATTATGTTCTGTGCTTCCCTTGGTACATCCGCTCTCACCATGCAGGCAGACCGTTCCACAGCCAGGGCAAATGGAATGAGCAAGAGGGGGCAACTTTGCCTCATCCCACACAGCACCGGAAATGGTTTTATATAGATTGTCCCGTTCTAACACAGGCTTTAGCATCAGAATACAAAAAGGCAACCTATTCCATGTGTCTCCTAATTGCTCAGAGACTTCACCAATTCAGGGTGTCAAAAGCCATTTTAAGGTATTGCCTCCTGCCAAAGGAGTTGAGAAGCTTCATCTAAAATCTGAAACAAACACCAGATATTTAGGGACATGTTGCATTGGGGGATGAAACTGTTCTGGTATATATTTATTAACAGTTGAAGAAAAGGCTATTGCCATGACATTGCCAAGGATTTTATAATTCACGTATAGCATCGGCAATGGCCTAGAAGAGGCTACATCTGCTGCGTCTTTGCCTGATTTCAGGATGGATACTATTAAGAACTCCCTGGATGTTGAAGGCAGCGATCCACTAGACATCACCTCTGTGTAGAGCTCCACCGGACGTGGCACCAACAAAGGTGCAAACATCTGATACAACTCCACAGGTAGACCATCCATACCCAGTGTCTTGCCCTCACTAATTCCTCAAACTCCTCCAGCACCTCTTCTCTTCCTCTGTCACTGGTCCCCCCATTTTTGCCTTATTCTTATCTGATAGGAGGGTGAGAATCGATCTATCCAGAAACCTCTTGATCACCTCCTCCATAATTACGGCATGCGGGTTATCCAGGAATATGCAGCTGTAGAGAAATGCTTCTTTTTGTATGATCACCCCCCACTTTTTTTGGACCCATGCTACTGGTTTTCTGACTCTGAAGTGCACTTGTAATGCTGACCAGGCCCCAGCGCATATGGTCTGACCCTTTAAATGTATACACATTTGCCTAATACCTTATTGGCATGTTTAACTTACCGATAAGTCCCTAGTGTAAGGTACAAGGGTTTGTAAGTTAAATGTCACTAGTGGAGTGCAGCACTTATTATGCCACCACTGCAGAGACAAGGTGAAAACATGGCTCAAGGTCTGCCACTGCAGCCTAATCAGTTTACAAAAAAGTGTGCTTAAATTAATCTCAGCCACTGGTAATTACTCTAGCCGCATCCCAGTCCATCATTATTTGGCACACCATGCCACCTCGGTTTGGACTCACCTATATGCAAATCAGTCTTGACCCTGCTCCAGTGGGAACAGTCCAGACCGAACTGCCAGGCCAGGCCCTCCCTGAACCATAACACAAGCAACCCAGGGACAGTTTTAGCCTAGTTAGGGCTACTCAGCCAGGTATAGCTTGGTTCCAGTGACATAGGGGGTCATTCCGACCCCGGGCGGTCCATGACCGCCAGGGCCGGGGACCGCGGAAGCACCGCCAACAGGCTGGCGGTGCTTCCAGGGCCATTCTACCGCCGCGGTCAGAAAAGGGCAACCGGCGGTTTCTCGCCGGTTTACCCCTGGCCCAAGGAATCCGCCATGGCGGCGCTGCTTGCAGCACTGCCATGGGGATTCCGACCCCCTTCCCGCCATCCTGGTCCTGGCGGTAAATACCGCCAGGAACAGGATGGCGGGAACGGGTGTCGTGGGGCCCCTGGGGGCCCCTGCACTGCCCATGCCACTGGCATGGGCAGTGCAGGGGCCCCCTTACAGGGCCCCATAATGAGCAGACACTGAAAATCGCGACGGGTGCCACTGCACCCGTCGCACACCAGCAACTCCGCCGGCTCCATTCGGAGCCGGCTTCATCGTTGCTGGGGCTTTCCCGCTGGGCCGGCGGGCGGCCTTTTGGCGGTCGCCCGCCGGCCCAGCGGGAAAGCCAGAATGGCTGCCGCGGTCTTTTGACCGCGGTGCGGTCATTCGGCGGTAACCGCATGGCGGGCGGCGGTCGGTTGGAATGACCGCCATAGTGTGCACGGGATCCACATCTGAGCATACCCATCTCTCTTGTGTTTATGGTCTGGTTCCGAAAGGGTCCGGCCCTGGCAGTTTAGGTTGGCCTTTTAAAATTGTAGCAGGATATGAGGTGGAATGGTGGGCAAAAGAACAACAGGTTGGAATGCTACTCTGAGCAACTGCCAATAGTTAGACTTTTGCAAGCATACTTTCATCACCTTTTGGTATGTTTGAATGCAGCCTAGTCAGGCAGATATGAAACTGCCAACTCGACATAGAAAAGTAACCATTTTGCCGTGTTCAAACCTACCCTTCTAATATCTATAAGTCAACACTAGGAAGGTCTTAAAAACCCATAATGCAGGGTGCAGAGTATTAAAAAGAAGGACATGTTTCCTTTATGCCTTGCATGTTCCACCAGTGAAAGCTCATCATTACCGTTTTCACTGTAGCAAGGCTGGTAATCCCATTGGCTAACATGGAATTACACTGGCACAACCACTAAGTGCTAACTTCCATTTGGGACTATCAAATGTGTACTTCAAGGTGTCAATTAAGTGTTACATTAAACTACATATTGCTCAAGTCAGATTTAAAATACCTCTTAATATATATGTGACTTTAGAAAGGTCCAAAGCTTTTAGTAGCTGTTTCTGATTAAATACAGCAGTTATTACCTGAAAACACCTGCTGCCCTCCTACCAAGAGAATTGCTCCCAGGAATAGGGAACAAAAGGCATGTTGGTGGGAGGAGGTGTGACCTCCTCCTGACAGGATTGTTGGAGGGCTCTGGCTGCAGATGACTAAGCTTCAATGGGTCAGCTGCCTGTCAGGCAAATGTGAGTCATACTTTAGCCTGCCCTCACCTTTGTCTAGGTAGGCAGGCTGGCATCTCTTCCAAAAGAGGAAAACCTGTTGCAGAACCTGTTTTCCAGGAGAAGTTGCAAATTATACGGGACACACATCAGGGGTGTGCTGATAGGTCTGGCCAAGGGAGGAAAGGTTCTGGCATCTTGGATTTGGACAGGGATATGCACTTTGGGGGTTATTTAGTGCCAATCCACCGAAAATGAAGTAAGGTTGGATAGGGTTGCCCATGACAATTTTACCTCATTGTATAGGCAGTCCTCTCCACCCACAAACACAAAACAGGCATAAAAGTGGCACTATTGGACCTGGAATAAACAGAAGAAGGACAGACCTGATGAACCTGTAGACCTCAGAAAGTAAGGCTGCCTGCACAGAGAAGGACTGCACCTGCTAAATGTAGGAGGCTGGCGTGGCTTATAGTGGATACCTGATGGTACTTACACCTTGTGCCAGGTCCTGTTAACCCTTATTAGTAGATTAGTAGTGTTCTAGCAGCTTAGGCTGATATAGGTAGCTATAGCAGAGCAGTTTAGGCTGAACTAGGAGACATGCAAAGCTCCTACTATACCACTTATATCATATAGCACTATATCATAAGAAACACAATACTCAGAGTTACTAAAAATAAAGGTACTTTATTTTAGAGACAATATGCCAAAAGTATCTCAGAGGATATATTCCCTTAGGAGGTAAGTAATATACACAAAATATACACAGAAACAGGTAAGTAAACAGTTAGGAAAGTAGTGCAAACACTGTAGAATACAATAGGATGCAATAGGAGTCAATAGGCCTAGGGGCAACACAAACCATGTGCTCCAAAAGTGGAATGCGAACCACAAATAGACCCCAGGCCTAGTGTAGTGTGTAGAGGGTCGCTGGGAATGTAAGAAAACATTAAGGCCTTCCAAGATACCCCACCCCAAGACCCTGAAAAGTAGGAGTAAAGTTACCCTACTACCCCAAAAAGACAGTAAAGTCGAGATAGGGGATTCTGCAAAGGCAACAACTGACTGCAAAGCACTGAAGATGGATTCTGGGACCTGAGGACCTGTAAAGGAAGGGGACCAAGTCCAAGAGTCACACAAGTGTCCGGGGGGGGAGGGCAGGAGCCCACTAAACCCCGGATGAACGTGAAAAAGGGCTGCCTCCGGGTGGAAGAAGCTGAAGAATCTGCAACAATGGAAGGTGCCAGGCACTTCTCCTTTGGTCAGAATATGTCCCACGGCGTGCTGGAGGATGCAGAGTTGTTTCCACGCAGGAAGACTGCAAACAAGCCTTTCTAGCTGCAAGAGTTGCGATTGAAGGTAATGGGTGCTGCCCGGGCCCAGGAAGGACCAGGAGGTCGCCTCTTGGAGGAGGAGACAGAGGGGGCGCTCAGCCACAGAGAGGGCCCACGCAGAAGCAGGCAGCACCCGCAGAAGCACTTGAACAAGCGTTCAAGAAATCTGAGCACGGCGGTCGTCTCAACACAACAAAAGAGGGTCCCACGAAGCCGGTGGTCAACTTAGCGAGTTGAGCAGTGCAGGACGGAGTGCTGGGGTCCTGGGCTATGCTGTGCACGAAGGAATCCTTGCAAGAGTGCACAGAAGCCCTAGCAGCTGCAGATCACGCAGTACACAGGATTACTGTCTAGCGTGGGGAGGCAAGGACTTACTTCCACCAAATTTGGACAGAAGGACCACATGACTGTCGGGGTCACTTTGATCCAGCTCCTGTGTTCCAGGGACCACGCTCGTCAAGATGATCGGGACCCAGAGGACCGGTGATGCAGACGTTTGGTGCCTGCGTTAGCAGAGGGACGATTCCGTCGACCCATGGGAGATTTCTACTTGGCTTCCAGTGCAGGGTGAAGGCAGACAGCCCTCAGAGCATGCACCACCAGTCAAGAAAGCCAGCAGGATTGTTGTTGGTAGTCTTCTTGCTAATTTGATGCAGTTTTGCAGGCGTCTTGGAGCAGTCAGTGGTCAAGGTGACAGAAGTCGAAGAGGGAGATGCAGAGGAACTCTGGTGAGCTCTTGCATTCGTTATCTGAAGAGAAACCCACAGGAGAGACCCTAAATAGCCCTCAGAGGAGGATTGGCCACCTAACCAGGTAAGCACCTATCAGTAGGGGTCTCTGACGTCACCTGCTGGCACTGGCCACTCAGAGGCCTCCATTGTGCCCTCACACCTCTACAGTCAAGATGGCAGAGGTCTGGGACACACTAGAGGAGCTCTGGGCACCACCCCTGGGGTGGTGATGGACAGGGGAGTGGTCACTCCCCTTTTCTTTGTCCAGTTTCACGCCAGAGCAGGGGCTGGGGGATCCCAGAACCGGAGTAGACTGGTGTATGCAAGGAGGGCACCATCTGTGCCCTTCAAAGCATTCCCAGAGGCCAGGAGAGGCTACTCCTCTCAGGCCCTTAACATATTTCCAGAGGGAGAGGGTGTAACACCCTCTATCAGAGGAAATCCTTTGTTCTGCCTTCCTGGGACTGGGCTGCCCAGACCCCAGGAGGGAAGAAACCTATCTGAGGGTTTGCAGCAGCGGCAGCTGCAGAGAAAACCCCAGATAGCTAGTTTGGCAGTACCCGGGGTCCATGCTGGAGCCCCGGGGATGCAAGGGATTGGCACCCCAATACCAGATTTGGCTTGGGGGGACAATTCCATGATCTTAGACATGTTACATGGCCATATTCGGAGTTACCATTGTGAAGCTACATATAGGTATTGACCTATATGTAGTGCATGCGTGTAATGGTGTCCCCACACTCACAAAGTCCGGGGAAATTGCCCTGAACAATGTGGGGGCACCTTGACTAGTGCCAGTGTGCCTCACACGTAGTAACTTTGCACCTTACCTTCATCAAGTGAGGGTTAGACATATAGGTGACTTATAAGTTACTTAAGTGCAGTGTAAAATGGCTGTGAAATAATGTGGACGTTATTTCACTCAGGCTGCCTTGGCAGTCCTGTGTAAGAATTGTCTGAGCTCCCTATGCGTGGCAAAAGAAATGCTGCAGCCCATAGGGATCCCCTGGAACCCCAATACCCTGGGTACCTAGATACCATATACTAGAGAATTATAAGGGTGTTCCAGTGTGCCAATTAGAATTGGTAAAAATGGTCACTAGCCTGCAGTGACAATTTAAAAGACAGATAGAGCATAAGCACTGAGGTTCTGGTTAGCAGAGCCTCAGTGACACAGTTAGGCACCACACAGGGAACACATATAGGCCACAAACTATGAGCACTGGGGGTCCTGGCTAGCAGGATCCCAGTGACAAAGGCAAAAACAAACTGACAAACAAGTAACATGCCAGGCAAGATGGTACTTTCCTACACTAAAGCAAAGATGTGACTTCAGAAAATGAGAACTGCTTCTGCTGTTAAAGTTATAGAGAGAGCCCCCAGGACTGGACCTTCCCCCACTTATGCCAAGGACCAAGGACGGAACTCAAAGGGCTAGTTGGCTAGTCTCCTGTTAAGCTCCAGGAACCTATGCACAGTGCCCAGCTGACCAGTTATAAGTGGGCTTGGCCTAAATTCCATTGGTGTCGCCAGGGAGAATAAACAATAGCACCCAAGAGGTGCTCTCCAAGTCCTGAACCCTTGGCTGGTGCTAGAGTGTGCTCTTTCTCTAAACACAACTGCAACTTGTGAGCTTAGAACTCAAAGATAACGGTTTTGAAAAGAACCAGAGGCTACCACACTATCGCTACTTAGCTCCAAGTCGTCGTTGAAGTGTCTCTGGGCTGCTGAGTTCAGACTGTACCCACTGAAATGTTTTGCCAGTCTTTTGGATTGCCTCAAACTTCCATTGAGAACCCATGCTCCTACCGAAATGCTGGACTTCAGTTGTCCACTGTCATTGAGCCCAGCACCAGATCCAAGCAGCAGAATGCCCCCTTTATGAGTCCTGTTGATGAAGAAAAGTATTAGAAAGGTTCCTAAGTGTGAAGGTAAAAATGTAACTGGAACAATTCTGGCCCCTGCACGTGACAGGCGCACCATTTCGGTCGGGCTGAAACTTTATATTTTGTCTGGACCATCAACTTTGAGGCTCATTGTCTATCACTACTAGTGAGAAGTAGTGATTTATGAAAACCTTTGAAAAATCAAAACTCTGGTTCCCTTCATCAGATGTTTGTAATTTTGGTGTTTACTTAAAGAATAAAATATATACTATTTTGATAAATTGGGATGGGATTTTTATTGTGTTGTGTTTCTTACTTATTAACTGTTTGGTACTGACAAATGCTTTACACTTGCTTTCCTTTAAATTAAGCCTGACTGTTCTGTGCCAGAGCTACCCAGGACTGAGCTAAGGTTTAAATTAAATTAACCTAACTGTAACCGATACCGAATTGTGACTTTCATACATGGTGAGGTCTCCCATTCATCCCAACTAATAATTCACTTTCTAAGTATAGCGATCTTTGAATGTCTGATGGATGCCCTGCTAGGTGTATATGTGTGTTCCTGTTGAGTCTGCAACATGTGTAAAAGGCAAACATCTGTTCTTGGGCTGTATTAATCAGGCCAATAATCTTCCTGCTGTATCCCTGTCCACATGATCTCTAGCCACATATTCTTTATATGTCAGGGTGCGGAGCTGTTCCTGTGCCTCAGCATATTTCTCATGCTAGAGGTTACCTGGGAGTTCCGTCTCCAACTTAAATATGGCATTACCTATGCTAGTCAGCTCCCTCTCCAAGATATGCCTGACTCCCACGGCTTAGTTCACATAGTAATCCCAGATTACCACCTTAAGGGCCTCCCATTCAATTATAACAGATGCTGTCATATGACCGTTCAGTTGGAAATATTCACTGATTCTCACTGCTAATGGCTGTCTAAATGTGGGATCCTGGAATTAGGCATTCTGGAGCCTCCAGGTAGGAACTGGTGCCAAATGACAACCCTATTGTATGCTCAGGAGAAGAGGATTGTTATCAGATAATGTACATGCTATGTACTCATTCTTTAGAACTAAATTGCTAACATTGGAGGAGCACAGTATTTTATCCAGCCAGACTTGTACTGAGGTGAAGAAACACTAATTTTTGAGCCCCTCATTCCTAACTCTCCAAACATCCCCCAGTAACATATCTGTTCAACAAAGTCTTGCACAAATTTAATGATCAGGGAATCCTACAGCAGCAGTGTGGACAGGTTAAACAGGACATCTGCTACGCTATTAAAATTGCCCCTGATTATCATTGGGGCTCCGGCATCCCTAACTAAGATAGGGGATAAAAGACTGAAGAAACAGTGTTTGACCCATATTAGGACCACAGATGCTACCCAATTTCACTGGTGGACATCCAGTCGACCCTAAATCACAACATATTGTCCTTTCATATCTGTGGAGGCTTTCACCATCTCAGAGAGCACCCCTGCTCTGATCCATATCCAAGGGACAATCTGGGAATATGGGCCACTTTTTTTGGGAGTGCCGGGGCCTAATTGTGATCCCAAACCAATTCCGGGAAGGAGAGTTCAGTGAGGTAGTGGCTTTGTGTTGAATAACTGCTCCAGTGGTCCCCAGCCCGCCCCACTCTCAGCTATGTCACACACCTCCCTCTCCACATGGTCTCTTGCCGCAAACTCCCATTCATGTGTTTTGCAGAATGCTCACCTATGAATCTGACTGAGCACAGTGCTGGAATTACCATGTAAAATCATGCTTGTTTATAAATCATCCTCTGTTCTAGGCGTTAAGCTGGGACATTTTCTAGCTTCCCTCTGCAGCTGCATCTGAATATGAAATTCCTGGTGAGTGATCTGTAGTGCTCCTGTGTGAGGGTGACTCTGCAGAGGGTCTGAATGTTGCAGCCATTACAAAGACTGCAAGTAGTTCTTTTGGGGTCGAGCCTGCGAGTGCGTGTGCTTGTGCATGCGTCTCGCTTGCGAGACTGTTGTGTACAGTAAGTGTGCGGAGCAGGGACGAAACACTAATTGATTCAACTTAATTAGTGCCCGTCTGCTGCTCCTGACCTGATCAAGGTACTATTTTGTTCTTTTTAACTTCTAGTGCCCCCCAAACAGAAGGCAAAAACTGGCAAAAAAAAGTGCAAAGCAGGACAAACAAAATTGAAAAGTTAAATTTTTTATGCTAACTTGCTTTTATTTTGCCAGGTTGTTTTTTCTCACTTTCCACTCATGTTTCCTTTTGTTTTTGCTTGAAGGCTCTCTTCTCAAAAGATAATTTCTTTTGAAATATCGCAAAGCAACAATGTTTCTTTATTATGATTAATCTCTGAAATGATGCTTTAACACATACCCATGCAGTACACCCCTGTCTTCTCCATTCAGATCCACCCCACAGTCCATCCCACTCAAACCACTTTCCCCACACCAATCCTTCCCACCCCAATCCAGCCCACTCCAACCCACCCCACTTCAATCTTCCCAACCCACCCCAATCTAAACTGCCCCACTCTAATCAAGAACAATCTGCACCACTTCAAAGCAATCTGCCCCACTTCACTTTGCCCAACTCCAATCCAAAACAATATGCCCCATCCCAGTCCAAAACAATCTTCCCCACTCCAGTCTGCCCCAATCCAAAACAATCTGCCCCACTGCAGTCTGCTGCACTCCAATCCAGAACAAACTGCCCCACTAAATCTTCCCTACTGCAATCCAAAACAGTCTGCCTCACTATGATCTGCCCCACTCCCATCTGCCCCACTTCAATCCAAAACAATCTATCCTACTCAGATCCACCCCACTCCAATCTGCAACACTCCAATCCAAAACAATCTGCCCCACTCCAATCCTAAACAAGAAAATCCAATCCACCTCATCCCAATCCAATCACCCCACTCAATCCCAATTCACTCCACTCTACCCACCTTCCAATTCACCCCACACTAACCAATCCGCTCCAGTCCAGTCCACCCTAATACAATCTGCCCCACTTCAATCCAAAACATTCTGCCCACTCCAATCCAAAACAATCTGTCCCACTACAATCCAGCCCTCTGCAATCTGCCCCATTCCAATCCAAAACAATCTGCCCCACTCCAGTCCAAAACAATCTGCCCTACTCCAATCCAAAAAATCTTCCCAACTCCAATCTGTCCCAATCCAATCCATAACAATCTGCCCCACTTTAGTCTGCCACACTGCAATCCAAAACAACCTGTCCCACTCCAATCTGTCCCATTTTCATCCAAAACAACCTGTCCAATCTAAAACAATCTGCCCCACTCCAATCCAGTCCACCTCACCTCACCCCAACCCAGTCCAACCCACTCCATCCCAATTCACCCACTCCAATTAACCACAATTCACCCTACTACAACCCAGTTCACCGTACACCAGTCCTGTCGACCCCACACCAATCCAATCCACCCCAACTCAGCCGAGTCCAATCTACCCCATTCCGATCCAGTACACCTCACCCCAATCCACCTCACCCTAATCCCCTCCAGTCCAGTCCACCCCACCCTACTCCAGTTTAATCCACCCCACTCCAATCATCTCACCCACTCCAATCACTCCTCCCCACTCCAGTCCAACCCACCATACTCCAATCCAACCCACCCCACCCCACTCCATCCCACCCCACTCCAATCCAATCCACCCCACTCAAGTCCACCTCTACCCATTCCATCTCATTCCAATACAGTACAATCTACTCCAGTACAATCCACTTTAATCTACCTCACTCAATCCAATCTAGTCACATTAATCCGCCCTACTCCAGTCGAATCCACCCCACTCCAAACCACCTTATACTCCCCCACTTCCATCCAGTACACCCCACCTCCAATCCGCCCACCCCACACCAAACCATCCCACACCAATCCAATCCACCCCACTCCAGTACAATCCAATCCACCCCACTCCACTCCAGTCCACCACAGTCCACTCCACTCCAATCCACCCCACCCCACCTCTGTTCAATCCACCCCAATTCACCACACCCGAACCAATCCACCCCATTACACCCTAATCCACCCCACTCAATCCAATCTACCTCACTCTGCTTCACTCCACCCGACCCCAATCCACCCCACCCCATTTCAATCCACCCTACCCCACCAACCCCACTCCAATCCACCCCACCCTACTCCAATCCAACACACTCCACCCCACTCCAATCCTCCCACCCATTCCAATCATCCTACCCCACTCCAATCCAACTCACCCTACTTTAATCCAACCCACCCCTCTCCAACCTACCCCACCCCAATCCAATCCACCCCACTCCAATCAATTAAACCTCTACCCAATCCACCTCACTCCATTACAATCCACCCACTCCAGTACAATCCACTGTAATCCACCCTACTCCAGTGGAATTCAAACCACCCTAATCTATCCCACTTCAATCCAGTATACCCCTCTCCTATCAATCCACCCCACACCAGTCCACTCCAATTCACCCCAATCCAATTCAAACCGCAACACCCTAATCCAGTCTATCTCAATCAAATTCACCACATCTATCCAATCCACCCCATCACATCCTAATCCACCTCACCCAATCAAATCCACCTCACTCCACTACACCCCAATCCGATACACCCCAATCCTACACACCCCACTCCAGTCCACCCCACTGCAGTCCAATTCACCCCAAGCCAATCCAATCCACCTCACCTCAGTGCAGTCCAGTCCACCCCTGTCCAATCCACCCCACCCCATTTCAACCCCAATCCAATACACCCCACAAACCCCACTCCAATCCACCTCACTTCACTCCAATCTACCCAACTATAACCCAATCCAGGCCACCCCATCCCAGTTCAGTCCACCCCACTCCAGTCCAATCCATCCAACCTACCCCACTCCAGTCTGCCCCACTCCAACACAAGCCACTCCAATCCACCCCATCCCAGTTCAGTCCACCCCACCCCACTCCAATCCATCCACCCATTCTACCGCACTCCAATCCACCCCAGTCCAATCCACCACAATCCAATCCACCATACTCTACTCCATTCTACGCACTCTATCCCGCTCTAATCCACCCCACTCCATCCCAGTTCAGTATGCCTCACTCCAAACCAACCAATCCAATCCATCCCACTCCAGTCCAGTCTAATCCACTCCACTCCAATTCACCCAGCCCTATTGCTCCAATCCAAACCACCCATTCTAATCCACCCCATTCAAATCTACCCCAATCCCATCCACCTCACCCTATTTCAATCCACCCCACTCCAATTCATCCACATCACACCAATCCACACTATTCCACTCAATCCACCCCATTCTACTCCAGTTCACCCCACTACCTCAGTCCACTCCACCCTATTCCACCCTATTCTTCCCCACTCCACTCTACAACACTCTCTGCCACTGAACCCTACTCCCTTTCTACTCAACTCAACAACACTCTAATCCTCCTACTCCACTCTATGACATTTAAACAAATCCAATCTATGACACTATTCTCCCCCACTCCACTCTGACATTTCATGCCACTAACTTTTAGCCATGTTGAACAGGAGCCACAGTGGTGTACAACATGGCAAAACACATTGCCAAAGCCAATAGGTATTGTATAGGCAAGACCTTTTGGCTTTGCCAATGCTTGTTTGACTAATGCTGTGTTAATTCATAGGGGTGTTGTGGGTTTGCTGTATTGTTGTTGCTTTGGTGGTGGCGGTATTTTACACGTAGTACAATCCGTTCAGGCCCAGTATTTTTCGAGCCAGTCCAATGGGCTGGATGGAATATTGAAAAACACGGATTGTGCATAGATAATACCTTTAAGTTGGGCTGGAAACAAGAGGATATAGAGAATACCAGCTTCTCTGAGGCTATTTTATACCTACAAGAATGATGCTCTTGTTTTTTGGTGCACTGCCACAGTATGTTCTGGAAATACTGCAACAAAGCTGTTGTCTTCCTGTATTTGTCCTAATGTACTGGCCCTCTACAATATTAGATCATGCTCTCTACAGTGGAAGAGGTGTGCCACCATGCCACAACCAGGAGGGGGTGTGCTCCCAGGGGTCCTGGGCGTCCCCTTGCAGGGATCCTGAGTGCTCTATCCAGTGCATAAAAATGTTAGCGTCCTTGTTGTGTGATATCCTGAGAGAGCCATTTCTTCAGATAATCCACCTTATCTCCACCTTCAAAATTCTTTAAGAGACCCAACACCAGTATATTGTTCCTTCTGTTATGCCCTTCGGCATCTTCTGCTCTTCTGTCCAGGTGATTCACTCTTTCAATAGGGTTACTTGTTTTTGTAGGTTATCCACGGACGGGTGCACCTCCCCAGTGGCTGTCTTGCTCTGTTTCACCCTATCCACCAGTTTCGGATGGTTATCTTACAGAACGCCCAGGTCCACGGTCACCATATAAATTTTATTTTCAAGCTCCTCTCTAGAAGCCATGATGGCTCCAAGACTTGGTCCAGTTTGCTATTGGAAGCAGATTTGAATGTCAGGGCGTAAAGAGTTTGTGTCAGTCTTGCATTATCGAATGAGTGCAGAGGTGTATCTTCTGATACAAACCTCTGACTTCCTGGAGTATTTCTGACCGGCCTGCTTTAGCCCATGGTTTCTGGTGTCACAGTATGCATAGCTGTGCAGCTATATCTGGGTTCCAAAGAGTTAGACTGAAGTGATAGGGCCACCTTCTCTAGTAGTCAGAAAAGATTAGGTACTTTCAGTAGGCATGTCCATTTTAGTGGCATTGTGTTTATCAGGGTGTTTCATCAGCACTGTGCAGCACAGATTAAAAGTCACTGTGGGTTGTACTTCTATTCCTGAGGAGCCATCCAGCCTAGCAACTTGAGATGGAATCACCTTGGTGCCCCAGTTTATATGGCTCGCTTTCATTGTTACTTAGGAGGATTGGCTTTTGGAGTGGCTCTGTTGCTACTTAGCAGCCCAGTAAAGAAGCAGCTCTTACTTTATCTGTAATGAAGGCCCAGAGGACAGGGCCAATCCGATGCTTGATCTATTTAGTTTTAATTCCTTCAAGTGCCCCTGACAATGCACAGGCACACCATAAACACCAACAGTAACTGCTGAGTTGGGCAGTAGCCACTGGGCAGTGTTTATCCCCCACAACTCAAAGTTGTTATCTAAAGTATTCCAGCTTGTGGCCCCTCTTCTATCAAGGCTCTGCCAAGCCCCCACTCCGTGACCTTCCATTGCTGCTACTAGGGAAGGGAGGGAGAGTCAATCAGGAAGCAAGACAAGCTCCAGAGGGTCTGTTACTGCTGTGCCATACCTCGGGCTCACTCAGGCCAGGGTCTGCCACTGGACAGTTTCCATGTTGGATTCCCCTCCACTGCCAGGCCTCTCTGTCCACTGTTCTGCTGTACCCCAGACATGCAATTGGCAGGGGACCACCACAGGATCCGATTTGCCACATAGCCTCAGTCTTTCCCCAGGTGGCGCACACAGGCACGCCTCCCGGACTCACCCCATAACACTCCCAACCACTGCTGTGTTACTCGCACATCCCCTTTTCTGTGTCTGGGGGGTTGGTCGGGCAGCTGGAGAAGCTGAGGGCCTTTCCAGGGACAGTCGACGCGGGTGTTTTCAGGCCGGGCTGTCTACTGGGCAGCTGCTATCTTGGAGTCACAACCTCCTCTGCCACCCTCTCTGTTTCAGGTTGTTACTGCTGCCCTTAAATACTCGGGTTATAGGCGCGTCATCAGTCATTGGAGAAGCAGGCAGTCCTCTGTCAGGGCCGCAGAGCTAAGTGTCTCACAGGATGGTAGAGGATATCAGGTCTGCAGCGCCCGAGCTTGGCACATTGCGGCCATCTTAGCACTTTGTCAACCACACCCCAAAAAACATCAAAATATAGCTGGGTGTATTAAAAAAACTAAAAATATATCAAAAATGTGTACACACTAAGAAACATTTCACAGCCAAGATAAAAGTCAGTTGTCAAGAATTCAGCCTCCTTACTATGAATCATCGGACACAGTCAGTGACGCAGTCTATATAGTGTAAAAGTCCATTTATTTTTAACAGGATTGCATCTTATAAATAACATTTAACATAATCAAACAAATTCTAACTTTATAACCTCACACTTTTTAGCTTCTCCCCAGTCATCCTTTTTACTCATTTCTTCACTTTTCACTTCCATTCCCCCCTTTCCTTTCATACCCTACCTGCTTCGAGCATCCCCCACACTCTCATCCTTCACCTGCTTCTTTTTTCCCCCCTGGAAAGGTGGCCAGGCTTGCATCTGATTCTCTACCCTCCCCCATCTACCGCCACCCAGCACAAACCCTTTAGGTGTTTTGCTGCCCCACTAGCGAAACCCTCTGCAACATAGCACCACTTATACCTTCTCCTTGAGCCACATCTTCTCTCCCCACAGATCACTCACAATTAACCTGAGCTCTGTAAAATAATATGCATTGCCCAATTCGGACAGATGCACACCGTCAGATCTGAACATCCCCTCCTCTTCTTCCGTAATCCCTTCATTCTTCAGAACCTTAATATCATGTGCCTAACAGAAAACCCTCATCGCCCGATTGAGCTTCCTCCAAACCCTTTCCATGGCCCCATGCTTCATTGCCCCTCTCCATGGCCTTCTAGGCACAAACTCAGTCCAGACCAAGCAAGTGCTGTGCATTTTTTGCCAAAACAATTCCAAGTCCTGTTGCACATGTTGCAGTAGGGTGAGCCTTGAAAGTCGCACCAGGTCATTCTCCCCAAGGTGTATTAACAGAAGATCAGGACAACCCCAATTTGGAATGATAGGCGTTAGAAAAGGAAGCAAATTCCCCCACCTCATAGCCTCTTCCCCTACCCTAAAACTTTGTGATGGCTACTAGGCAGTCCTAAGGAATGTCTATTAATCTGTCTCTCAGCATATCTTGCAGCCCAATGGATAAACGAATGCCTGACCAGCCACGTGACCACTTTCGCACTCCTGGGTACAGTCACACAACCTGCAAAGAAAACAAACTGTAATATCACCTTTGACAAATTCCCCAACCCTTGTATTCGAGACCCTGCTAACATCCTTACCCCCGTACAATGCTGTCCAAACTTCAAGCCCTCATATAGCACTCGCAGCATCTAGATCTCCACCTCCCAATCCTCTTAATCTGTGCCTAGTCCCATCCTAAATGGGCCACAGCAGTAGCCGTTGCGTTCCATAACATTGCCCCTGCCTGCCTGTTTG
The DNA here is from genome assembly GCF_031143425.1 of Pleurodeles waltl. Lineage (NCBI taxonomy): Eukaryota > Metazoa > Chordata > Amphibia > Caudata > Salamandridae > Pleurodeles > Pleurodeles waltl. The sequence continues at coordinate 441,966,517 of NC_090445.1, read as the reverse complement.
TTGCAAAGCCATCCGTAAAACCTGCAACAATTGGAAGGCTGTGAGCTTTTTACCGTTTGAGTGGCTTAGGACCCCACCCCACCCCTTACCCTCACCCCTATCTGGCATCCTTTGTGCCGTTCTCTCCCTTTTTCCAACCATAGCCACTTTCCTTTCCCTAGATGGTTGGTTTTAGACCATCTGAGCCATATACCCAAACGCTCCCCTTGCAGACAAACTTCCCCCACTTTCACGCCCACTGATTTACCTATACCCAAAAGCTCAGACACCTGAAATGCCCCAAAAAACATCCACACCATGCATAACGAAACAAAGCCAGCTCAGATGCATTGCACAACAAACCGGTAAAACATGCAGTAACTCCAATAGTAACTTGAACGTAATCGGTTCCCTTACCACCTTAACTGACCCTGCTCTAGCCGTTCCCATCCTTTCAGCATTCTCCCCAAAAGGTCATTCCTAGCCAGATCGCAACCAAAAAACAACTTCCCATAAAAGGAAACCCCTGCCAGCTTGCCTCCAGTCGTGGTGGGTGACAAACCCTTCCGTATCAGGAAAAGTACAAAATGCAACACAAGTAAATCAAGCCCTCTGCTATCCTGCAACCAGAAATCCCCCACAAAGCTTTCAAAACTCTGAAATTCCAACCATGCCAGGCGATAGCTCCTTCAAGTGGATTCCGCTAATGACATCTCCACCAGCTCAATGATCCTCACGCCCCCACTCCCAAATGTCTGCCGGAACTGCTGTCTTATGATGCTCTGCTCCTGTGCCAAACTGCAAAACCGTTGCCACTGTGAATGAGACAGGGAATCTGCAATTGCATTGTTCACCCCTGGTATGTGTACAGCTTTGAAAATAACATATAAGGATAGACATCTAAGAATAAAACACTGCAACAAACGCAGCACTCTAAGATCATTTGCCCTCTATCTGTTCACTAGGTCTAACACTGTCATGTTGTCGACATGGAAAACTACAGTCCTGTTTGCAGTTCATCCCCCCCACACTGTCAGCGCCACTCGCAGAGGGTAAAATTACAAGGCAATACTCCTATGCTGCTGCAGCCAATTTTCTGGCCATTTCTCTGCACACCATCTCCCGTCTCAAAAAAGCCTGAAACCACGGCCCCAGCTTTGTCTGAAAATATCTGAACTTGCCATATTGTGTCCTCCTCCCGGAAAACCATGGAAACCCCATTGAACTGTGTCAGAAGATTCCCACATCCTGATGTCCTCTCTCATACCCACCCACATGCAATTCCTGTGGTGCTGGAGGGCAAGTTCAGACATGGCTAGATCTAGACGCCTGCAAAATGTCCTGCCTCCCCAAGACAACCCTGCATGAAAAGTTGAGATAACCCAAGAGCTTCTGTGCCATCCGCAAATCAATCTTGTGCAAGGACCGTATGCGTCCCAGAAACACTAAGATCTCTTCCACCTTCCCAGATGATAATCTCGCCACTAAGTCTTCCGTGTCCAGTTGAATCCCCAAGAATGTCAGTACGCAATTTGGGCCCTCTGTCTTTTCCTGGGCCAAAGGGACCCAACCTCCTATGTCAGCTTTTGGAAAACCTCTGGAGCCTGCCCACAAGACTCTGTTCCAGCCTTACCCACAAACAGGAAATCGTCCAAGTAATGAGTCACCTCCCGATTCCCACTTGATTTAACGAAAACCCATTGTAAGAAAGTACTAAAGGCTTCGAACAACGCACATGAAATGGTGCAGCCCATCAGGAATACTCTGTCAATATAGATTGCTGCATCCCCAGTAGTGCAAAATCCTCTGGGTGGATTGGCAGCAACCGAAAAGCTGCTTGTATGTCACATTTTGCCAGCTCAGATCCCCTGCCACACCCGCGAATGAGCCTAATGGCGTCATCAACCGATGCGAACACCACCCTTGTGTCCTCTGGCACGATGAAATCATTGACAGACGCCCCTTCTGGCCAGGACAAATGATGTATGAGGCGAAACTCGCCACTTGTCTTTTTTGGCCACTCATAAAAGGGGCCCACAATTCTGCCCAAGGACGCCTCCTTGTCTAGCTTGTCAGCCACAACCTGTGGCATGTCCCAAACACACCGCAAATTGTCTGCCCATCTCCTCCTTCCCGGGCCCTGGTAGCTTATTCGAAAACCTTCTCTGAAACCCTACCCCAATTTACATGCCGTGTCCCTTTCCGAGTACATGCGATGCCATGGCAATAAAACCTCCATCCTAATTGGCGTAGGAGACCTTTGGCGAAGGAGCCCCCTGCATACCCCTACCCTTGGTCGTTCTCCACTGTTTAGCTGATCTGGAGAGTGAGAAACATTGCATGACCGGATGTCGACCCACGCATATCGCGCACTCCTGCTTGAATTTACATGGGTGTCTCGAACAGAAACCCTTATTGAAGTTCCAGCAGGCTCCTGACGTCGGAGCCTGGGGGTGCTGCCCAGCCCCCGCCCCTCCCTGGGCGGGACGTGACTGAAAAGGCCTGTATACAACCGGCAATCCACTCGCAGTGCGCGTTGATGCCGTGGACTGTGGTGACGCCATCCGCAATTCTGGATCAACATTCCCCTACGCGTGTCCGAATTCGCACTCACTCTCGCCCTAAACTCCTCATCATAGCTCAACCATGCAAAGCCTCCAAAGTGCATTTGAGCCTTAAGTATTATGTCCATGTACTTGAACATTGCGATTGCCCTGTCGGGAAATTTCTCGCAGTAAATACTTGCGAATATCGGAAACGCTGAGGTCCAATTATCCATTGTTATCGGTATCCATGGCCAGCTAACTCCCACTCCTCCTCCTCCTTTGAGCCCTCTTTAGCCTGTATATCTCAATGCATGCTAGCGCAGAAGAGGTGGGTCCCTCCCTCTACGACCCTATAAACTCCCTCCCTTTGTCTCACCCCCATGTAACCTCGACCAATCTTGCGCGCCTTCCCGAACGCTCCTGTGGAGAGATTACACTGTGTCTGCTTTCCACAGGACCCTCCATAGTACCTGAGCATTGCCTTGTTGCTGAACATGTAGTTCAAACACTTGGGCAGCAGTACTAGTAGTTTTAGTTTATTTTTGAAAATGTAGTTTTTTATCAGAACATTTCTACATAAGCACAGAAAAGGGTTGGGGTTCACAAGAAACATTTATTTAATGGATACAGCATATCCCCTGAGCCCCAGTAGTGTTCAATTTAAGCAAGGCGTTAAAACATATCAGTGTTGCCCTGTGGATTCTGCAGTACCTCTAAGGTTTTTTTGAAAAACAAAATATGGTTAAGTAGGCCAAACAAACGTACCTCTTGCTTTTTAGTTTTTTATAGGAGGTGGAGGAAATGTGCTTTGTGTCCTCAATTTATTTTTTCACACTTCCCTTGTGTCCCTTTTTAGCACGTCCAGATTTTGACACCTGAATATGAGTAATTCTGCAACTATTTTACTTCTTGTATTTTTCTTCACAATTCTGTCATCTGAATGTTGGAAGGGACCATTTTCAGACTGCGGCTTAAGAGTGGAGCGGGACAACGATTAGCATTCACCCAGCCTCCAAGTCAAAGACATAGCTTTTTTTTTAATACCATATACGCATTTACTAATTTTGATCACAGACTGTGCAAACTAGGGTTCTAATCCTGGCAAGTACTTTGCGAACCAGAGTTCTGATCCTGGCATGTGACCAGGAGCCATGTGAAATGACCAAAAAAGTTGAAGGCTTAGAAGAGCAGTGTTTTCGTTCTGTATAGTAACTTATAGTTTAATTCAAAAAACAAAACCAAGTTTATTCACAAATATGTGATAAGTGAATTGTTCCTGTAGGAAAGTACCATCTTGCCTGGCATGTTACCACCATATTTCACTGTATATATGTTGTTTTAGTTGTATGTGTCACTGGGACCCTGCCAGCCAGGGCCCCAGTGCTCATAAGTGTACCCTGTATGTGTTACCTGTGTTATGACTAACTGTCTCACTGAGGCTCTGCTAACCAGAACCTTAGTGGTTATGCTCTCTCATTTCTTTCCAAATTGTCACTAACAGGCTAGTGACCAATTTCACCAATTTACATTGGCATACTGGAACACCCTTAGAATTCCCTAGTATATGGTACTGAGGTACCCAGGGTATTGGGGTTCCAGGAGATCCCTATGGGCTGCAGCATTTCTTTTGCCACCCATAGGGAGCTCTGCCAATTCTTACACAGGCCTGCCATTGCAGCCTGAGTGAAATAACGTCCACGTTATTTCACAGCCATTTACCCCTGCACTTAAGTAACTTATAAGTCACCTATATGTCTAACCTTTACCTGGTAAAGGTTGGGTGCTAAGTTACTTAGGGGGTCATTCTGACCGTGGCGCAGGGCCAATGACCGCGGGTGTCCCGCCAGTTTCCCGCTGCCCAGGGGAATCCTCCATGGCGGCGCTGCAAGCAGCGCCGCCATGGGGATTCCGACCCCCTTACCGCCAGCCTGGTTCTGGCGGTTTTGACCGCCAGAACCTGGCTGGCGGTAACGGGTGTCGTGGGCCCCTAGGGGCCCCTACAGTGCCCATGCCAATGGCATGGGCACTGCAGGGGCCCCCTAACAGGGCCCCACCAAGATTTTCAGTGTCTGCCAAGCAGACACTGAAAATCGTGACGGGTGCAACTGCACCCGTCGCACCCCTTCCACTCCGCCGGCTCCATTCGGAGCCGACATCCTCATGGAAGGGGGTTTCCCGCTGGGCTGGCGGGCGGCCTTCTGGCGGTCGCCCGCCAGCCCAGCGGGAAACTCAGAATTACTGCGGCGGTCTTCTGACCGCGTAGCGGTATTCTGCCGGCGGGACTTTGGCGGGCGGCCTCCGCCGCCCGTCAAAGTCAGAATGACTGCCTTAGTGTGTGGGCACCCTGGCATTAGCCAAGGTGCTCCCACATTGTTCAGGGCAAATTCCCCGGACTTTGTGAGTGCGGGGACACAATTACACACGTGCACTATACATATGTCATGACATATGTATAGCGTCACAATGGTAACTCCAAACATGGCCATGTAACATGTCTAAGATCATGGAATTGTCACTCCACTGCCATTCTGGCACTGGGGAGACAATTCCATGATCCCCCGAGTCTCTAGCACAGACCCGGGTACTGCCAAACTACCTTTCCCGGGGTTTCACTGCAGCTGCTGCTGCTGCCAACCCCTCAGACAGGTTTCTGCCCTCCTGGGGTCCAGCCAGGCTTGGCCCAGGAAGGCAGAACAAAGGACTTTCTCAGAGAGAGGGTGTTACACCCTCTCCCTTTGGAAAAAGGTATCAGGGCTGGGGAGGAGTAGCCTCCCCCAGCCTCTGGAAATGCTTTGATGGGCACAGATGGTGCCCATCTCTGCATAAGCCAGTCTACACCGGTTCAGGGATCCCCCAGCCCTGCTCTGGCGCGAAACTGGACAAAGGAAAGGGGAGTGACCACTCCCCTGACCTGCACCTCCCCTGGGAGGTGCCCAGAGCTCCTCCAGTGTGCTCCAGACCTCTGCCATCTTGGAAACAGAGGTGCTGCTGGCACACTGGACTGCTCTGAGTGGCCAGGGTCAACAGGTGACGTCAGAGACTCCTTCTGATAGGCTCTTACCTGTGTTGCTAGCCTATCCTCCTTCCTAAGTAGCCAAACCTCCTTTTCTGGCTATTTAGGGTCTCTGCTTTGGGGAATTCTTTAGATAACGAATGCAAGAGCTCATCAGAGTTCCTCTGCATCTCTCTCTTCACCTTCTGCCAAGGAATCGACCGCTGACTGCTCTGGAAGCCTGCAAAACTGCAACAAAGTAGCAAAGACGACTACTGCGACCTTGTAACGCTGATCCGGCCGCCTTCTAGACTGTTTTCCTGGTGGTGCATGCTGTGGGGGTAGTCTGCCTCCTCTCTGCACTAGAAGTTTCGAAGAAATCTCCTGTGGGTCGACGGAATCTTCCCCCTGCAACCGCAGGCACCAAAAGACTGCATCACCGGTCCTCTGGGTCCCCTCTCAGCACGACGAGCGTGGTCCATGGAACTCAGCAACTCTGTCCAAGTGACTCCCACAGTCCAGTGACTCTTCAGTCCAAGTTTGGTCGAGGTAAGTCCTTGCCTCCCCACGCTAGACTGCATTGCTGGGTACCGCGTGAGTTGCAGCTGCTCCGGCTCCTGTGCACTCTTCCAGGATTTCCTTTGTGCACTGCCAAGCCTGGGTCCCCAACACTCTAACCTGCAGTGCACGACCTCCTGAGTTGTCCTCCGGTGTCGTGGGACCTACGTTTGTGACTTCGGGTGAGATCCGGTTCACTCTTCTTCGTAGTGCCTGTTTCGGCACTTCTGCAGGTGCTGCTTGCTTCTGAGTGGGCTCCTTGTCTTGCTGGGCTCCCCCTCTGTCTCCTCACGCAATTGGCGACATCCTGGTCCCTCCTGGGCCACAGCAGCATCCAAAAACCCTAACTGCGACCCTTGCAGCTAGCGAGGCTTGTTTGCGGTCTTTCTGCACGGAAACACCTCTGCAAGCTTCTTCACGACGTGGGACATCCATTCTCCAAAGGGGAAGTTCCTAGTCCTCTTTGTTCTGGCAGAATCCACAGCTTCTACCATCCGGTGGCAGCTTCTTTGCACCCTCAGCTGGCATTTCTTGGGCATCTGCCCACTCACGACTTGAGTGTGACTCTTGGACTTGGTCCCCTTGTTCCACAGGTACTCTCGTCTGGAAATCCATCGTTGTCGCATTGCTGGTGTTGGTCTTCCTTGCAGAATTCCCTTATCACGACTTCTGTGCTCTATGGGGAACTTAGGTGCACTTTGCACCCACTTTTCAGGGTCTTGGGGTGGGCTATTTTTCTAACCCTCACTGTTTTCTTACAGTCCCAGTGACCCTCTACAAGGTCACATAGGTTTGGGGTCCATTCGTGATTTGTATTCCACTTTTGGAGTATATGGTTTGTGTTGCCCCTATACCTATGTGCTCTCATTGCAATCTATTGTGACTGTACATTGCTTGCATTGCTTTCTATTGCTATTACTGCATATTTTTGGTATTGTGTACATATATTTTGTGTATATTTGCTATCCTCATACTGAGGGTACTCACTGAGATACTTTTGGCATATTGTCATAAAAATAAAGTACCTTTATTTTTAGTATATCTGTGTATTGTGTTTTCTTATGATATTGTGGATATGACACCAGTGGTATAGTAGGAGCTTTACACGTCTCCTAGTTCAGCCTAAGCTGCTCTGCTAAGCTACCCTTTTCTATCAGCCTAAGCTGCTAGACACCTCTTCTACACTAATAAGGGATAAGTGGACCTGGTGCAGAGTGTAAGTACCCCTTGGTACCACTACAAACCAGGCCAGCCTCCTACATTGGTTGTGCAGCGGTGGTATAAGTACTTGCAACTACTTACCACTTTGTCATTTTGTACTTTTCATAAGAGAAAAATATACAAAACAAGTTCAGTGTATGTACACCTAACCAAAAAAGTTTTGCTTTTCTCCTCTTACTCTATTGCTAAGTGCTGAAAAGTACCTCTAAAACTTTCAAAAAGTTCTTAAAAGTTGAAAAAGGGATTTTTTTTGTTCTTTAAAAAGTTCTGAAACTTTTTCTTTCTTTTTCTGTCCCTTAAACCTTTTCTATCATGTCTGGTACAGGTCAAGCTCTGGATCTGGCCAGCACTGCTTATGACCACCTTAACTGGAAAGGTGCAAGGAGTCTGCATTGATAGAGGTTTAGGGATAGGGAAGAATCCCTCTAGAGAATTGTTGGTTAATATGCTCATTGAACATGATAAGGCCATAGCTGGCACATCTGGTGAGAGATTAGCTGATGGTTCACACTCTGATTCTGGGGTAGCCCCAGTAAAAGTGTTAGAAGGGAACCTTCCCAACCTGCTCCTTAGCAGGCCACCTAGCAGGGCTGGTACTGATGTGAGTTCTCATCATAGTATAGAGGTTACTCCTTTAGGCCAGGTTGTTAGAGTGCCATCTGTTAGGGACAGGTCTCCCTCTGTTCATTCACACCATTCTTCTGTGTCAAGGCATGCCCAACCCACCCTCCCTGAAGACAGAGTGTTAGAAAGGGAACTCAATAGATTGAGAGTGGAAGAATCCAGACTGAAGCTCAAGAAGCAACAGCTGGATCTAGACAGACAAGCATTTGACTTAGAAAAAGAAAGACAGAGGTTGGGGTTTGGACCCCATGGTGGCAGCAGCAGTATTACAGATAGTAATCCTGTAAAAGAGCATGATTCTAGGAATCTGCACAAGATAGTTCCCCCTTACAAGGAGGGTGATACATTAACAAGTGGTGTGCTGCACTTGAGAGGGCCTGTGTTGTACAGGGGGTCCCTCAAAGGCAGTGGGCTGCTATCCTATGGCTATCTTTCAGTGGAAAGGGTAGGGATAGGCTCCTTACTGTTAAGGAAAGTGATGCCAATGATTTTACAGTTCTTAAGAATGCACTCCTAGATGGTTATGGCTTAACCACTGAACAGTACAGGATCAAGTTCAGAGAAACCAAAAAGGAGTCTTCACAAGACTGGGTAGACTTTGTTGACCATTCAGTGAAGGCCTTGGAGGGGTGGTTACATGGCAGTAAAGTTTCTGACTATGAAAGCCTGTATAACTTAATCCTGAGAGAGCATATTCTTAATAATTGTGTGTCTGATTTGTTGCACCAGTACCTAGTGGACTCAGATCTGACCTCTCCCCAAGAATTGGGAAAGAAGGCAGACAAATGGGTCAGAACAAGGGTGAACAGAAAAGTTCATACAGGGGGTGACAAGGATGGCAAGAAGAAGGATGGTAAGTCTTCTGACAAGGGTGGGGACAAATCTAAAAATGAGTCTTCATCAGGCCCACAAAAACACTCTGGTGGGGGTGGTGGGCCCAAATCCTCTTCAAATCAAGTAAAGAAACCATGGTGCTATTTATGTAAAGTAAAAGGCCATTGGGCAACTGACCCCAGTTGTCCAAAGAAAAGCACCAAGCCTCCTACCACTACAACCCCTGCTGCTACACCTAGTGCCCCTAGTAATAGCAGTGGTGGTGGGAGCAAACCTACTAATAGCCAATCCAAGGGAGTATCTGGGCTCACTTTTGGTAATTTAGTTGGGGTTGGTCTTGTTAGGGAGACCACAGAGGCTGTGTTAGTCTCTGAAGGTGCCATTGATTTGGCCACCTTGGTTGCTTGTCCCCTTATTATGGATAAGTACAAGCAACTTCCCCTAATAAACGGTGTTGAGGTTCAGGCCTACAGGGACACAGGTGCCAGTGTTACCATGGTAATAGAGAAACTGGTCCACCCTGAACAACACCTACTTGGTCACCATTACCAAGTGACTGATGCTCATAACAACATTCTTAGCCACCCCATGGCTGTTGTGAATCTCAACTGGGGGGGGGGGTTACTGGTCCAAAGAAAGTTGTGGTTGCCTCAGATTTACCTGTAGACTGTCTACTAGGGAACGATTTAGAGACATCAGCTTGGGCAGAAGTGGAGTTGGAGGCTCATGCAGCAATGCTGGGCATTCCTGGGCATATTTTTGCTTTGACCAGGGCTCAGTCCAAAAAGCAAAAAGGACAGGGTGACTTGGATCCTGGAACAATGGACCAAGTGCTCCCTAAAGCTAGGGTTAGTAAAGGTAAAACACTACCTACTATCCCTCCCTCTACAGTGGATTCAACTTCTGAGGAAGAAGAATTTCCACCCTGTGCAGAACCTACACCAGAGGAGCTGGAAGCAGACACTGCTGACCTTTTGGGTGAAGGGGGGCCTGCCAGGGAAGAGCTGAGTGTGGCACAGCAGACGTGTCCCACCCTAGAGGGTCTAAGACAGCAAGCTGTCAAACAGCAAAATGGGGATGTTAGTGAGTCTCACATAGTTTACTGGGAGGACAACCTCTTGTATACTGAAGCAAGGGATCCAAAACCTGGAGCAGCCAGGACATTGGTTATTCCACAGAAATACAGAGAGTTCCTCCTAACTCTAGCCCACGACATTCCCTTGGCTGGACATTTAGGGCAAATGAAAACTTGGGACAGGCTTGTCCCCTTGTTTCATTGGCCTAGAATGTCAGAGGACACAAAAGAATTTTGTAAGTCCTGTGAAACCTGTCAAGCCAGTGGCAAAACAGGTGGCACTCCAAAGGCTCCCCTTATTCCACTACCTGTGGTTGGGGTCCCCTTTGAAAGGGTAGGGGTTGACATAGTTGGCCCCCTTGACCCTCCTACTGCTTCACGCAATAGGTTTATCTTGGTGGTAGTGGACCATGCCACCAGATATCCTGAAGCAATTCCTCTAAGGACCACTACAGCTCCTGCAGTGGCAAAGGCCCTCCTGGGAATCTTTTCCAGGGTGGGCTTCCCAAAAGAGGTGGTATCAGACAGGGGAAGCAATTTCATGTCTGCTTACTTAAAGGCCATGTGGAAGGAATGTGGTGTGACATACAAGTTCACCACACCCTATCATCCACAAACAAATGGACTGGTTGAGAGGTTTAATAAAACTCTCAAAGGAATGATAATGGGACTCCCTGAAAAACTCCGGAGGAGATGGGATGTCCTGTTACCTTGCCTCCTTTTTGCTTACAGGGAGGTACCCCAGAAAGGAGCGGGCTTCAGCCCCTTTGAACTCCTATTTGGACACCCTGTAAGAGGTCCTCTAACACTTGTGAAGGAGGGTTGGGAACAACCTTTAAAAGCTCCAAAGCAAGACATAGTGGACTATGTACTTGGCCTAAGATCTAGAATGGCTGAGTACATGAAAAAGGCCAGTAAAAACCTTCAGGCCAGCCAAGAGCTCCAAAAGCAATGGCATGACCAGAAGGCTGTTCAGATTCAGTACCAACCAGGGCAGAAAGTGTGGGTCTTGGAGCCCGTGGCCCCAAGAGCACTCCAAGACAAATGGAGTGGACCCCACATTATTGTTGAGAAAAAGGGAGAAGTCACCTACTTGGTTGACTTGGGCACTGCCAGGAGTCCCCTTAGGGTGTTCCATGTCAATCGCCTGAAACCCTACTATGACAGGGCTGATCTCACCCTGCTCATGGCAACAGATGAAGGACAGGAAGAAGAGAGTGACCTTCTCCCTGACCTCTTCTCTTCCACAGAACAAGATGCTCTAGTGGAAGTTGTAGTTCTGGCAGATTGTCTTACTGCTGAGCAGAAAGACCACTGCATAAATCCCCTGGGTCAGTTTTCTGAACTCTTTTCTACTGTGCCAGGCACCACTTCTTAGTGTGAGCACACTATAGATACTGGAGACAGCTTGCCTGTCAAAAGTAAGATCTATAGGCAGCCTGACCATGTCAGGGACTGCATAAAACAAGAGGTTCAGAAAATGCTTGAACTGGGAGTGGTTGAGCACTCTGAAAGTCCATGGGCCTCTCCTGTGGTACTTGTACCAAAACCTCATTCAAAAGATGGAATGAAGGAAATTAGATTTTGTGTAGATTACAGAGGTCTCAACCAGGTAACTAAAACTGATGCTCACCCTATACCCAGGGCAGATGAGCTAATAGATACACTGGCATCTGCCAAGTATCTAAGCACCTTCGATTTGACTGCAGGGTATCGGCAGATCAAGTAATCAGAGGATGCTAAAGCAAAAACTGCATTTTCAACCATTGGAGGGCACTACCAATTCACAGTAATGTCTTTTGGGTTGAAAAATGCACCTGCCACTTTTCAGAGGTTGGTGAATACAGTCCTGCAAGGGTTGGAGGCTTTTAGTGCAGCATATCTAGATGATATAGCTGTCTTTAGCTCCACCTGGGATGATCACCTGGTCCACCTATGGAAAGTTTTGGAGGCCCTGCAAAAGGCAGGCCTCACTATCAAGGCTTCAAAGTGCCAGATCGGGCAGGGGAAAGTGGTTTATCTGGGACACCTGGTAGGTGGAGAACAGATTGCACCACTTCAGGGGAAAATCCAAACTATCATAGATTGGGTTCCCCCTACAACTCAGACTCAAGTGAGGGCCTTCTTAGGCCTCACTGGGTACTACAGGAGGTTCATAAAGAACTATGGCTCCATTGCAGCCCCTCTTAATGACCTCACTTCAAAGAAAATGCCTAAAAAGGTATTGTGGACAGCTAACTGTCAGAAAGCTTTTGAGGAGCTGAAGCAGGCCATGTGCTCTGCACCTGTCCTGAAAAGCCCCTGTTACTCCAAATAATTCAGTGTCCAAACTTATGCATCTGAATTAGGGGTAGGGGCAGTCTTATCACAACTTAATTCTGAGGGCCAGGATCAACCTGTTGCTTTTATCAGCAGGAGGTTGACCCCTAGAGAAAAGCGTTGGTCTGCCATAGAGAGGGAGGCCTTTGCTGTGGTCTGGGCACTGAAGAAGTTGAGGCCATACCTGTTTGGCACTCACTTTATTGTTCAGACAGATCACAAACCTCTACTTTGGCTAAAACAAATGAAAGGTGAAAACCCTAAATTGTTGAGGTGGTCCATATCCCTACAGGGAATGGACTATACAGTGGAACATAGACCTGGGAGTACCCACTCCAATGCAGATGGACTCTCCAGATATTTCCACTTAGACAATGAAGACTCATCAGGTCATGGCTAGTCTTATTGTCCTTCGTTTGGGGGGGCGGTTGTGTAGGAAAGTACCATCTTGCCTGGCATGTTACCCCCATATTTCACTGTATATATGTTGTTTTAGTTTTATGTGTCACTGGGACCCTGGCAACCAGGGCCCCAGTGCTCATAAGTGTGCCCTGTATGTGTTACCTGTGTTATGACTAACTGTCTCACTGAGGCTCTGCTAACCAGAACCTCAGTGGTTATGCTCTCTCATTTCTTTCCAAATTGTCACTAACAGGCTAGTGACCAATTTCACCAATTTACATTGGCATACTGGAACACCCTTATAATTCCCTAGTATATGGTACTCAGGTACCCAGGGTATTGGGGTTCCAGGAGATCCCTATGGGCTGCAGCATTTATTTTGCCACCCATAGGGAGCTCTGACAATTCTTACACAGGCCTGCCATTGCAGCCTGAGTGAAATAACGTCCACGTTATTTCACAGCCATTTACCACTGCACTTAAGTAACTTAGAAGTCACCTATATGTCTAACCTTTACCTGGTAAAGGTTAGGTGCTAAGTTACTTAGTGTGTGGGCACCCTGGCACTAGCCAAGGTGCCCCCACATTGTTCAGGGCAAATTCCCCGGACTTTGTGAGTGCGGGGACACCATTACACGCGTGCACTATACATATGTCACGACATATGTATAGCGTCACAATGGTAACTCCAAACATGGCCATGTAACATGTCTAAGATCATGGAATTGTCACCCCAATGCCATTCTGGCATTGGAGAGACAATTCCATGATCCCCCGAGTCTCTAGCACAGACCCGGGTACTGCCAAACTACCTTTCCCGGGGTTTCACTGCAGCTGCTGCTGCTGCCAACCCCTCAGACAGGTTTCTGCCCTCCTGGGGTCCAGCCAGGCTTGGCCCAGGAAGGCAGAACAAAGGACTTCCTCAGAGAGAGGGTGTTACACCCTCTCCCTTTGGAAAAAGGTGTCAGGGCTGGGGAGGAGTAGCCTCCCCCAGCCTCTGGAAATAATTTGATGGGCACAGATGGTGCCCATCTCTGCATAAGCCAGTCTACACCGGTTCAGGGATCCCCCAGCCCTGCTCTGGCGCGAAACTGGACAAAGGAATCGACCGCTGACTGCTCTGGAAGCCTGCAAAACTGCAACAAAGTAGCAAAGACGACTACTGCGACCTTGTAACGCTGATCCGGCCGCCTTCTCGACTGTTTTCCTGGTGGTGCATGCTGTGGGGGTAGTCTGCCTCCTCTCTGCACTAGAAGCTCTGAAGAAATCTGCCGTGGGTCGACGGAATCTTCCCCCTGCAACCGGAGGCACCAAAAGACTGCATCACCGGTCCTCTGGGTCCCCTCTCAGCACTAGGAGCGTGGTCCCTGGAACTCAGCAACTCTGTCCAAGTGACTCCCACAGTCCAGTGACTCTTCAGTCGAAGTTTGGTGGAGGTAAGTCCTTGCCTCCCCACGCTAGACTGCATTGCTGGGTACCGCGTGAGTTGCAGCTGCTCCGGCTCCTGTGCACTCTTCCAGGATTTCCTTTGTGCACAGCCAAGCCTGTGTCCCCGACACTCTAACCTGCAGTGCACGACCTCCTGAGTTGTCCTCCGGCGTCGTGGGACCTTCTTTTGTGACTTCGGGTGAGCTCCGCTTCACTCTTCTTCGTAGTGCCTGTTCCGGCACTTCTGCGGGTGCTGCTTGCTTCTGAGTTGGCGCCTTGTCTTGCTGGGCGCCCCCTCTGTCTCCTCACGCAATTGGCGACATCCTAGTCCCTCCTGGGCCACAGCAGCATCCAAAAACCCTAACCGCGACCCTTGCAGCTAGCAAGGCTTGTTTGTGGTCTTTCTGCTCGGAAACACCTCTCCAAGCTTCTTCACGACGTGGGACATCCATCCTCCAAAGGGGAAGTTCCTAGTCCTCTTCGTTCTTGCAGAATCCACAGCTTCTACCATCCGGTGGCAGCTTCTTTGCACCCTCAGCTGGCATTTCTTGGGCATCTGCCCACTCACGACTTGAGTGTGACTCTTGGACTTGGTCCCCTTGTTACACAGGTACTCTCGTCTGGAAATCCATTGTTGTTGCATTGCTGGTGTTGGTCTTCCTTGCAGAATTCCCTTATCACGACTTCTGTGCTCTCTGGGGAACTTAGGTGCACTTTGCACCCACTTTTCAGGGTCTTGAGGTGGGCTATTTTTCTAACCCTCACTGTTTTCTTACAAGGTCACATAGGTTTGGGGTCCATTTGTGATTCGCATTCCACTTTTGGAGTATATGGTTTGTGTTGCCCCTATACCTATGTGCTCTCATTGCAATCTATTGTGACTGTACATTGCTTGCATTGCTTTCTATTGCTATTACTGCATATTTTTGGTATTGTGTACATATATTTTGCGTATATTTGCTATCCTCATACTGAGGGTACTCACTGAGATACTTTTGGCATATTGTCATAAAAATAAAGTACCTTTATTTTTAGAATATCTGTGTATTGTGTTTTCTTATGATATTATGCATATGACACCAGTGGTATAGTAGGAGCTTTACACGTCTCCTAGTTCAGCCTAAGCTGCTCTGCTAAGCTACCCTTTTCAATCAGCCTAAGCTGCTAGGCACCTCTTCTACACTAATAAGGGATAACTGGACCTGGTGCAGAGTGTAAGTACCCCTTGGTACCACTACAAACCAGGCCAGCCTCCTACAGTTCCTAATTGGACATTTGTGTTAGGTCAAGTAACAAAATAAAGTAAGCTAGAAACGTATTTCTGTGTGATTCGTTCTTGTCAAATTTGGGAGCAGAGTTTTTAGCAGAGTTTGTAGGAATAATTCATCCTTCCTAGGATACAGTAGGCTGTCTCACACTGTCTTAGCCTTTCCTGACTTTTTTGCTCTGTTGTTTCCTCGTCCATTTTTTTGATTCACTGAATCTATTCTTTTTGTTTCCTCCAAGGGTGTGTGCCATTAGGTAACGGTCATTGTGGTCCTCAAACAGATTATTTGAAGCACTCAGGCTATGTTATGTTTTTGTCAGGGGTGTAGCTTCAAGGGGGGCGTGTTTGGGGTGGTACACCCCCCCCCCCAAATAAATGAAATTTTTGATAAATAGTTGAATAGTTGGATACAGGTGCATTCTGTCGGGGATTGTGGGACGTCAGTCGGCTTTCACTAGTAATTTTTACATAGACACAGACACAAACGCACATACTCCATCTTTGTTTTTAAAGTCCTCTCAAATATTGGTTAATTTACAAAATATTGTGTTTCCTCTCTTAGTGCTCCTACCAATTCGAAGTTTCCCTTTCCACTGCCCCATAGGCCCCTCTCATGCAACCCTGCTTGTCGTGTAATGTGTTTAAACATTATGGGGCATATTTATACTCTGTTTGCGCCGAATGTGCGTCAAATATTTTGACGCATATTCGGTGCAAACCGTGCACCATATTTAAACTTTGACGCCCGCGAACGTCAAAATTCCTCTGTGTGTGTCATTTTTTGGGAAACTGCTTTGCGTTAATGACATGCAAGGTAGGCGTTCCCGCCCTAAAAAATTACTTTAAGGCCTGTGTGCCTTATTTATACTCCCGCGTCATTTTGACACACAGGAGGGGGGCAGGCCTTAAAAAACGGAGCACAGCCTGATGTGTGCCGTTTTTTACGCCTGGGTCAGGGCAGGCGTTAAGGGACCTGTGGGCTCACTTCCATAGTCTCTGACCATGGAAGGAATCCAGAGGAGCCCTTCCCTGCCCCCAGGGACACCCCTGCCACCCACACCTGGAGGACACCCATGGATGGGGGGACCCATCCCAGGTAAGTTGAGGTAAGTATTTTTTTTATTTTTTTTAAGTGGCATGGGGGGCCTAATTTGGGCCCCCCTACATGCCACTGTGCCCAGTGGCCACGCCCAGGGGACAGAAGTCATTTCAGTGGGGGTTGTGCATCAAAAATGGCGCAAGTCCGGTTTGAGGCATGATTTTTTTTGACTCAGACCAGTCCGCAGCGCCGGCTAACGTCATTCCTTAAATAAGGTTCTAGGCTCTTTAGGTTTATGGGCAGCATGGTGCTGTCTGTGATTGTTTGTTTACCAAACAAATGGTAAACCTGACCAGGGGCAGCTCCTCCACTATGGCAGAGGAGCGTCACCCCCAAAGCCAGAGGCAGTAGATGCTAAACTTTTACAATAAAACCATAATAAACTGAGTTTATTATGGTTTTATCGTAAAGGGGCAGGACCATGGGTGTGACAGGGACAGAAGGGGAGTGCACAGCATTCCTCCTCAGTGCGCAGGTATGTTTGGCCGGCCATTTCAGACCGGCCAGACACACATGCACATAAGGCTCTCTGCAACCCGGCACTGCATTGCCGGATTGGAGAGAGCAGGCAGAGGCTCCCATAGCAGCATGAAAGCAGCGGGTAGGATTGGATGCAGGGCTGGGCTGGGAGCCTGTGCCTGCAGTGAGGACAGGAGAGCGCGGCGGCACAGTGCTGAACGGCGAGACAGGTAATTTTTGTTTTATTATTATTATTGTCTAAAACTTTGTCACAACCCTAACCCTCCCTGCCACGCGCCATGCCACCCCACCCCTTTTCTCTTCCGCCAGCCGCCACTGACCCTGACCCATGAAAGTGTTGGTGAAATAGTTTGTGGAGTGAAGCATTTCCCTGAGGCTGTGCTGCAGAAGATCTTGTGACCCTCCAGTCTAACCCTTCTGGCTGCGAACCTAAACTATTTCAGCTAAAACAGTATTTGTTTGACATTATCAGAGCCTTGGGAATATCCCATATGCTACTCACGCATAATTTTAGCCCACAAGGAAAATAGTGGCAAAAAGGGCTCAGAAGATTCAACCTCTTAAAGCTGGGCATCACTAGTGCTGTGGAGGTTTTCCAAAACTACATTCAAGAATTTCTTTTGGGGACTCTGTGAAGTGATTAATGTCGGCAATGATATCCTAGTTCTGGGGTAGAGCACTGGAGATCATAATTCCATGCTCAATGTGGTTCTAAATTGCCTCCCGAGCTGTAACCTCAAGACAAATAAACATTAGTGTGAATTTCCTAAATCCAGTGTGCTCAGGTACCAAAGTGCAGGATATTAAGCATCCACCAGTAAGAGGCCTACTTACAGCGACCTTGATGGAAGAATGCAAACAAGCCTTCCAGGTCACCAAAGATGCATGTATAGCTGAAGCTACTTTTATAGCTACTGAGCTCATGTGGGAGCCAGTCTAGTGGAGCTTTTTTGAAAAGTGGTACTTTTTTCAACAATCATGTGAAGAATTGGCCTTGATTGCTTATGCCAATTAGGCCCTCACCCCCAGAGCAGTGATACTCCCACATCAAGAAAAAAAGTGATCACCACTCCCTGGAGATGCTGGCACTTCCATCTTTACCTCTCTGGACAGACCTTTCAGGTTGCAACTGATCACAAGCCACTAATACCACTTTTCCTCCTCATACACCCTACTATGCATTCAGAAGTGGGTCGCTCGGTTGTAAGAGCCTTCATTTATTGTTCAGTATTGACCATGGACTCAAAAACTCCTGTTTGTTACCTGTCACACATGGCAGAACTGTGATGGTCCAAGAAGCACAGACTGCTTAATAAAGAGAAGTAGAGAACAGGTTCTTAATGTGACCAATTGGCCACAACAGCAGGTGGGTGCATTCAAGGCAATTTGATTGAATTCCATTATAATTGATATGAATGAACCTCTGAGGATCATCAGATCTTATCGTACTACAGGTGACCTGGCCGTGACCTCTTTGAGGTTATTCTCTTGAGAGCCAATCATCTCATTATTTCATGAATGAATGAAATGAGTAAATCAGCATTTATACAGCACCCTGTTATCCAATCTTTGGTGTCCTGGCACTACAGATAACACAGTCCAGAAGCAGAAAGAAAAGGAGAGAGCATTTAAAAAGAGAAAAGGTAGGTTTTCAACAATTTCCCAAAAGTACTATAAGAGTCAATAACTCGGAATGAAGGTGGGAGGGAGTTCCTGAATTATGCATTAAGAGAATGAAAAGAGCTGGCACATGTTCTGGAATATCGAATTTGGAGAGTAACCAAAACACTGCTAGTAGCAGGGCATAGAGTTGGCTACCGCCGAAACGCGCGTAGGCTTAGTTCCTACAGTTGTTACAATGGACTATGAATTTTAAGGTCCAAGTGATTAAATTTTGGCTTAAGTTTCTACAGTTGTTACAATGGACTATGAATTTTAAGGTCCAATTGATTAAATTTTCTTTATGAATTAGGTGGAGACGCTATTTAGTTCTGAGTTATAACATGTTATTATTATGAACATTATTAAGACTCTAGAAAGAAAAAGTGTACATTTAATTTACATCTTATTATATCTTGGACATTTTGGATTTTCTTCTGTCAATGTTATTTTTTTATTATCTGTTGTGTCTTGTCTTGAGTAACACTGTGTCTCTGTTTATTCACTATATATATGTGTGTGTGTCTTCCCTTGTGAATATGTAAATATTTATATATCTAATTTTGATTATTGCGTTCTCATGTTGTTGTACATACATATGTAATAAATATCATTTTTCAAATTTTTGTTATCTTCACTTTTTGGTTGTTTATATTGTAGACAACAGTGAGCATTAGTTGTAGCTCATTTTCCCTTCTTGTACTCAAGTATTTCCCTGGATGGGCTACGCATTATACCAGGGACCCTCGATAGTCTTCTCTCCACCTGTGCACTGCTCCAATGGTCGGAGACCATAGAAATGAGCCCACAGGTCCCTTAACGTCTGCCCTGACCCAGGCGTAAAAAAATGCCTCTAAACTGGTTTAGAGTCATTTTTTAAGGCCCTCCCCGCGTCATTTTTGCACAGGAGTATAAATGAGGCGCAAAGGCCTTAGAGTATTTTTTTGCCCTGGAACTCCTACCTTGCATCTCATTAACGCAAGATAGGTTTCCAAGGTAAAGAAATGACTCAAACTCCATAAATTTGGCACTAGACGGGTCTAGCGGCAAAGTATAAATATGGAGTTACGTTTGCGCCAGATTTGCATAAAAAAAAATACGCAAATCCGGCGCAAACAGAGTATAAATATGCCCCGAAGTTTCTTCGCTGATGACACAGTTTCTGGGGTAGATCCTAATTCCAGGGGCAACCATTTGAAATTGCAGAGATAAGGAGGCTGAAAGAACAGAATTTCTGTCATGGATGGGTTAAGCCTGAATTGATTAGTGTTGGTCCAACTGGTGATGACAACACTGCAATTTTGAAACTGGTCCTGCATGAAGGAGATGTCGCTGTCAAACCTAAGATTAAGTTCATTCACTTTAGCACAAGAAGAAACACAAATGATCTGATAAGAGAGGGCAATGGGGCAACACACTGTTTAAAAATGGCCAGTCTCAATGAAGAGCTCTGAAGGAATCCGCATGAAAATGGTTAGAATTGTGAGTGAAACGGGGGCATATGAACTGCTTGACAATAATTGGTCAGAAAAGATTGAAACCTCTCGAGGGGCCCGGCTTCCACTCCCATGTAACTCAAGCGATCGATTAGAATGGAGTTGGAGACAGTATCAAAAGCTCCAAAGAGTTCACGTTTTATATATCTCTTGTGCCTTTTGCATCAAAATGTGGTTGAGGACTGAAACCAGAAA
The DNA here is from genome assembly GCF_031143425.1 of Pleurodeles waltl. Classification (NCBI taxonomy): domain Eukaryota; kingdom Metazoa; phylum Chordata; class Amphibia; order Caudata; family Salamandridae; genus Pleurodeles; species Pleurodeles waltl. The sequence continues at coordinate 441,946,343 of NC_090445.1, read as the reverse complement.
TGCTTTGGGGTTAAACTGAGCTCTGAAACCCAACTAGTGGGGGTCTAAAATTTCAGCCACTTACAGATGAAGTGAGATTGGACAGGTATTAGTGAGGAAAGAGGGATCTGTTTTTTTTAAGAAGAGGACAATCACAGCTTGTTTTTAGCAAAGGCTTCCTAGATTGAACAAAGGATTAAACAAGTTAGTGACGTGGTGATATGTATAGGAGGCAAAATATTAAATAACCTGGCATGGCATGGATCGAGTTGAGAACCAAAGGACAAAGAGAAGATTTTGAAAAGCTCATCGGTGATCTCCGGATGAGAAATATTGGTCAATGTGGGAGGGGAAAAAATGGGAGGTGCTGGGCGAAAATGGGATAAGGGCCATATGGTGACCATCAGAGGATGACTGAATCGAGTTAAGGATATTGTCAGTTTGGCATGAAAGACATATGAAGAATGTTACGTAGTTCTAGGGGTGAGGGGATATCTGGAATGCAGACTTCAGGAGAGACTACCCTATTAACAATTTAGAAAAACTGCTTTGGATTTGTTAGATGCCATAAGAATACGGCTGCCATAATATGAATGAATTAGCAACTTGTAGTCTTGTAAGGCCTGACAATCTGGGGCGGTTCCTCCATTAGAGCGGAGGAGAGCTGCCTCACTGAAATGCCCCTAGAAAAGCCCCAAAGACGAAAAATAAAATGGTAATGAAATTAATTCATTACCATTTTATGAGTTTAAGGACATGGCGGGTCTGCTGAGTGGCAGAAGCAGCAGGGAGGAGTGGTGGGCTGCCTGTGCATTAGTTTAAAAGTGTGCATGTCTCTTTGGCCAGCCGTCTTGCCTCAGGAAGTCAAGGGGGCTGTTTAGGACATGGCATGGGGGAAGACGCTGGGTCATGATGGACTGCTGGTGGAATTTTATTCCACATTTGTTGGGATACTGGCCACACGCTTAGCTGACATGCATAATAGAGCGTTGGAAAAGAAGAAGGTGCCGACTACCACTTGGGTTGCCAGAATCCTCGTCCCAAAGACGACCGTACAAGAAGCACCTCCCCCAATGTATCATCCACTGTTCATGACGAACATGGACTTTAAGATCTTAAGAAAGATATTGGCCATGCACATCCTCCTGCACATACAGGAGTTGGTTCATCCTGATCAGTGAGTATTTATCCCACAATATATCACCTCCCTTAATCTCAGTCGTTTGTATTCAGTCCTGTTTGCTCCCCGGGAAGACATTGCCAAGGCTGGCCTGATGGCTGTAGACCTGGAGAAGGCATTCAATACTGTCAGTAGGACTATTCGGACGTGGGTATGACCCAAATGCAACTAGGGGCCTCGGGGTTGGCGTGGGTCCAATTGTGCCCACTGTTCCTGCTCTTGTTTGCCCTTGCTATTGAGTTGTGCAGGTTGCAAGGTTGAGTTACGGGTATCCAGGTAGCTGGCAACAAATGTGATTTTATTAGATGTCGACGACCTCTTGCTGTATGTGATCACTGATGTCCCCTTCGTGTTACAGCTCTAACATGAGTTTGGCCAGCTCTCTGGATTGTGAGTGATCCTGGGAAAGACCTGAGTCTTTCCAATGGCGCCCGGTTGGGAACAACCGAGGACACTGGTTCCGGAGATAGGCTGGACCTCTGCGACGGTCCGATATTTGGGAGTTCAAATATATCACTCCCTAGAGGACATAAGAGAGGGCAATATGGGAGTAGTACTGTGCTCCCTGGAGGGGAAGGTAGCCTTTTCACTCTGACAATGGCACGAATAGCTTTGGCCAAAATTATTATGCTGCCCCAGCTGCTTTATTTCTTTACTAATCTCCCAGCGTGATTACGGGCCCCATGGCTTAGGCAATTATACTCACTACTGAGAGAGCTCATCTGGGATGGAGGGGGGTCAATGCTGGGCATCCTTGACACTAATAGGCGGCCTGTGTTGGAGGGGTACCCAGGAATACCTGACTTTGAGGTATATTACCTGGATACCCAGCGCAGTGAATCACACTGTGGCTGGACAGGGCTAACCTGGCCGAGCTAGGACCCATTAGGACAGTGCCTAATCTGGAGGGGCACTTCTAGCTCGATTGTTGAAGTGAATACCCAGGGGAGGAAGGGTGTACTTTGGAACTCAGCGCTCCGATGCTGGTGGTGAAGTAACTGCGGACTAAGGAATGTCTAAAGTATGCTCCCTCTGGTGGGGTTGCCACATGGGGACTCTCCCACCTTCTTGACAGCAGCACAACTGACGACGTGGACAGAGGTGGAGTTGGTGACGTTTGGGGACTGCTATGATGCCTCTGGACATCATGGTGGGGGCTCACGGTTTGCCCCAGGGCAGTTCCTCATTTATGAGGTGCTGGTCTGGACTTTTGGAGCTCTCTGGGGAGCTGGGATGGATGAACCCAAACACATGATGCTCTACACCTACTGCTGCCCCTGGGTAAGAGTAGGCATCTGGTTAAATAGTTGCACAGTGCCCTCAAAGGGATGGTGCAGAAAGCACAGAGTGCCCTCCAGCAAAAATAGGAAGGGGTGTTGGGCAAAGCGATTTTAGACCGGGAGTGGGTAAAGATGCTATCTTACCCACAGAAAGTGTCCCGGAACACCAAGTTTAAAGCACTTCAATTTAATTACCTCTGCCAGGCTTATCTCACACCAAAGAGAATAACTGCAATAAAAGATGGGGAGCCCAAGCGCTGTCCTCACTGCACACTAGTGGAGGTGGATTTCTGCCACACGACCTGGTCTTGTGCTTATGAGCAGGCATTCTGGGCCACGGCTATGCAGAGGCTGAATTTGACATTGAATTGGGATATGCCATGCACCTTGGAGTTGTTCCTGTTGCGTTTATTCACCCGCCCGGCACTCAAGAAGGTGGGAACCATTTCCTTGATTTGACCTTAATATTGGCCAAAGGGCAGATTTTCATGAAGTGGAAATCTGCGGTTGGGCCGATGATAGGAAGATGGGAGGCAGCTGTCTGGGAAGACCAGGCACTTTGCAGAGAGGCGGCACAGAGTCTGCGAAGGCGGCAGATAGACCCGCTGTGGATGGAAGTGAGAGATGTATTGGAAAACCCTGGTGGCATGCTTATACATCTTCAGAGGGATCTGGGAATGAGGGTGGAATGGATGAGTGAACACACATGAGTAGATGGCTGTCTGTGAGGTAGCACAGGATCCCGTGGAGTGTGTGGTTACCTGTAGGGCCCAGAGCCTCAAATTTAGGATGTGGTGCAGTTATCTCGCCGACTGTGTTTGTGCCCTGCATATCAGGACTGCATGACTGGCAGTGAGGGGCCTCCTTGCCTGCCCATCCCTTCCATATATTGTCCTGCTTTGGATGTTGAGGATGCCCCACTTGGAACCCACTGTTTGCTCTGATATGTTATGTTACTGGTTTTATTTTTATTATCCTACCTCCTGCTTACTGGATATTTGAAACACTCCCCCTTGTAGTGTTTTTCTAGGATGTATGTAGTTGGAAACATTGCGGAGAGCAGGAGTACCATGAGGAATGATGTGAAAAACTGTACATTGAACACATGTAATTAGCAAATTATCATGCCCTCCCTATGGTGGCCTGGTGGAAAGGCTCAAATATTGTACTCTGTACCTGTACAGTGTTGTGAAACTGCTAATAAAAATATATTTTAAAAAATGAGGGAATCCAGCATTCTGTAGACCAGCAGAAACTTAAAAGTCATTAGGGTGTTACATAAATGGCTACATAAAGTATTTCTGTGCTGTCGAACAGAAGAATCTCAAGCCCTTCCTATAAAGCAAAGCTTTTAAAATAATTGTTAGGGTGTCTACTTGCTGTGTGAGGCAGTGGCATGTGAGGACAGAAATAAGAGACGTGGACTACAAGAACAAGATGGGTGTTGGAATGCTCTGCGCCAGATCTTCTTGATAAAAGCAAGATCTATGTTTTCAAGGGGATAGTCATGCATTTATTGATTTTAATGAGAGATCTAGCGTTAATGAAATTGCGTTTCAATGGGGAGTTGTAGATTGCATGCTGATTCTTAGCAGAAAAGATGGGTGAGAAACTAGCTAAAAAGTGGAACAGAGGGAAATTAGGCTGGGTGTGCGAGATTAACAAACTATGGTCATAAAGAAGAGCATCCAGGTGTAGGGTGGAGGGAATGGGTGTATATCTGAGGGAGATAATCAAGTCGCACTTACATATAACTCTTTTGTAAGAACCTGTGTTAAAATGGGCATGATCCTATGCTCAGCAAGTGGGCGGATGGACGCAGGCGAGCTTGCCTTTGGTGCGCCCTATGGGTGTCTTCGTAGCTGCATGCCATTGCTATTATTCAGCACCCGCCTGGCTGGCACATTCTGGAATCCCCACGTAGACTGCTCAGTGATCAAATATGTTTGCCTCAGATGGCCCTTTATCCTTCAGTGTGGTGTCTGAAAAGCAGAAGTCAATAATGCAGCAAATAATGAAAGGGGTTGATCATTAAAATCTTTACAGTGAAAACAAAACTAAGTGGGTAAATAAAAAGGCCCTTTAAACACGGTTGTGTGAAATTATGGAGTATGCCTGCACCATATGAATCGCCATGATCAGCCAAAAGTCACAGAAAGATTAGCACAAGAAGAACAAACACATTAAGGTTAAAAGTAGTGCTAGATCGTGGGTACTCAGAAAAAGTTTCCCTGGGGCCAAAAAGTTTGGTCTGTGATGTGACCGAGGGCCGCATTGATGCCAATGGTGGCAGTCGGGCGGGGGGCATTTTCCCGTAAGGTGGATGTAGGGTAAGTGAAGCATATACATCTAGTGGGTGAATTGCAGAATTCGTCTTTAAATAAAAGTTGGCCTGTTTATTTAACATCTTTTTAGTTTTTGTGCTGAGTCGAGAAATTAACAGTACAGTGCTACTGCTGACCAGGGGGCCACATGTAAAGGTCAGGAGGGCCGCATGCGGCCCCCGGGCCGTACTTTGAATATCAATATGCTAGATTAATGCTACTTACCTGCGCTGCTGCGGTGCTACTGTAGTTATATTGCATATGAATGACTAGCACTTCTGCAATCCTACAGGCAGCTAGACTGATGAGTTGCCAGAAATGGCTGCCAAAGAATGCACTTTGTCTCTTCATTCTGGCACCCACTGAGGGGCAGTAGACACAGCAGCAAATGGCAAAAAGCGCTTATCACTAAAATATTTTAAAAAGGGAAAGATAGAGAAAGTTTGATCATGGGCTGCACTGTTTGACAAGCCACTAGAGTGCCAGTTCTTTCAGTCTCTATCATCTCCAAAATACATTTTCACATATCAGTGGATAAGAAACAGTTCGGATTTTGGCAGCTTCCTAGACGGAAGACCCTTCATAGTAGATATCATTATTTTGAGGTAGAGGTTTTATAAATCACATCTGCAGAGGAAATGATTCTTCTTCAAAAAGTCCTCACATCTCTCAATCTGCTGTGAGAACTGTTCACTGACAATGGACAAAACATTTCAAAGCCAAGTATTTCCTGAATACCTTCAATCACAAACTCCCCTGTGTTTGATAGGTTAATTTATTTATTGCATGATTTCAACATTTGGTTGATACAAGGATTGCCAGTGTGTACATGAACGCTGAGCAGCATCACGTCATTCTACGTCTTAATGTGAAGTGCACAGCCCTGCCAAGTGGCACGCATCTACGGTAGGATAAATACTTTTTGTAGTTTTTGCTCCACATCTCCACGCGAGATTGTCATGCTTTTAGTGCATTTGATCCCTTAGTCCCTGGTGGTGTGCTGAACATCTGTTTTCACGGACTGGTATTCTGGGAGTTAAGCATGCCTCTTTTTAGCCTGTGCCCGGCTGCTGGAAGGTTGTCTCCTCTAGTTCCTGTACTGATGCAGTGAACTGTACTCCCGAGGCTCCTCCTAAACTGATTGCATGAACATGCTGCAGCATGGCTGTGCAATCTGAGCACCACTGTTAGTGTCTATTGATGGAGACACATTAAGCAGAGAGACAAAGGATGAACCCCATTTCAATCTCATACCATCACCTATATGAGCTATGAGGACAGAGAAGCTGCTGGCCCCAGGTTGTCACTCAGCGAGATTCATTCTTCAGATCCTGGCCCCAGAAATAAGTGTCAGCCCCTTTAGAGAGTCGTGGGGCTTGCAGACAGAGGCTGCAGTGCACAACACTCGTGCGTTTAGTCTCAGCTCACTAAGTCAGAGCCCGATGCTTGCACTAATGGCGAGTAGCATCCTCAGCACACATTATATACGAAAACACCTGCTGTATCAGTGAACAACACCAGCACCATGCCATTGCTTACCCTTACAGAAACTTGAATGTTCCCACTAGTGTCCTGCCCACAACAAACGTGGTTCCCGAGGACCACTCAGTGGAAGTGCAGGGGCATTCTGGCTTAAATGCTGTTAGAAACTGGGGTCTCTATTTGGCAGAGGTATACACCCTTGTTGAAGTAGGGACCACAATCCTAGTCAGGGTAAGTCACAATACAACCCAAATTATCCTGTGCTCACCCTCTGGTAGCTTGGCACAAAACAGGCAGGCTTACCTTAGACGGCAATGTGTAAATTAGTTGTGCAATAAATCCTACAGTAACACAGTGAAACACCACTAAAATATACCACATAAGTTTAGAAAAACTAGATAATATTGATCTGAATAAAATAAGATAAAAAAATACAAAAATCCAATATGCACAAGGTGAGATATCACTTTTTAAAGGTTTAAAAGAGTCTCAATCCTTAAGAATCAGTGGTTGTATCCTTATAACACACAGTGCCTGGGGTGCATAAAAAATAACAACACATGGGGGCTGCAGGGGAGGAGATGCGTTGAAAAATAAGACGCTGTTTAAATTTTTTTGGTGCGGCCCAGATGATGTGTTGTTTCTTTCTACGCTGCAAGGTGATGCATCGATTTCCAGGAGCGCACCCTTGGTTCCTTACTGCGATGCAGGAATATTTTGACAGCCAGGGGATAATTCAAAATCCTTGACGCGCTGGTAAGAAGGTGCCAGCAAATTTTCAGCCGCGAGGCAGACGCTGTGTTGATTTCTGCAGGCGTTGTGTCGATTTTCCGACGCACAAGGATTTTCTTCTTTTTGGTGAAGTTTTTGTGGCCCTGAGACTTCAGAACAAGAGGTAAGCTCAATCCAAGCCCTGGGAGAGCATTTGTGGGGAAGGCATAGTCCTTCCAGCAGAATCAGCGGTCAACAGGCAGCAGGGGAACAAGGATGGCGGCAGTCCTTCTCAGCAAAGCAAATATTGAAAGAATTGGCAGCGGATTCGAAAGGAGAATGCACCTATTCCTATCACCAAATTGTATACAGTCCTTATAAACAAACAGCAAATGTTGATGATTCAACACATGCACCGATCACAGTACCTGCCGCCAAGGTACTAGCTCAAAAGAGATAGCATAATAGAAATTTTGAACGTGCACCACTTAAAGTATAACAATCAAATCCACGTAGTCCGTATCATCACAATAATATCTTCTCTTTATTAGATTTTCCTTGTATGTAAAAACAACACAGCCAATGCGTTTCGTCCTTTCCTAAGGACTTCCTCAGGGCTGAAATATGATCAAAAACATGCATAACCTAAGTGTATATACATAAAACATAAATACACAGAATATATACATACAAAAATTTCATATAAATATAAATAAAAAATTATTAAAAGACATACCTAACATCATGAAATAATATAGAGGCAAGGGACAAACAACAAGACATACTAAAATACTTATACACATAGATGACAATCAGATTAAAATAAAAAGAAAAGGAAACAAAAACAATCTGGATTTTTGGAAAAACACGACCGGCAGCAACTATCAAAAGGTTGTACACCTAAGAAAAAGAATCTAATGATAGGGCATATAATCTAAATGTTTCTTTAATTAAACGAGTGTTGATAGTCATAAGTGATGTCAAAAAGAAAGAGAAAGGAGAAAATGACAGCAGTGTAAGACAGACCGTAGCTAAAAATCCACAGAATTTGTTAAGACTAAATGTGACAATGGATTTTTTTTTAATTAAACATCTTAGTTATCTAGTAGAAATGCCAAAGAAGGAGATCATACCTTAGATGTATATGTAATTTGATGTTTCTTCAACTTCTGGCAATATTTTGTTATTGTTCTTAAATGACCAAACAATGAAAGAAAAAAGTAAATCAAAGAGAAAATACATCAATTGAAAAAGAATTATAAACAACAAAGAGAACAAATAAAGATATCAATAAGAAGAAAGAAGAAAGACAATGAAAGAAAAATAAAATAAATACAACTTCTAATCCTAAAGCAATAAAAAATGTGATAGAGTATTCAGCCTTCTAATTGGGCTGGGATGAAATAATTTATATCAGCATAAAGATTGCTTATACGCGGACCAATGACTAAAAGGTACCGCGGAGTGTGTAAAGATCTATCAATATACACTGCCCCATACCAGAATGGCTTTTAAACCGTATTACAAACTGTATTAAAGAATAACAATCATGAAATGGGTAGAGATAAAGTGGATATCCACTCTGGAAGATTCAAACCTATTCATGAAATGCCAGGGTAATAACCCGCGTCTAACGGGATGATCAACATAGCCATGCTGATGTAAAACGAAATTAAAGAACAATCATCAAAGACGCGTACCTGAGGCATAGTGCAATACTTACGCCAGAATCTGCCCGCATGAGCTGCTGGTTCGGAATTGAATCGAGTAAAACGCGCCCAAAAGAATTTCCGGTTACTTATAATCAACCGGCAACCCAGAAAGTTAGTGAGACTTCCGGGAAGCCGTTACTATGGTAACGGATCGGCCTCGAAAATGCAGAGTAAACAGCAAGGAAAAGAGATGGAGGCAGCAAACATATGTTTAATCGAAAACAAGTGAAGAAAGACGGCGGCCATCTTGTAGTGGCCAAATGTAAACTAAAATAGAACGAGGTGGAATATACCAAGAAAAAGATTTTTCAAAACAAAAACAGGGGGAAAAGAGAAAAAATAATAATACAAGGCATATGTTTAATCGGAAACAAGTAAGGAAAAAGACGAAGGCAGCCAACATATGTTTAATCGGAAACAAGTAAAGAAAGACAGCGGCCATCTTATAATGGCCAAATGTGAACTAAAATAGAACAAGGGGAATATACCAAAAAACAAAAGAATGTTTTAAAACAAACAAAGAAAAAAGAAAGAAAAGAATAATACGAGGCACAACCACCAGGGGAATTAAATAAGAGTACTCAATACAAAAGATGAGTAAAGATATATGAGATAAAGTAATACATATACACTTATTGAAACATAAATAATATCTGGTCAGTCACACCAAAAAAAAGGTGACTACATGTGGTACCTACGCGCCTGCAGGAAACTAGAAAAGAAATGGCTCCAAGAACGCACACCGGTCAATCAGGATGCCCTCAAAGACGCAACCCGCCGACACCACCACCTCATCAGGACCACCAAGAGGTCCTCCTTCAAAGACCGCCTAGACAACAACGCTCACGACAGCAAAGAACTCTTCCGCATTGTGAAGGAACTATCCACCCCCAGCCCCAACGTCAACGACATCCCGCCCTCCCAGGAACTCTGCGACTCCCTCGCCGCCTTCTTCTACAACAAGATCGCCGACATCCACAGCAGCTTCAACACTCCGACCACACCCTCCTCAGTCACCACCTCGTACCCTAGCATCACCAACCCCATCACTGCCTGGTCCAACGTCGACGACGACACAACTCGCACAATCATGAACTCCATCCACTCCGGATCACCGACTGACCCCTGCCCCCACCACATCTTCAACAAAGCTGACTCTATCATCGCGCCCCAACTCTGCAAGATTATCAACGCCTCCTTCGAAACAGGCACCTTCCCAGAAAACTGGAAGCACGCAGACATCAACGCCCTCCTTAAGAAACCAAAAGCCGACCCCAAGGACCTCAAGAACTTCCGCCCCATCTCCCTCCTCCCCTACCCAGTCAAAGTCGCAGAAAAGATCGTCAACCTTCAGCTGACACGCCACATCGAAGACAACAATGTTCTCGACCCCTCACAAACCGGATTCAGACGCAACCACAGCACCGAGACCGCCCTCATCGCCGCGACAGATGACATCAGAAGCCAACTCGACCGCGGCGAGACCTCTGCCCTCATTCTCCTAGACCTCTCAGCGGCCTTCGACACAGTCTGCCACCACACCCTGTTGTCACGCCTCCAAGAAGCCAGAATCCAGGAAAAAGCCCTAGCCTGGACCTCATCCTTCCTCTCTGGCAGAACACAGACCGTTCGCCTCCCACCCTTCCGCTGAGAACCCAACAACATCATCTGCGGCGTCCCCCAGGGCTCCTCCCTGAGTCCAACGCTGTTCAACATTTACATGGCCCCCCTCGCACAAGTGGCCCGCCGTTTTGACCTCAACATCATCACCTACGCCGACGACACCCAGCTCATCCTCTCCCTCATCAACGACCCTGCCACCGCCAAAGCCAACCTCCACGAGGGTATGAAAGCAGTCGCCGACTGGATGAGAGATAGCCGCCTGAAGCTCAACACCGACAAGACAGAAATCCTCATCCTCGGGACCTCCCCCTCCGCCTGGAACGACTCATGGTGGCCAACCTCCCTCGGAACCCCCCCGACGCCCACCGACCACGCCCGCAACTTGGGATTCATCCTCGACTCCGCACTCTCCATGGACAGACAAGTCAACGCCGTCACCTCCTCCTGCTACAACACCCTCCGCACCCTCCGCAGGATCTACAAGTGGATCCCGACCGACACCAGGAAGACAGTAACCCACGCCCTCGTCAGCAGCAGACTGGACTACGGCAACGCACTCTATGCAGGAATCCCAGCGAAACACCTACAACGCCTCCAACGCATCCAAAACGCCTCAGCCTGACTCATCACCAACGCACCCCGCCACAGCCACAGCCACATCACCCCTCACCTCAAAGGACTCCACTGGCTCCCCGTCAACAAAAGGGTCACCTTCAAGCTCCTCACCCACGCACACAAGGCACTTCACAACGCCGGCCCCTCCTACCTCAACGACAGACTCAACTTCTACACTCCGACCCGCCAACTGCGCTCCACGAGCCTCGCCCTCGCCAAAGTCCCCCGCATCCAACGAACTACCTCCGGCGGCAGATCCTTCACCTACCTCGCCGCCAAGACCTGGAACACGCTCCCCACCTACCTCCGACAGACCCAAGACCTACTCGCCTTCAGAAGACTACTCAAGACCTGGCTCTTCGAGCAGTAGCAATCCTCCCCCCTAGCGCCTTGGAACCCTAACGGGTAAGTAGTGCGCTCTATAAATATCTGTGATTGATTGATTGATACCTAAAGAAAATAATGAAACTCATCATCAGAATTATGGCCCATATCACCAGCACATAAGCGGCATATCAATGTTGCCTCCTTACTTCGTAGGGCCAATTCTCTGTCTCCTCCTCTGCAATTTGATGGCACCTGATCAACCCCATGAAACCAAATTTTGCTGTCATTGGGGTGTTAGTTCATCATATGGAACGCCAAAGGATGTTTCATATCTTTGTTTTTGTTTGCTCGAATGTGTTCCTGTATGCGATGTTTAAGAGGTCTGATGGTACTGCCTACATAGATTTTGTCACAGCCACACCCTACAATGTATACAACATATTTTGTTTTACAATTAATTAAATGTCTAATTTCATACCTTTTGGCAGTATTGTAACTAAAACTCCTGATCTTATCAACGCCAAGATTGTACATATTGCAATCATGGCAAGTGAAAAAACCTTTTGGGGCTGTGGGTAACCACGTATGCATCTTGTTGGTGGTAATATAACTAGGACAAAAATTATCCCGCAAAGTGTGACCCCTACGAAAGGTCACCTGTGGTTTCCTAGGAATAGAGCCACTGATAGTAGGTATTTCTAATAGTAAGTGCCAGTGCCTGCGTAGGGTCTTGTAAATGTCATTGCTCAAGATGGAAAATTGAGTAGTAAACAGCAAGTGACTGGATCTATCTTTTCTTTTTGTTGTTGTTGTGATCTGTTACAAGGGTTGTGTGTCTTTTTACTGTGCCAATGAGTTTGTGTGCATTGGTAAGGACATCTTCACTATATCCCCGATTTCTAAATCTTTGTTTAGCTTCATCAATATGAGCAGTGAAAGTGCTGTTGGTACTACAGTTCCGCCTTATGCGGATCATTTCACCATAAGGGATGTTGTCGATGATTGATTTAGAATGGGCACTACTGGCAAGAAGAACACTATCACACAAAGTAGGCTTTCTGAAAAGAGTAGAAGATGGCAGTAAGTACAGAGAAAGGCCCACTTTCTAAAAGTGGCATTTCTAAAATAGTATGATTAAAAGCCAACATCACCAATAAGGGGGACTTTCTATCACCATTCTGGCCATAAACATATGACAGGGCTACTCCTTTCAGATCAGAATCTAACACTTGAAAGTACATAAGGGCAGTTCTAATGGTAACCTATGAGAGTAGCAGGCCTTGTAGTAGTGGAAAACAAATTTGTGAGTTTTCCACTACCAGGACATGTAAAACATATAAGTACATGTCCTTTCTTTTACTTACACAGCTCTCTGCCCTATGGGTTACCTAGGGCTTACCTTAAGTGTGATGTATATGTAGAAAAAGGAGAGTTTAAGGCTTAGGAAGCAGTTTTAAATGCCAAGTCAATCTGGCAGTGAAACCGCACACACAGGCTTTGCAATAGCAGGCCTAAGACATCCTTAAGGGGCTACTTATATGGGTGGCAAAATCAGTGCTGAAGGCCCATTTGTAGCATTTAATTTACAGGCCCTGGGCACATGTAGTGCACTTTACTAGGGACTTACAAGTACATTAAATATGTCAGTTGGGTATGAGTCAATGTGACCATGTTTTAGGGAGAGAGCACATGCACTTTAGCACTGGTAAGCAGTGGTAAAGTGTCCAGAGTCCTAAAGCCAACAAAAATGAGGCCAGAAAAAGAAGAGGAAGGCAAAAAGACTGGGGTGACCCTTCATAGAGGGCCATTTTCCAACAAATGCTACATGTCCAATTGGCCTGCTGCAAGGCGTGTAAAACCCAGAATACCTATGGAACAGTGACTGTCTCACCTGATCGAGCCACCACATAGAAGCGTGCCAACGCTTTTGGACCATCACACGAGGGCATGCAGGGATGCCTGCACAGAGTGCACATCTGGTGCAGCGTTGTGGGTGGCTGAGAGTACGAGAGTGGAGTGGACTGGCTGAGTGATGAACACATACCTGGCTCCGGGCTCCGAACTAATTGCATTCTCCTTGAAGCACTATTTCAACTTCATCTACACCGTCCTCTGGTGGCCTGCTCAATTCAGCACATGGCATGTGGTGCTGTTTCACTACAGCACAAGCAGCACTATAGCCAAGTCCTTGCACAAGAGAGCAAGCACAGGGACCACTTCCACCCCAGAATCATTAGTGCTAGGTGAGTCGCAGCCCTCAAATCAGGGGCAAAATATAGACAGCAAATCATGTTGAATCCAGACATGGCTTGCTGCACTCTAAAGGGGCGGGGCGGCGCCTGGGGGTGGACAAAACATTCAATAAAAAAATAATAAAATAAATAAAAACTTACCTGCTTCACTGCTGCGCCGCTCCTCTTTCCCTCGTCACTGCAGGCACAGGCTCTCAGCCTGCCCTGCAGCCAATCCTGACGCTTCTCAGAGCAGCGTTAAGATTGGCTGGAGCACCCAGCCAGGGGGCTCATAGGCAGACGGGGAGCATGTGCCTGCTCTCTCCAGCTCGGTATCACAGTGCCAGGCTGGAGAGAACACAGTGCGCACGTGTGTTTGGCTGGCCCGAGACGGCAGGCCAAATATACATGCCCACTGAGAGGAGTGCACAGTGCACTCCCCTCATCCCCTTCATCCCTCATGGCCCGCCCCTTTAACAACTAAACTATAATAAACACAGTTTATTATCATTTTGTTGTTAAAGGCTTGCAGCTGGTGCTGCTCGGGGGGGGGGTGCGACCCTTCTCCACCATAGAGGAGGAGCCGCCACTGGTTGAACCCTTCGAGAAAAGCAAGAGAGACCAGACAGGCACAACATAGCTAAGAAAACCTACAGCAAATGGCACAACCACGTGGAATGGTGTATGAAGACCTGCTTCCTGTACTAGACTACATAAAAGGGCTACACCTTATAAATCTAATGATCTACAGTGGTGTTCAAACATCAGCTCTTCAAACAGTAGGAACTTTCTAATATCTAGTTATGGTGTATTTTCTTTTTCTGTTTCAGTAAGTTGTAGATATTTTATTGAGTTAAGTGCATGCCATAAGCTGTCACGTGGCTCCATTATGTCATGTGTGACCAATCAATCAATCAGTTTTCATAAAGCGCAACTACTCACCTGTGAGGGTCTAAATGCACTGGTGGAGGGTCTGGGCCTCCTTAGGAGAGCCATGTCTTGAGGTTTATCCTGAAGATGGTGAGTGATGGGCTTTACCTGAGATGCGTGGGCAGGTTGTTCCAACTCTTAGCTGCTAGATCAGTGAAAGATCTTCCTCCAGTGGTGATTTTCCAAATGCGTAGATGGTGGCTAGAGCCTGCTGAGCAGAGCGAAGGGTTCTTGCGAGGTTATGGAATGAGATGCGATCGTTCAAGTAGGCTGGTCTGATGTTGTGAAGGGCCTTGTAGGTGTGGGTGAGTAGTTTGAAGTTGATTCGCTTCTACACTGGGAGCCAATGGAGGATCCTCAGGTTTCGGGAGATGTGTTCTGGGCAAGAGAGGTTCAGGACGAGTCTGGCGGCTGCTTTTTGGATGAGTTGTAGTTTCCTAATGTTCTTTGTTGTGGTGTCGGCATAGAGTGTGTTGCTGTAGTCAAGCTTGCTTGTGACTAGGGTGTGGGTGATTATTTTGTGGCAGTTAACCGGGATCCATTTTAAGATTTTGCGGAGTTGGGGGAGGGTGTGCCAGCAGGAAGAGGTGACTGCATTTACGTGTCGGATCATTGATAGAGAAGAATCGAGGATTATTCCTAGGTTGCTGGCATGGTTAATCAGAGTAGGCAGTGCGCTGAGCAATGTGGCCCATCAGGAGTTGACCCAGGCTGAAGTGGAGTTTCCGAAGATGATGAACTCGGTCTTGTCTGAGTTGAGCTTCAGGCAGCTCTCCCTCATCCAGGCAGTGATGGCTTCCATTCTAGTGTGAAATTTCCTCTTAGCTTATTCCGGGTCTTCAGTGAGGGATATGATGCGTTGTGTGTCATCGGCATATGACACGATATTCATTCCGTGCTCTCTGACGATGGCTGCAAGTGGGCCCATGTAGATATTGAAGAGCGTTGGGCTCAGGGAGGATCTGTGAGGGACTCTGCAGGCGACTTCTGTTGGTTTGGATATGAAGGGTGGGAGCTTGACTCTCTGTGAGGAAGGAGTAAATCCATTGGGAGCCTTTTCCGCGGATTCCTATGTTGTGGAGTCTGGTGCATAAAGTGCTGTGGGAGACCGTGTCGAAGGCAGCTGAGAGGTCGAGGGGTATGAGTGCTGTGGTGTGGCCATGGTTAAGGAGTGTGCGGATGTCATCTGTGGCTGCAAGAAGAGCTGTCTCCGTGCTGTGGAAGCCAGACTGAGAGGTATCCAGAGATTTGCTGTCCTCGAGGAATTGTTGTAACTGTGAATTTATGGGGTTTTCCAGGACTTTGGCTGGGTAGGGTAGCAGCGATATGAGCCAGAAATTCTTGAGCTCTGATGGGTCGGCTGTGGGTTTCTTCAGGAGGGGACAGACACTTCGGCCTGTTTCCAATCTTCGGGGAAGGAGGCTGTTTTGATGGAGCAGTTCAGTGTCTTGCGGAGTTCAGGGGCGATGGATGCACTGGCTCTGTTGTAGATGTGGTGAGGACAGGGGTCTGTGGGAGCTCCTGGGTGAAAGCTGTTCATGATGATTTCAGTCTCTTCTGTGGTGGGAGTGGACCAGCTGTGGACGGTGTGGGTGAGTTCAGGGGGGCTGGGTTGGCCGTAGTTTCTGATGCTGACCAGGTTCTGCTGGAGAAAGCTGTCATAGATGTCCTTAATCTTGTGGTGGAAGAAAGTGGCCAATTTGTCAAAGAGGCTTTGCGACGGAGAGATTTCATTGGGTTTGCAGGGAGGATTGGTAAATTTGTTGATTACCGTGAAGAGTTCTCTCGTATTGTGCGGGGAGGTGTTGATGTGTTCACAGAGTGTGGCTTATTTTGCGTTCTTGATATGTTGTTGATGGGTGGCAGCGCTGTTTCTCAATTTTTTCTCTAGGCGCCTGCAGGTGCATTTGGATTCTTGTTGTTTGGTGGTGAACCAGCTGGCTTTTTTGGGGATGTGCTTGACCGAAGTTGATCGGAGGGGGGCTAAGGAGTTGGTAAATTCAGTGATCCAGGAGTTGAGGTTGTGTACTGCAGCGCTGGTGTCATTGGTGGGGGGCAGGGGTGATTTGGCAAAGGCCGTGGTGAGTTGCTCGTCAGTGATTTATTTCCATTTCCTTAAAGGGGCCCTGGGGACAGGCAGCTGTTGGGTTCGGTGATGGTGAAGTGTAGACAGTGTTGGTCGGTCCAGTCTGGGGTGGAGATATTCTTGATGATGATCCAGTTGCTTGAGGTAAAAATGGGGCCAGTGTGGGTCTTGCAGCGTGCATGGGTGTGGTGATCAGTTGTCTGGGGCTAAGGGTGGCGAGATTGTCAAGTAGGGAAGTGGTATTTCAGTCTTTGAGGTCCTTGAGGTGGAAATTCAAGTCGCCCAGTCGGTGGACGCCAGTGCCTTGTGGGTTGGCTATGTCTACAATGGCATCGATGAAGGCTGGGTGGGGGCCAGGCGATCTGTAGACCAGGGTGCAGAGAGGAGTTGTGAGTGGTGTGGATCAGGAAGTGTAGGTGTTCCATTGTGGTGCAGTGTTCCTCCATATTGACCGTGATGCCGAGTGAGGACTTGTGTACGATGATCGGTCCTCCACCCTTAGGCTGTTGTAGCCGTACGGGATTGCAATGGCGATGTCTGGTCCGGAGGTAGCGTTGGTCCAGATCTATGTTAGGAATGCGATGTCAATCAGGTCCCAAAGTTCAGTGGTGTGCTTATGGAGGGAGTGTATATTTAGAAGGAAGCAGTTGATAAGGTTGTGGCGGACATCAGTGGTTTCAGGTTTCGGTTGTTTGTCGTGGCTGGAACTGAGGTTGCAATCCCACAGGAAAAAGGTCCATGGGTGCCCTTAGGAGATGCGGTGCAGCACGCGCTGAGACGTCCAGTTTTCAGGCGGAGGAGGGTCTTGGTGTTGTAATAGAGGGTGGCCAGGGACTGGCATGTTGGAGATTCAGGGTTCCTGGTGCTGGGCACGGTCCAGGCGCAGACGGGCTTGCCTTTGGCAAGCCTTCAGGCGGGAGAGGGGAACAGAAAGACAGAAAAATAAGAGAAGAGACAGCAAAAAAGAAAGAGAAAAAACGAAGTAAAAACAGAGATAAAGGCAGAGGTATAAGAGCAGGAGAAAGGAGAGACAGAAGATACTTACTTGTAGATGACCACCAGGGATGAGGGGCAGACAGGAGCCTGCCGGTGGAGGAGGGCCTCGAACTGAGAGTCAGGCAGGCTTTCAGTTTGATCCAGAGGCAGCAGAAGGAGGAGCTGGGGAGGGCAACAGATGCTGCTTCAGCCAGCCTATGGCTTTTTGAGCCCAAACACATGCCATTCTGGGACCTGTAGTTTTGTTCACTCTAGGTATGTAGGTCTGGTTAAAGGTGTTGCACATGACATGACGCCACTTGTCGACTCTGCGCTTGATTCTGAGATACGTGTCGTACCTTTAGGTCACACATTGGAATCCATTCAGGGCAGATTGGGCCCTTCATGCTTCCATTATTGATACTCACAAAACCTATTTTATTGCACTATGGAACAGCAAAACTGTAGCAAGTGCTATAAAATGCTTTGTTAAAATGGATTTATGGATTGGTTCCCCCGGTTCATGAGCATAACCTTATGAGCTGGGTGGCCAGTGAAGGACTCTATGCAGGGGCCCAAACATTCAGGCAATGACCTATGAATATCTGTCAGATAAGGGACTCTGAAGAATCCCTCACCACCTTCTGCAGGGCGGCCCAGCACTGTGCATTATGCCACTGCTGCCACTTCAGTACTGCAGAACGCTGCTATAATAGTTCCCAACGAAATTGTTTCTGACACATAGCAGCTATAATCAAGAATACAACAGCAGTTCTGTAAAACTTCTGTTGGCTGAGGCTGACAATGTAAAGGTGAAGGAGGCAGACTGAACTATTAGTTATTTATTTATTTAAAACTTTACTTACTTTTGGCACTGAAACTTGTCAAAATTGTACAACCCAAATGTGATGAAAAAGACAACAAACTAACACGTATAATGTCCCAGCTTCAGAGGTAAATGACGAAGGTGAATTTGGATATATCGAGTTGGTGTTTGCAGCCACAAGCTGCACCTGTTTATAAAACGCTGGTGGTGCCATAAACCCTGGTGCAGCATAGAAAAATGAGCCCATGACTGATGTTTGGGAGTAAAATACAAGAATATTCAGAGTTCAGTAGGCTGTTCAGGCCCCCACGCCACTGCACCTGCTACATCATTCATAACTACACAGCTCTAAAAGTCCCAGAAGCAACCCACGCATTCTGATCTGTAGCACTACAAAATCACTGAATAAAGGAGCAACTTCTTTCTACCCATTAAAAGGATGTTTTTTAAATGAGTGCCACTCTCATAAATCAAACTATACTTTTACCCTAACCTGCTAATGTTTTGTTGGCTTTTTTACCCATAGTTCTGAAATGAAAGTAATGCACCTTTTATTTGAAGTCTAAGTATAAAAGTCCCCCTTGGAGCTACTACTGCATTGTGTCTGTTGGTCTGTGATACTCATTCAGGGAATAGTGTAACATAAAAAGCAAATCTATAAACCCCAAAATGCATTGTGCTCTTGCGTATGAAGACGACACTGGCTGAAATTATTACACATTATGATGCAGTGGCTACTTTTAGCTTAGAAGAACAACCTATCACAGTCCGACTTTTACCTTGCTATTAAGTAAAGCTGCTGCAAGCAGAAGCCAATTCCTTGCAATGCCACATTAGAAGTAAGTTGTGCATGTGCTGACTAGGGCATGGACACTTCATGGGAATGGCAGTATTTTAAAACCATTTCTAGACCCTCCTGTTGACCATATGGGGTTTCATTTTGAAATGTGTCTTATTGCATTAACATAAATGCTTTTTGTATTTGCGACAAAGTGTCAAAGTGTCACACATACGGCATTGACTGTCACACATAATCTAAAAGCTTGGCAGCTATGTGTGCACACATAGCATTGCAGGATTTTTTTATACCATACATGGGCACAGAAGGAATATTGAATCTTTGGCAAGAGGATATGGTTTGTGTTGTGAAGACACCCTTATGTGTGCGAAAAAGCTTACAATGGAAGAATGAGGGAGAAGCAAAAACGTGTGTGGTCAGTGTCACAGTAAGAGAAAGGAATAGTTGTTTTTAAGGGAAGAATACACTTGTGACTTTGTGGCATACAAAGGAGAATCAGCATGGAAGCAGCAGATGGGCTACCGCACTATCTATGTATGCAAAACATATACTTAGTCCAGCCTATTACAAAACAAAATAGTATAGTGGTGAATGTAATGTTTAATGTATTATCAGATATTGCCACACACACTTTAAAGAAGCCATTGTCTCCTTTGAATTGGATGTCTATTGTAACAACAGATGTTATTGGCTTTTTTGTGACAACAGATGTTAATTGCTTCCAAATGTATTTTCACGAAAACATGGACATAGATGCAATTGCTTTCTTTATGTGATAGAACTTTACCAAAATGTAACTTGTTTTAATACAGACTGAGATTAACTGATTTGCTCAGAAACAAAGCGGTGTTGGGGCAAGACTTAACAAGCATTGGCAAAGCCAGTAGTTTTTGCCTTTGAGACTATTGGCTCTGCCGTTGCCTTCTTTTCATGTTCTTCAAGTTGGGCATTGCCAACCTTGGGCAATGATATGTATTCAAGCCGCATTGCAATGTGGCTGCTCTGCAGCATGGCTAAATATAATTTCTGGTGATAACGGATCCAAAGATTACATATTTTTACACTCTCCCTAAAATACACAAGAACAGACTCCCTCAGGCAGGATGCACCATAGTGTCAGGAATAGGCTCACTGTTTGCACCCCTATCTCGATTTTTTGATTTCTACTTAATACCCTTGATGCAGAGGACCTCAGCATACCTAAAGGATACAAAGGACCTATTGATTTTTTTTACAAGAGATGGAGTACAATCCTGAAAATAACATATTACTATACATGTGGAAACTGCAGTGTGTGCCACCTAGCAAGTACAACTAAGCTGCTTAATATGGAACCCAGCAAGACCTGGATTCTGAAGAAACATCCCAACTGTTACTCCACTGTAGTAATTTGACTTGTTAGTTATGTGTTCATTATTAATATGTAACTTCATACTATTTACTTACCTTGGCTTGTGCGCTCGCGAGCTGAATTTGTATGTTCGCTCATGCACACGTAAGCTGTCTTTGTATGTTCATTCTTAGAATGCATCTTTTGCAGTTGGAGTTCATCGCCATCTTGGCTGGTCGCCTTTCCACTGCTCAGGACGTTTTATTAAAAATAAACTTTTTATTCTATTTTATTCCATGTCATAATTTCTACATTTGTGGCAATGATTGTTTTTATCATACCGTCGCCCCGGTGGAGCAATGATCGCGGAAGGGATATTTTGCAGTGTGCTGTTAGAAGTGCCTTCCCGTGATCTTAGAAACAGTGTCTATTATTTCATCATGTGTTTTGTTGTGAACCTGCTGTTTTCGGGATTCTTTCGGGAGCCTTAACCATATTCTGCTGAGTTTGGAGATCGGCATCCATGGTGTTGGAGTCACTGCTGCTTCAAACAGCAAGTATGTGCATGCAATTTACGCACTGTAAGCCACCCGGCACTCATTCACATTACGAGCCGCCATATTGAATCTACAGTTCTTTGGTCTGAAAGGGCGCTTTTACGTTGGATTGTTCAACAATTTCATGATTGCTATGGATGCTAATTCATTTCCAGCTGCCAGAAAAAAAGGTTGACTTTTAAATTCCATTGGAGCTGAAGCACAAGCACTTTTTGGTCATTTGCCTATACGCAAAACACCAGTAGGTGTTCAGGAGGAAGATTATGATGTTTTCTTAGAGGCATTGGATTGGTTAAAATTACATTTTACAACTGAGCTGAGTGTCGTTATGGAACTCTTTAACTTCTACTCACAGCATCAATTATCTGCTGAACCAGTGGATGGTTATGTTTCAGCTCTTCACATTTTGGCTTCAACTTTCAAATTTGGTAATTTAACTGATCAGTACATTCTTGATCAAGTTATGTATAATGCATTGCTATAATAAGAAGATCCAAGAAGAACTATTGAGATACAAAAATTGATTGTTAAAAAAAGTTGTCAAATTAGTCAAAGGTATAGAAAGCTCCATATGTTCCTACAGAAAATTACATGAGGAGAAAGACAATCAATTGGAAGTTGCAGTTGTCCATAATGCTAACAAAAACAAGTTTAGTAAGACCACCAACAAAACTGTTGGAAACAAAAACAAATGCTTTAGGTGTGGATCTCATACTCATGTCAATAAGTTCAATTGTCCAGCAGTCTCTAAGGATTGTTTTAAGGGTGGGAAGACTGGTCATTTTTTCTCAATTTGCAGGTCTCAACGCAATATGAATTTGATTGCAGAAAACACTGTTGATGACGTCAAAGATACCCACAAAAGGATGAGTGCATTCTTACCATTGAGGATGAGGATACTAAATATAATATCTGCAGTGCTGCTGTGGATGTTAATATACCTAAAAGTCCCAAATGTGAAATATACATTGATGGAATTAAAACTGTGATGCTGGTGGATTTTGGTTCCCCATTTTCTCTTGTAACCAATTGTCAAAGAACATTGTAAAGAAAGGAAGCCAAAGAACCTTGACATTAAAGCTTATGGTTACAGTCATACTCTTATAAGTATTCTAGGTTTTTTGTGGCTTTTATTTTTTTAAATCGCACCATTTTGGGAAAAAATTTATGTGGTGGATAAAGGTTAACATGTGTTAGGGTGGAGACACCTTGGAAGGTCTTGTTTCGAATCCTACGGCTGAGTTCCAGTTTATTGCATGGCCATTGATCAAGGTACAGAGGGTATTATTGAACATTATAATAATGTTTTCAGAAAATAATTGGGTATGGTCAAAGGGTTCTCTCGTGAGATCAAATTAAAGAGAGGAGCTACACCAGTTAGACACAAGTTATGGGATGTTCCCCTTAGTGTAAGGGAAGCTTTAAGTGAATTACTCAAACAACCTTCAGTGTTGGGGTGATGGAACCAGTTGACTCCACTGAATGGGTTTCTCCCATTGTTTTAGTAAAAGAAAAAAATGGATCACTCAGATTATGTGTTGATTTAAGATCAATGAATAAACAAATAGTAGTTGATTGTCACCCACTACCTAAGATACAAGAATTATTGGCACAACTCAGTGGGGCTAGATATTTTACCACCTTAGATCTGAAATCTGCATATTATCACATTATTCTTGAAGAAAAGTGTAGACATCTTACCGCCTTTATAACACCTGATGGTGGTTCAGACATGTAAGGATGCTGTTTAGTTTAGCCTCTGCTGCATCTGTGTTCCAGAAAATTATGTTTCAACATTTTGAGAACATGGATGGGGTTGTGGCATTCCAAGATGATTTTCTTGTTTTTGCTGAATCCATTGAAGCTCATAATGTCACTTTGCCTAAAGTACTGGACTTTTTACATGACAGAGGCATGACTTTGCAAATGGAAAAGTGTACATTTTTTACACAAAAGGTTGAGTACTTAGGACATACTATATTGTCTGATGGTATAACACCCAAGTCTTGTTTAATTCAGGCTATAGAAAATCTGAAGGTGCCCACTGATAAAGATAAATTAAGATCTTAATTAGGTTTATGTGACTTTTACTCACGATTTGTATGTAATTTTTCACAAATAGCCTTCCCATTAAGAAATTTGCTTAAAGAAGACGTTCAATTTTCATTGTTGAAGCAACATCAAGATGGTTTTGAAAAATGTAATGAATTAATCATCAGGGCACTATTGTTGTCACCTTTCAATCAGACAAAATGTTGCTATGTTTATGTGGATGCCAGCTTGGAAGGGTTGGGTGCCATGCTCACTCAGAAAGATTAAGGTGTAGAAAATACCATAGCATTTGCACTACATCCTTTGTCCTTATCAGAATCTAAATACTCCACTATTGAAAGGGAATATTTAGCTTGTACATGAGCAGTGGAACATTTCAAGACATATTTGTGGGGTAATGAGAACTGATCATAAGCCCTTGTTAGCCTTGCTTAATAGTAATGCCACAGGAAAAGCTTCTTCTCGCTTGATGAGAATCTTGTCTAAAATATATGAGTATAATTTTCAAGCTGTTTACATTCAAGGATCAGTTAACACTGTAGCTGATTGCCTCTCTAGACTTCCTGATGCTAAAAGTAAAAAAGTATCTGAATTGGTGGAAGAGTGCGTAATTTCTGTGGTTGAGGATATACTACCTTTGTGCAATGGTGGATTTACCAAAGAATCTTAGAGTAAGAATTTAATGGAGGATAAAGAATTACAAAACATTTGTGAATTCATTAGTAAAGGATGGCCTTGTGAAAAAGTACTTTTGGCATCTTTAAAAGTATTTTGGAAAGTTAAGGATTCTAGGCCTGTGTCAAATTAATTACTGTTGAAAGACCAATGTATAGTACCTTCTAAGGGTTTACGTCAAAACATCATAAAATTAGCTCATGTTGGGCATTTAGGTGAATCTCTGACCAAGAAAAGCATTAGAGAAACATTTTGGTGGCCGTACATGGATGCCCAAATATCTATGTTTGTGGGGTGTTGCTCGGTTTGCAGTAACTCAGATAAATCTTTAATCATTAAAAAAGCTGAATTCACTTCATCTGAACTACCGAAACATCCTTGGGACAAATTAGTTTTAGACATTTTAGCACCTTATGAAAACTTGTCAAGGTGCAAGGTTTATGTTTTTATGTTGATTGATTATTTTCCAAAATGGGCAGAGATCAAATGGGTGAATCAACCTCCTAGTGACAGTGCAATTTGATTTTTTGAAAGAATGTTTCTTTAAGGAAGGTTTGCCATCTTACATTATTGCTGATATTGGCAAACAATTTACCTCATACAGGTTCCTTAAATTTATGAAAGACAATGATATTAAACACTGCAAAACTTTTTTATATTACCCAAATATGAATGGATTAGTTGAAAGGTTTCACATGGTCATTGTAGAAGCTGTAGAAGCTGCTGTGGCCAACAATCTCAATGTCAAATAGTTTATTGAGGAAAACATGTGGGCCTACCATACGTCTCCCAATTTAAGTATGGGGTATTCTCCTTTTGCTATGCTGAAGGGTCGCATTCCATGCACCTTATTATCCCCGTCTTGGTTAAAAAAAGAGTTACCTCTGTTGGATATCAAGGAAGTGTATGGTCATATTAAAGTTAAGAAAGGGAGGGGTAAGATAAGGATGAGTACAGTGTTTGTTAAAACTCACATACAAATTGGTGACCAAGTTAATATCAAACTACCGTACCATGTTAAAATAGGGGAATCTAAGTCTTCCAAAGTTTTCTAGGTGGTGTTTGTGGGTAAGCATTCTGTAAAACTCAATAATGGTTCATGGTGGAATTTAAATAGAGTAGCCAAAGTTTTTAATAATGCATTAAGAAATTAAACATGTGAAAACAATTCTAAGTATGACTTGAATGTAGGAGATTCATATGTACCTTCACAGTCTTTTTCTTTTGCAGATTCTGTTGATGATTGCAGTTCAAGTGAAGTCACTTTTGAAGCAGGTTCTGGTGGTAACAATGACATAAACAGTGACTCTGAGGGGGATTTTGAGATCATTAACACCACCATTACACCCACTTCAGATAAAATGTCTGAAAATGTGGAGAAAAAATTAATTTACCCTAAAAGAGAAATTATTCTTCCCAAGAAATTTGATGATTTTATTATGTGTTAATTGTAATTATTTTATTGTATTTTTTTTATTTTGTTGAGTTTGAAGGGAGGAGATATGTAGTAATTTGACTTGTTAGTTATGTGTTCATTATTAATATATAACTTCATGCTATTTACTTACCTTGGCTCGTGTACTCACAAGCTGCCTTTGTATGTTCGCTCGTGCACTAGCGAGCTGCCTTTGTATGTTCATTCTTAGAATGCATCTTTTGTATTACCAGCAGGTAGAGTAGATCGCCATCCTAGCTGGTCGTCTTTCCGCTGCTGGGGAGGTTTTATTAAGAATAAATCTTTTATTCTACTTTATTCTATGTCATCATTACTACATCCACAAATGTGATTTATCTCATCACCTGTCAATACAACCTATGTTATGGGGTAATGACTACAAGGAAAGTGAGGACTCGCAATTGTGAACATCATAGTAATATCAGGTGTAGGAAAAACCCAATACAAATTATGGGTTGCTTCTTGAGGACCAGATATAGAACAAACATCATAAAATGGGCAGTCATAGAAAAGGTGGAAAAATCAACAGGGAATGTAGAAAGATTACTATTTGAAAAGGAACAAAGCTGGATTTACTGCATGTCCACCAATTACAACGGACTAAATGATAATATCCCATGGAATGCGGTAGTCCATAGATGAATGACGGGACTACAGCCATAAATTAAGAATGGAAATGGAGTGAAGATACCAAGAAGGATCTATGATAGAGAACATTATATATAAACTTTACTTTGTCCATGCTAGACATAAAAAAGAGGACTTACTATTGACACGATTCAAAAGTTTGTTTAGTGCCTTAGGTAATAAACTAATATACCCTATTGGAAAATGTCTGTATTCAGTGATGAATGTGCCGGATCAAAAATATATTACTTTACTGAACAATATTGGAGGGTTAAGTAAGTAGATATTAACAAAAGCCAAAAAAATAAGAAAATGGAGCACCTTCAAACAACTTAGTGCGTCAACTTGGAATAAAATAAGTACAAGTAAAACTGAGCGAAACATTAAGTCAACGCCACATAATACAACTGAGAAGAGGGGTTACATCATCACTCAATTAAGCAGAACTGGGACGCTACACCTCGTGAGCGAGAGAGGAATGAAGCATTCTGACCCAATGCAAGGACAACATATCTAAAACAAAACAGCAGTAGTATAAACCTTCTGGGCACAGACACGGTACCCAGGCTAGAGTGCCTGAACCATGAATATCTAGGACAATGCGTCAGGGTGAAGCCAGAAGAAAAAAGCAGAGTCTTTTGGGTAGGAACACAGCAACTAGTGAGCATAGCTCATAGAGTGTCCCAGGACCACAGACTCTGTAACCAGGTATTGATGTTTGGACCAATGAAGAGCGGGACTACACATCCGCAAGAAGCCAACAGGAGAATAATTTGACTTCTGAGTACAGCCACGATAACCAATAATTATCGCTCATAGTATAGCCCGGGACCAGCCAATAGCACGTGGCTTTGAGTGTCCTGGAGAACGAATGGGTAAATAAGGAAGACAAGGCGGCCCGAGTGAATTAAGCTAATGAGAGCCTACTCTAGCGCTCCATTGCTTGACCACCACAAGGGGAAAAGGGTGTTTTTAATACGGAACTCCACATAACAACATTAAGATAGGGGATCCAAGGGGAGGGTGAGATACCTTGATGAAGTAAGTGGGAACAGAATGGGATGTGATTTCTGACCTTACCAAGAAGAAGTAAATGGTGTTCTTTACGCTAAACCCTGCCCTTTTGACATTACTCTCCACTTATTTTCTTATTGCTAGTGTTTGACAATAGAGTCCACCCCCTCAGAGCCACCATGTTGCAGGAAAAGACATCTCAACAGGCAGGTCACAAAAAAAATGTTTATGCTCAACTAAGGAATCCTCTATGCTCATTTTAAATTAGGCAATGCCAAAATCTTTGATTCGAAAAACAACTACAATACGACGATTATATACCATCACTATCATGTTGGAGGGTACGGTGTTTATTGTAGCCTTGAATGGGAAAGGCATGCAGTAGCTAACTAAAAAAGGCTTGCTGGAAGTTCCAGCTTGCCTGGAACTGGTGTGGGCCTGTTATTGCACTCCCTGGGGGCTTACACTAATATTCCATAACAATATATCATTATGGTTAACACTGTCTCTATTATTGCGTGTTCAAATCTTTTTCTCTCCAACAGGTATAGATGCAGGAGGCGCTCCTTTGACACAAGGAAGTAAGAGAAAAAGACACTTACGGAGCATGCCTTAGGGTGCATGTGCGTTATATAAAACGATCCTGACAAAAGCCACGTTGACCCCGATAGGCACAGGGAAGATGGTTGAAACATGTTGACCACACAAAGAGGGATATAGGAGGATCATAGAAGTCCCTGAGAAATATCCCCCACGTTTTTAATCTTGTCCAAGGTCCCCATTAAATAAAGAACCATGTTGGCTGGTAGGCCTGGAGACAATTCTAAATCACTAGCATCTCAAACACTTTAAAAAAAACAGCTCCGCAGTAAATCTGGCATTGAAGCACACCCTGGGGGCATTTGGCTCCCAGGGTGGGAACCTGATGATGAGTGAGGGTTCTTTTACAGCAAACCTGGGGTTCCTCCTTTGATATTTCCAGTGTTAAGTTGGTAATGTTTGTCCTACATGTTTGGAAGTTAAAAATAATAATTAAAAAAAGGACTGTGAGCATCCAGAGCTAATGCAAATTTTCTTAAAATAAAAGCGCAGCAGCCCTGGTTGTGTCATAGTTGTAGCCACACTGTAAAGCACCCGCACTGCTGTACAGCATGGGTACAGTACATTGCCAAATCCATTAGCTTTCATAGGCAAGACCGATTGGATTTGCTAAAACTTCTTTCGTTTTTTTTGTAATTCTTATTTTACAGATGTGAAAGAGGATGCTTTGGCAATCATCCACTGTTACTGTCTGAAAGGTTTCTGGCATAATTAGTCAATGGCTTGTTGCAAATCTGTGACATGATGAGTAATGTGGGAGAGGGGCATGATTTGCTCCGAAAGAAAGAAAGCACTTTATTTGTGGAAAGAGTTGTAGTGGAAGAGTCTGTGAGAAAAAGAAATGTATGGGGCATTGTCACAGTGAAAAATGAGGAAGGGTTTTTTTGTTTTTAAGGCATTAAAAAACGTGGGCATTTGTGCCATGTAAAGGAAAATTAGCCAAGTAATAGAAGGACTACCTCACTTTATGTAAAATGTACATTTAGCCAACCTTATTACATTAGCTAGTGAATGTTATGGTTTATATAATATCTTGACTAGGGTTCAAGACCCATGTACAGATATTGATATTTATTATTTTTTTTAAATCTTATTTCTTCAAAGTGAAAAATGAACCTTTGTAAACACCCTGTGCCAAAGGCCAGACTGGGGTTCCAACTTCTTCTACTCCTATCACGGTGTTTTGATGTTTACCCTAGTCTTCACTAGTCGCCATTATAAAGATGAAGATGAGATGAGGAATGGAAGCTGCTGCCTTTACTGGCAAGTGTGTAGGTAGAGCGGAGTGGTAACTGTAGAAAACCTTGAACCAACCACTGCAACCGCCAAGTACAAACTTTTTTTGGTGGAGCGCCCACGCGTTTTGACCTGTTGTAAGTATTGTGAGCTTTTAACCATGCCCACCTCACACCCATCACTTTCATTCGTTCCTGGGCTTGCCTTTCAAAAATCACTTGATGTCATTGGTAAATGCTTCACGTTTGTCCTGCTTTGAGGCTGTTTTTTTCACGCCTTGCAGACTGCCCATTACATGGATTATTGCACGATTGCCGATATACTTCAGCGTGGGTGAACTATTTTTTCTTTTGTCTCTCCCCTTCATGCTACATGGCGGACATGGTGCTCACAGCGCGAACAGGCACAACAGCGTGAACTCGATTGTCGATATTCGAGCCCTAGTCACATTGTTCACAGTTACCTAATCAGAGTAATTCCTTGTGGCTCTCCCCTTAAAATACTCGAAATTGGTAAATGCTTTACGTGAAACAAAAATCCTCAAAGTGAAAACGACTCTCCTGGCACAGCAGGAGAACCAATACTACAATATTCACTATACTCCAGAAACACGCCCCATAATGCTTTGCGGGCATTACTTTTACAAAACACGTTTGCTCATAACTCAGCCTGTGGTGGTCCTGGGACAATGGGACCACCACCAAAACCTTCAGCACACCATATTCTTTCTATCTAGGTCATCTCTGGGTCCCTACACTAGGTTAGTGGAGACCCCAAAATAATAACCTTTCTACCATGCAATGTCTTTATAAGTGCTCTCATGGATGGAACATTTGTTTTACAGCTGGGAATAGCTTGTGTTTAAAGGCCCTTGCTTGTAATATCATTGCTATGGGCCTGCTACCCCTGAAAATGTATAATACACTACACTACCTAGGGGTTAAATATATGGTTACACTGCATTATTTTCTGCCATTTTATTTTTTGTGTGGTTATGTCCTCTAGGGACTAACTAAATAGTTACAAAACCATGTTTCTTACAAATGCTGTTTTCATTATGGTGTCCTCTAGGGGCTGTTCTAAGCATTACAGTAATATCAACATACTAAAATATTTGTGACACGGCAACATGATGCTCATAACTCAGCCTGTGGTGGTCCTATGACAATGGGACCACCTACAAAACATTGACCACAATGTGCTCTTTTTGTCTACATCAGCTCTGGGTCCCTACACTATGTTAGTGGGGACTCCAAAATAATAACCCCTGCCACTATTCGTTATCTTTTTATGCTGTCTCATGGCTGGAACTTTTGTTTTACAGCTGGGTGAAGATATGTTTTATGGGCTTTGTTTGTAATATCCCTGCAGTAGGCCTGCTAGCCCTAAAACCGTCCTCTGGGTGCAATGTATATGATTACACTCCATTACTTTCTCCTGTTTTTCTTCTTGGGGGTTATGCCCTCTAGGGGCTAACAATATGGTTACATGACCATGTTTATTACAAATGATATTTTGTTATGATGCCCTCAAGGTCTGTTTTGAGCATTACAGTGTAATGCCAAAAGTTTATTTCTGATAAAGGTTTATATAATAATTGTATATATTTAAAAAACCTCTCCATATTACAATTATGACCATGATTTAGGCCAACTTAACATCCTTGCTGAACAATCTTGATATGTTTGGGTGAACCTATTAGTTTATTTCTCCTCTGTGGCTGTTTTGTGTCTTTTTTAGGGAAGTGTGTTGGCCAGCCAGCAACTCTGATGGTGGGGTGGTAAAAGTGGTATTTGTAGGAAAGTACCATCTTGCCTGGCATGTTACCCCCATTTTTACAAGTATGTCAGTTTGTTTTTGCCTGTCTCACTGGGATCCTGCTAGCCAGGACCCCAGTGCTCATAGTTTGTGGCCTGAATGTGTGTACCCGTGTAGTGACTAACTGTGTCACTGAGGCTCTGCTAATCAGAACCGCAGTGCTTATGCTCGCTCTGCCTTTCAATTTGTCACTATAGGCTAGTGACCACTTTTACCAATTTCTATTGGCACACCCTTATAATTCTCTAGTATATGGTACCTTGGTACCCAGGGTATTGGGGTTCCAGGAGATCCCTATGGGCTGCAGCATTTCTTTTGCCACCCATAGGGAGCTCAGACAAACTTTTACACAGGACTGCCACTGCAGCCTGAGTGAAATAACGCACACTTTATTTCACAGCCATTTTCACTGCACTTAACTAACTTGTAAGTCACCTATATGTCTAACCTTCACTTGCTGAAGGTTAGGTGCAAAGTTACTAAGTGTGAGGGCACCCCTACACTAGCAAAGAATGCCCCCACATAGTTCAGGGTAATTTCCCTGGACTTTGTGAGTGCGGGGACACCATTACACATGTGCACTACATATAGGTCAATACCTATATGTAGCTTCACAATGGTAACTCCGAATATGGCCATGTAACATGTCTAAGATCATGGAATTGTCCTCCCATGCCAAATCTGGTATTGAGGTGCCAATCTCATGCATCCCCGGGGCTCCACTATGGACCCCGGGTACTGCCAAACCAGCTCTCTGGGGTTTTCTCTGCTGCTACCGCTGCTGCCACCCCACAGACAGGGTTCTGCCCTTCTGGGGCCTGGGCAGCCCAGTTCCAGGAAGGCAGAACAAAGAATTTCCTCTGAGAGAGGGTGTTACACCTTCTCCCTTTGGAAATAGGTGTTAAAGGCTGGGGAGGGGTAGCCTCTCCCAGCCTCTGGAAATGCTTTGAAGGGCACAGATGGTGCCCTCCTTGCATAAGCCATTCTACACCGGTTTAGGGAACCCCTAGTCCCTGCTCTGGCACAAAACTGGACAAAGGAAAGGGGAGTGACCACTCCCCTGTCCATCACCACCCCAGGGGTGGTGCCCAGAGCTCCTCCAGTGTGTCCCAGACCTCTGCCATCTTAGATCCAGAGGTGTGAGGGAACTCTGGAGGCCTCTGAGTGGCCAGTGCCACCAGGTGATGTCAGAGACCCCTCCTAATAGGTGCTTACCTGACTAGGTGGCCAATCCTCCTCTGAGGGCTATTTAGGGTCTCTCCAGTGGGCTTTTCCTCAGATAACGACTTGCAAGAATTCACCAGAGTTCCTCTGCACCTCTCTCTTCAACTTCTGCCAAGGATCGACCGCTGACTGCTCCAGGTCGCCTGCAAAACTGCAACAAAGTAGCAAGAAGACTACCAGTGACCTCGTAGCGCCTGATCCTGCTGGCTTTCTCAACTGTTTCCTGGTGGTGCATGCTTTGGAGGCTGCCTGCCTTCATCCTGCACTGGAATCCATGAAGAAATCACCCGTGGGTCGACGAAATCTTCACCCTGCTTCAGCAGCGTCAGCTTCACCGTCACCGGTACTCTGGGACCCCACTCATCCTGATGAGTGTGGCCCCTGGAACACAGGTGGTGGACCCATGTGATCCAGATTGTCCAGTGGTTCAACTGTACAAATTTGGAGGAAGTAAGTCCTTGCCACCCCTCTCCAGACAGTAATCCTGTGCACCGCATGAACTGCTGCTACAAGGGCTTCTGTGCACCTTTACACAAAATCCTTCATGCACAGCCAAGCCTGGGTCCCCAGCACTCCGTCCTGCGATGCTCAGCTCCCTGAGTTGATCTCCAGCTTTGTGGGACCCTCTTTTGCAGTTTTAAGACAATATGTGTTCCCTGTGTGGTGCCTAACTGTATCACTGAGGCTCTGCTAACCAGAACCTCAGTGTTTATGCTCTCTCTGCTTTCTAAAATTGTCACTGCAGGCTAGTGACTAATTTGACCAATTCTCTTTGGCACACTAGAACACCCATATAATTCCCTTGCATATGGTACCTAGGTACCCAGGGTATTGGGGTTCCAGGAGATCCCTATGGGCTGCAGCATTTCTTTTGCCACCCATAGGGAGCTCAGACAATTCTTACACAGGACTGCCACTGCAGCCTGAGTGAAATAACGTCCACGTTATTTCACAGCCATTTTTCACTGCACATAAGTAACTTATAAGTCACCTATATGTCTAACCCTCACTTGGTGAAGGTTAGGTGCCAAGTTACTTAGTGTGTGGGCACCCTGGCACTAGCCAAGGTGCCCCACATTGTTCAGGGCAAATTCCCTGAACTTTGTGAGTGCAGGGACTCCATTACACGCGTGCACTGCACATAGGTCACTACCTATGTGTAGCGTCACAATGGTAACTCAGAACACGGCCATGTAACATGTCTAAGATCATGGAATTGTCACATGATCCCCTGGGTCTCTAGCACAGAACCCGGGTACTGCCAAACTGCCTTTCTGGGGTTTCCACTGCAGCTGCTGCTGTTGCCAACCCCTCAGACAGGTTTCTGCCCCCCTGGGGCCTGGGCAGCCCAGTCCCAGGAAGGCAGAACAAAGGATTTCCTCTGAGAGAGGGTGTTACACCCTCTCCCTTTGGAAATAGGTGTTAAGGGCTGGGGAGGAATTCCTCCGCACTTCCCTCTTCGACTTCTGCCAAGGATCGACCGCTGACTGCTCCAGGACGCCTGCAAAGCCACAACAAAGTAGCAAGATGACTACCAGCAACATTGTAGCGCCTCATCCTGCCGGCTTTCTCGACTGTTTCCTGGTGGTGCATGCTCTGAGGGCTGTCTGCCTTCACCCTGCACTGGAAGCCAAGAAGAAATCTCCTGTGGGTCGACCGAATCTTCCCCCTGCCAACGCAGGCACCAAACTTCTGCATCACCGGTCCTCTGGGTTCCCTCTCATCCTGACAAGCGTGGTCCCTGGAACACAGGAGCTGGGTCCAAGTGTCTCCCATAGTCCAGTGGCCCTTCTGTTCAAATTTGGTGGAGGTAAGTCCGTGCCTCCCCACGCCAGACAGCAAACCTGTGTACTGCGTGATTTGCAGCTGCTCCGGCTTCTGTGCACTTCTCCAAGGATTCCTATGTGCATAGCCTAGCCTGGGTCCCCAGCACTCTGTCCTGCAGTGCTCAACCCGCTGAGTTAGACTCTGACGTTGTGGGACCCTCCTTTTGTGACTCTGAGTTCACAGATCTTCTAAGTGCCTGTTCCGGTACTTCTG
The DNA here is from genome assembly GCF_031143425.1 of Pleurodeles waltl. Lineage (NCBI taxonomy): Eukaryota > Metazoa > Chordata > Amphibia > Caudata > Salamandridae > Pleurodeles > Pleurodeles waltl. The sequence goes on along the minus strand of NC_090445.1, from coordinate 441,912,634 downwards.
TGGGTGCTGCCTGTTTCTGCGGGGGCTCTCTGAGTTGCTGAGCACCCCCTCTGTCTCCTCCTCCAAGGGGCGATATCCTGGTCCTTCCTGGTCCTTCCTGGTCCCCAGCAGTACCTAATATTCTCTACCGCAACTCTTGCAGCTAGCAAGGCTTGTTCGTGGTATTTCTGCCTGGAAACACTTCTGCAACATCCAGCACGCCGTGGGACATCTTCCATCCAAAGGAGAAGTTCCTAGCCCTTTTCGTTGTTGCAGAATCTTTGGCTTCTTCCACCCAGAGGCAGCCCTTTTGCACCTTCATCTGGGGTTTAGTGGGCACCTGCCCCCCCTGAACACTTTCGTGACTCTTGGACTTGGTCCCCTTCCTTTACATGTCCTCAGGTCCAGGAATCCATCTTCAGTGTTTTGCTGGTGCTTGTGGTTCTTGCAGAATCCCCTATCACGACTATTGTGTCTTTCTGGGGTAGTAGGGTAACTTTACTCCTACTTTTCAGGGTCTTGGGGTGGGGTATTTTGGACACCCTTACTGTTTTGTCACAGTCCCAGCGACCCTCTACAATCTACCATAGGTCTGGGGTCCATTTGTGATTCGCATTCTACTTTTGGAGTACATGGTTTTTGTTGCCCCTAGACCTATGTTTACCTATTGCATCTTATTGTGATTCTACATTGTTTGCACTACTTTTCTTACTGTTACTTACCTGTGTTGGGTTTGTGTACATATAATTTGTGTATATTACTTACCTCCTAAGTGAGGGTATCCTCTGAGATACTTTTGGCATATTGTCACTAAAATAAAGTACCTTTATTTTTAGTAACTCTGAGTATTGTGTTTTCTTATGATATTGTGCTATATGATATAAGTGGTATAGTAGGAGCTTTGCATGTCTCCTAGTTCAGCCTAAGCTGCTTTGCCATAGCTACCTTCTATCAGCCTAAGCTGCTAGAAACACCTCTATTCTACTAATAAGGGATAACTGGACCTGGCACAGGGTGTAAGTACCACAAGGTACCCACTATAAACCAGGCCAGTCTCCTACACCAGTCTACACCGGTTTAGGGAACACCCAGGCCCTGCACTGGTGCGAAACTGAACAAAAGAAAGGGGAGTGATCACTCCCCTTTCCATCACCGACCCAGGGGTGGTGCCCAGAGCTCCTCCAGTGTGTCTCAGACCTCTGCCATTTTGTTTCCAGAGGTGTGAGGGCACTCTGAAGGCCTCTGAGTGGCCAGTGCCAGCAGGTGACGTCAGAGACCCATCCTGACTAGGTGGCCAATCCTCCTCTGAGGGCTATTTAGGGTCTCTCCAGTGGGCTTTTCCTCAGATAACGACTTGCAAGAATTCACCAGAGTTCCTCTGCATCTCTCTCTTCGACTTCTGCCAAGGATCGACCGCTGACTACTCCAGGACGCCTGCAAAACTGCAACAAAGTAGCAAGAAGACAACCAGTGACATTGTAGCGCCTAATCCTGCCGGCTTTATCGACGGTTTCCTGGCGGTGCATGCTCTGGGGGCTGCCTGCCTTCACCCTGCACTGGAAGCCACAAAGAAATCTCCCGTGGGTCGACGGAATCTTCCACCTGCTCTAGCAGGCACTAAACTTCAGGTTCACCGGTACTCTGGGACCCCTCTCATCCTGACGAGCATGGTCCCTGGGACACAGGTGGTGGACCCAAGTGACCCAGACTGTCCAGTGGTCCAATTGTCCAAATTTGGAGGAGGTAGGTCGTTGCGTCCCCTCTCCAGACAGTAATCCTGTCCAGCGTTTAATCTGCAACTACAAGGGCTTCTGTGCACATTTCCAAGAAATCCTGCATGCACAGCCAAGCCTAGGTCCCCAGCACTCTGTCCTGCAATACTCAGCTCCCTGAGTTGATCTCCGGTGTCGTGGGACCTCCTTTTGCAGTGTTGAGAGGACCGCTGTGTTCAGACTTATTGAACCCGTGTTCAAGGACTTTTGCGGGTGCTACCTTCTTGTGCATGGGCTCTCTACATTGCTGAGGGCCCCCTCTGTCTCCTCTCCCAAGTGGCGACAACCTGGTCCTTCCTGCACCCCGGCAGCTCCCTTTTTCTTCAACCCCGACTCTTGCAGCTAGCACGGCTTGTTTGCAGTATTTTGCCAAGGAAACAACTCTGCATCCTCCAGCACTCCGTGGGACATCTTCTGCATGAAGGAGAAGTTCCTAGTACCTTTCATTGTTGCAGAATCTTCAGCTTCTTCCATTCGGAAACAGCCATTTTGCACCTTCATCCGGGGTTTCGTGGGCTCCTGCTCCCCCTGGACACTTTCATGACTCTTGGACTAGGTCCCCTTCCTTTGCAGATCCTCAGGTCCAGGAATCCGTCTTCAGTGCATTGCAGTCTGTTGTGGTCTTTGCAAAATCCTCTATCACGACGACTCTTTTGTGTTTCTGGGTAAATAGTAGTACTTTTACTCCTACTTTCCAGGGTCTTGGGGTGGGGTATCTTGGACACCCTTAGTGTTTTCTTACACTCCCAGCGACCTTCTACATACTACACTAGCCTAGGGGTCCATTCGTGGTTTGAATTCCACTTTCTTAGTATATGGTTTGTGTTGCCCCAGGCCTATTTCATCCTATTGTATTCTACAGTGTTTGCACTACTTTCTGACTGTTTTACTTACCTGATTTTGGTTGGTGTGTATATTTTGTGTATTTTACTAACCTCCTAAGGGAGTATATCCTCTGAGATATTTTTGGCACATTGTCACTAAAATAAAGTAACTTTATTTTTAGTAACCCTATTGTGTTTATTATGATATAGTACCTATATGATATAAGTGTATAGTAGGAGCTTTGCATGTCACCTAGTTCAGCCTAAGCTGCTCTGCTATAGCTACCTATATCAGCCTAAGCTGCTAGAACACTACTAATCTACTAATAAGGGACAACTGGACCTGGCACAAGGTGTAAGTACCATCAGGTACACACTATAAGCCAGGCCAGCTCCTACATTGGTGGTGCAGGGGTGGCATAAGTACTTGTAACTGCTTTACCACTTTGTCATTGGTGCTTTTCATAAGAAAACCATATTGTAAATAGTTAGAAATATACACAGTTAACCTAAACAGTCTTACTTTCCTTCTAAAAACTTTCTAAAACGTTTCAGAATCGTTTAAAAAAGTTTTTCTCTTTTCTTTAAAAGGTTTTCTAAACTTTTTCTCTCCGCTAAACTCTTTCTGTCAACTATGTCTGTAGTAGAGGCCACTACCAAAGATGTGCAGACAACTTATGACAATTTAAACTTTAAACCTTTAAGGAGTCTCTGTATAGAAAGGAGTGTAGGGATTGGTAAGAACTCTACGAAAGACCTCCTTCTTAGCCTTCTCCATGAAAGGGACCAGAACCAGACTGGTCAAACCCAGGATAAGGAGGTAGAGGAGGAGGGTACCCAGGTAGAACCAGGGGAGAGCCCCGAGGACTCTGAGGAGGGTACTTCCAAAGACCTTCCAGTTCTCAGGCCATCTAGTGACGCTGGTAGTCGGAGGGGGTCACACATCAGTAGGGCACCTTTCACTCCAAAAGGCTAGGTCACTAGGGTTCAGGTAGTTAGGGAAAGGTCCACTTCTGCCCATTCCCACATTACCTCTGTGTCAGAGAATTCACAAGCCTCCCACCCTGAGGATAACACCCTGAACAGGGAACTCAGAAAGCTGAGGTTGGAAGAGGCCAGACTGAAGCTGAAACTACAGCAGTTGGCCTTAGACATGGAGTCTCTAGATGTAGAGAGGGAAAGATACAAGTTGGGGTTAGTTCCCCATGGTGGCAGCAGCAGTATTCTTGATAGTCATCCTGTTAGAGAAACAGATTCAAGAGACCTGCATAAGATTGTCCCCATTACAAGGAGGGGGATGACATAAACAAGTGGTTTTCTGCACTTGAGAGGGCCTGTATGGTACAGTTGGTCCCTCAAAGGCAGTGGGCTGCTATCTTGTGGCTATCTTTCACTGGCAGAGGTAGGGACATAATCCTTACTGTCAGGGAGAGTGATGCCAACAATTACAAGGTTTTGAAAGATGCACTCTTAGATGGATTTGGCTTAACCACTGAACAATACAGGATAAAGTTCAGCTATACCAGAAAAGAGTCCTCTCAAGACTGGACAGACTTTGTAGACTGTTCAGTGAAGGCCTTGGAGGGATGGTTACATGGCAGTAAGGTGACTGACTATGAAAGCCTGTCTAATCGTATTTTGAGAGAGCATATTTTGAATAACTGTGTGTCTGATTTGTTACATCAGTACTTGGTAGACTCAGATCTAGCCTCTCCCCAAGAATTGGGAAAGAAGGCAGACAACTGGGTCAGAACAAGAATGAGCAGAAAAGCTCATACAGGTGTTGACAAGGATGGCAAGCAGAAGGATGGTAAGTCTTCTGACAAGGGTGGTGACAAAGATAAAAAGAATTCTGAGTCACCAGGCCCACAAAATTCCTCTGGGGGTGGTGGGTCCAAATCCTCTTCAAACAATCAAAAGAAGCCATGGTGTTATTTATGTAAAAGTAAAGGCCATTAGCAAGTGATGCCACTTGTCCAAAGAAAAACACCAAGGCCCAACTGCGTCCTCTAGTGCCCCTAGTAATAGCAGTGGTGGTGGGAAGAACACTACAAATAGCCAATCAAGGGGTGTAGCTGGGCTCACCATTGGTTGGGGTTGGTCTTGTTAGAGAGACCACAGAGGCTATTTTAGTCTCTGATGGTGGTATTGATTTTGCCACCTTGGTTGCTTGTTCCCTTAATATGGGTAAGTACAAGCAACTTCCCCTAATAAATGGTGTTGAGGTTGAGGCCTACAGGGATACAGGACCCAGTGTCACTATGGTGATTGAGAAACTGGTTGCCCCTGAACAACACCTACTTGGTCAGCAGTACCAAGTGACTGAAGCTCATAACAACACTCTTAGACACCACATGGTTGTTGTGAATCTCAACTGGGGGAGGGGGGTTTACTGGTCCAAAGAAAGTTGTGGTAGCCACTGATTTACCTGTAGACTGCTTGCTAGGCAATGATTTGGAGACACCAGCTTGGGCTGAAGTGGAGTTGGAGGCCCATGCAGCAATGCTGGGCATTCCAGGACATATCTTTGCTCTCACAAGGGCTCAGGCCCAGAAGCAAGGAGGACAGGGAAACTTGGATCCTGGAAGAATGGACCAAGTGCTCCCAAAAGCTAGGGGTAGAAAGGGTAAATCCTTGCCCACTATCCCTCCCTCTCCAGAAGATTCCCCTTTTGAGGAAGAGGAATCCTCTCCCTGTGCAGAACCTACACCAGATGCGCTGGCAGCTGACAATGCTGAGCTTTTGAGTGCAAGGGGGCCTGCTAGGGAAGAGCTGAGTGTGGCACAGCAGACCTGTCCCACACTAGAGGGTTTAAGACAGCAAGCTGTCAAACAGCAGAATGGGGATATCACTGATAGCCATAAAGTCTATTGGGAAGATAACCTGCTGTACACTGAGTCAAGGTACCCTAAGCCTGGAGCTGCCAGGAGATTGGTCATCCCTTTGCAGTATAGGGAGTTTCTTCTGACTTTGGCTCATGATATTCCTTTGGCTGGGCATTTGGGCTGGAGTAAAACTTGGGACAGACTTGTTCATTGTTTCACTGGCGTCATATGTCAGAGGACACCAAGGAGTTTTGTCGGTCCTGTGTGACCTGCCAAGCCAGTGGCAAGACTAGTGGCACACCTTAGGGCCCTTTAATTCCACTCCCAGTGGTTGGGTGCCCTTTGAGAGGGTAGGGGTTGACATTGTTAGCCCCCTTGACCCTCCAACAGCTTCAGGAAATAGATTTATCCTTGTGGTAGTGGACCATGCCACTAGGTACCCTGAAGCTATTCCCTTAAGGACCACTACTGCTCCTGCAGTAGCAAAAGCCCTCCTGGGAATATTTTCCAGAGTGGGTTTCCCTAAGGAAGTGGTGTCAGACAGAGGTAGTAACTTCATGTCTGCATACCTCAAAGCTATGTGGAAGGAGTGTGGTGTAACTTACAAGTTCACTACTCCTTATCATCCACAGACCAATGGTCTGGTTGAGAAGTTTAATAAAACTCTCAAAGGCATGATCATGGGACTCCCTGAAAAACTCAGGAGGAGATGGGATGTCCTGTTGCCATGCCTCCTTTTTGCATATAGGGAGGTACCCCAATAAGGAGTGGGCTTTAGCCCCTTTGAACTCCTCTTTGGGCACCCTGTAAGAGGTCCCCTTGCTCTTGGAAAGGAGGGTTTGGAACAACCTTTAAAAGCTCGCAAGCAAGTAATTGTGGATTATGTACTTGGCCTACGATCTAGAATGGCTGAGTACATGAGAAAGGCCAGTAACAACCTTCAGACCAGCCAAGAGCTCCAAAAGCAATGGCATGACCAGAAGGCTGTCCTGACTCAGTACCACCCAGGACAGAAGGTGTGGGTATTGGAGCCTGTGGCCCCAAGAGCACTCAAAGACAAATGGAGTGGACCCCATCTCATTGTGGAGAAAAAAAGTGAGGTCACTTATTTGGTAGACCTGGGCACTGCCAGAAGTCCCCTTAGGGTGCTTCATGTCAATCGCCTGAAACCTTATTATGACAGGGCTGACTTAACCTTGCTCATGGCCACTGATAAGGGGCAGGAAGAAGAAAGTGACCCTCTCCCTGACCTCTTCTCCACCACTGAAGCTGACGGCTTAGTGGAGGGAGTTGTGTTAGCAGATTGCCTTACTGCTGAGCAGAAAGACAACTGTGTAAATCTCCTAGATCAGTTCTCTGACCTCTTCTCACTGATCCCAGGTACAACCACCTGGTGTGAGCACATAATCAACACTGGAGACAGTTTACCTGTCAAAAGTAAGATTTATAGGCAGCCTGACCATGTCAGAGACTGCATTAAGCAAGAGGTACAGAAAATGTTAGATCTGGGAGTGATTGAACCTTCTGAAAGTCCCTGGGCTAGCCCAGTGGTGCTTGTCCCCAAACCTCACAGTAAAGATGGTAAAAAGGAAATGGGGTTTTGTGTGGACTATAGAGGTCTCAATCAAATAACCAAAACTGATGCTCACCCTATACCCAGGGCAGATGAGCTTGTAGATACACTGGCTTCTGCCAAGTATCTAAGCACTTTTGACTTAATTGCAGGGTATTGGCAGATTAAGTTGTCAGAAGATGCTAAACCTAAAACAGCATTTTCAACCATTGGAGGGCACTATCAGTTCACTGTTATGCCCTTTGGATTGAAAATGCATCTGCCACTTTCCAGAGGTTGTTGAATACAGTCCTCTAAGGATTGGAAGCCTTTAGTGCAGCATACCTAGATGATATAGCTGTCTTTAGCTCCATCTGGATGATCACCTGGTCCACCTGTGGAAAGTTTTGGAGGCCCTGCAAAAGGCAGGCCTCACTATCAAGGCTTCAAAATGCCAGATAGGGCAGGGGAAAGTGTTTTTTCTGGTAGGTGGGGAACAGATTGCACCACTGCAGGGGAAGATCCAAACCATTATGGAATGGACTCCCCCTACAACTCAAACCCAGATGAGAACTTTCCTAGGCCTCACAGGGTACTATAGGAGGTCCATTAAGAACTATGGCACCATAGCTGCCCCTCTTAATGACCTCACATCCAAAAAGATTCCTAAAAAGGTATTATGGACAGCTAGCTGTCAAAAGGCTTTTGATGAGCTCAAACAGGCCATGTGCTCTGCACCTGTCCTAAACACCCTTGTTGCTCAAAAACATTCATAGTTCAAACTGATGCTTCTGAATTAGGGGTAGGGCAGTTCTATCACAGCTTAACACTGAGGGCCAGGATCAACCTGTTGCTTTTATCAGCAGGAGGTTGACCCCTAGAGAAAAGCATTGGTCTGCCATAGAGAGGGAGGCCTTTGCTGTGGTCTGGACTCTGATAAAGTTGAGACCGTACCTCTTTGGTACTCACTTTATTGTTCAGACAGACCACAAACCTCTATTATGGCTTAAACAAATGAAAGGTGAAAACCCTAAATTGTTGAGGTGGTCCATCTCCCTGCAGGGAATGGACTATACAGTTGAGCATAGACCTGGGAATACCCACTCTAATGCAGATGGACTCTTCAGATATTTCCACTTAACAATGAAGACTCATCTGGGCAAGGTTAGCTTTATTGTCCCTCGTTTGGGGCCGGTTGTGTAAGAAAGTACCACCTTGCCTGGCATGTTACCCCCATTTTACAGGTATGTCAGTTTGTTTTTGCCTGTCTCACTGGGATCCTGCTAGCCAGGACCCCAGTGCTCATAGTTTGTGGCCTGAATGTGTGTACCTGTGTAGTGACTAAATGTGTCACTGAGGCTCTGCTAATCAGAACCTCAGTGCTTATGCTCTCTCTGCCTTTATATTTGTCACTGTAGGCTAGTGACTTTTACCAATTTCAATTGGCACACTCGAACACCCTTATAATTCCCTAGTATATGGTACCTAGGTACCCAGGGTATTGGGGTTCCAGCAGCATTTCTTTTGCCACCCATAGGGAGCTCAGACAAACCTTTACACAGGCCTGCCACTGCAGCCTGAGTGAAATAACACACATGTTATTTCACAGCCATTTTCACTGCACTTAAGTAACTTATAAGTCATCTATATATGTCTAGCCTTTACTTTCTGACGGTTAGGTGCAAAGTTACTAAGTATGAGGGCACCCTTGCACTAGCAAAGGTGCCCCCACGTAGTTCAGGGTTATTTCCCCAGACTTTGTAAGTGCGGGGACGCCATTACACGTGTGCACTACATATAGGTCAATACCTATATGTAGCTTCACAATGGTAACTCCGAATATGGCCATGTAACATGTCTAAGATCATGGAATTGTCGTCCCATGCCAAATCTGGTATTGGGGTGCCAATCCCATGCATCCCTAGGGATCCACTATGGACCCCGGGTACTGCCAAACCAGCTCTCTGGGGTTTTCTCTGCAGCTACTGCTGCTGCCACCCCACAGACAGGGTTCTGCCCTCCTGGGGTCTGGGCAGCCCAGTCCCAGGAAGGCAGAACAAAGAATTTCCTCTGAGAGAGGGTGTTACACCCTCTCCCTTTGGAAATAGGTGTTAAAAGCTCCGGAGGGGTAGCCTCTCCCAGCCTCTGGATATGCTTTGAAGGACACAGATGGAGCTCATCCAGTGTGTCCCAGACCTCTGCCATCTTGGATCCAGAGGTGTGACAGCACTCTGGAGGCCTCTGAGTGGCCAGAGCCAGAAGGTGACGTCAGAGACCCCTTCTGATAGGTGCTTACCTGACTAGGTGGCCAATCCTCCTCTGAGGGCTATTTAGGGTCGCTCCAGTGAGCTTTTCCTCAGATAACGACTTGCAAGAATTCACCAGAGTTCCTCTGCACCTCTCCCTTCGACTTCTGCCAAGGATCGACCGCTGCTGCTCCAGGACGCCTGCAAAACTGCAACAGAGTAGCAAGAAGACTACCGGCGACATTGTAGCGCCTAATCTTGCCGGCTTTCTCGACGGTTTCCTGGTGGTGCATACTTTGGGGGCTGCCTTCCTTCATCCTGCACTGGAAGCCATTAAGAAATCTCCTTTGGGTCGATGGAATCTTCCCCCTGCTTTAGCAGGCACCAAACTTCACCGTCACCGGTACTCTGGGACCCCTCTCATCCTGACAAGCGTGGCCCCTGGAACACAGGGTGTGGACCCAAGTGACCCAGACTGTCCAGTGGTCCAACTGTCCAAATTTGGAGGAGGTAAGTCCTTGCCTCCCCTCTCCTGACAGTAATCCTGTGCACCGCGTGAACTGCAGCTACAAGGGCTTCCACGGAATCCTTCATGCACAGCTAAGCCTGGGTCCCCAGCACTGTGTCCTGCGATGCTCAGCTCCCTGAGTTGATCTCCGGCTTTGTGGGACCCTCTTTTGCAGTGTTGAGACGACTGCCGTGTTCAGACTTCTTGAACCCATGTTCAAGGACTTCGGCGGGTGCTACCTTCTTGTGCATGGGCTCTCTACATTGCTGAGGGTCCCTTCTGTCTCCTCTCCCAAGTGGCGACATCCTGGTCCTTCCTGGGCCCGGGCAGCAACCTTCAACTGCAACTCTTGCAGCTAGCAAGGCATGTTTGCAGTATTTTGCCAAGGAAACAACTCTGCATCCTCCAGCACTCCGTGGGACATCTTCTGCATGAAGGAGAAGTTCCTTCATGCAGCTAAGCCAAGCTAAGCCTGGGTCCCCAGCACTGTGTCCTGCGATGCTCAGCTCCCTGAGTTGATCTCCGGCTTTGTGGGACCCTCTTTTGCAGTGTTGAGACGACTGCCGTGTTCAGACTTCTTGAACCCATGTTCAAGGACTTCGGCGGGTGCTACCTTCTTGTGCATGGGCTCTCTACATTGCTGAGGGTCCCTTCTGTCTCCTCTCCCAAGTGGCGACATCCTGGTCCTTCCTGGGCCCGGGCAGCAACCTTCAACTGCAACTCTTGCAGCTAGCAAGGCATGTTTGCAGTATTTTGCCAAGGAAACAACTCTGCATCCTCCAGCACTCCGTGGGACATCTTCTGCATGAAGGAGAAGTTCCTAGCACCTTTCATTGTTGCAGAATCTTCAGCTTCTTCCATCCAGAGGCAGCCATTTTGCACCTTCATCCGGGGTTTAGTGGCCTCCTGCTCCCCCTGGAAACTTTCTCGACTCTTGGACTTGGTCCCCTGCCTTGGCAGGTCCTCAGGTTCAAGAATCCATCTTTAGTGCGTTGCAGTCTGTTGTGGTCTTTGCAAAATCCTCTATCACAACTCTATTGTGTTTCTGGGGAAATAGCAGTACTTTACTCCTACTTCCCAGGGTCTTGGGGTGGGGCATCTTGAACACCCTTAGTGTTTTCTCACACTCCCAGCGACCCTCTATATACTACACTAGCCTAGGGGACCATTCATGGTTTGCATTCCACTTTCTTAGTAAATGGTTTGTGTTGCCCCTAGGCCTATTTCATCCTATTGTATTCTACAGTGTTTGCACTACTTTCTGACTGTTTTACTTACCTGATTTTGGTTTGTGTGTATATTTTGTGTATTTTACTTACCTCCTAAGGGAGTATATCCTCTGAGATATTTTTGGCACATTGCCACTATAATAAAGTATCTTTATTTTAGTAACCCTGAGTATTGTGTTTCTTATAATATAGTACTTAAATGATATAAGTGGTATAGTAGGAGCTTTGCATGTCTCCTAGTTCAGCCTAAGCTGCTATGCTATAGCTACCTCTATGAGCCTAAGCTGCTAGAACACTACTAATCTACTAATAAGGGATAACTGGACCTGGCACAAGGTGTAAGTACCATCAGTTACCCACCATTAGCCAGGACAGTCTCCTAAAGTATTCTGTTGGAAATAGAATTGCAGAATGAAATGAGGATGCTAAATGGCAACATTTTCATTTTTTGCTACGGTTAGAGGAAAGGGGTAAATGGAAGTACTTTAGTTATGTGCAGGGCGACTGGAATTATATGGCAGGAAAAGACGAAATTAGGAGGCAGGGATGAGCAATTTATGTGGCAAGAAAAGTCCATTTATGAATTTACAATGCTACTAGCTATAACTCAAGCAAATGTGAGACCTATTGGATTGCAAATGCTTGTTATCTATTTGTCCTTGCACATTTGAAACCAAGAGACATTGCGCACATGTGGGCATTACAGGACAAAGTTCCAAAAATCACATCATAACAAGAGGGAAATTTTATTCACATTACTAAACTGAAATCATTTTGGGATAGTTTCAGATTCTACCTATATTAAGAAACCAGTTATGCTTCCTGGATAAGAATTAACAAGAATGCACAACAAACTTTGTAACATCAATGGTCTGATTTAACTTTTACTGCGTTCATGCAGAATCTTAACACAGGAACAGTCTAAATCAGACAATAATATTTAACCAATGTACTGATGTAGATAAACTTCAAATAGAAAGTTGATAATCCTCCAAGCTATGACCAGTGTTATAACTGTGCATGGGCCATGACCAGTATTAATAATGTGTATATCATATTTGTCACTTAAAACAAACTTCAGTGGCTGATCTGGCAGAAATTTCCACTTTTAACACCTGCATCTTTTTTTCTTGGCAAACACATGATTCATTATTAAACCAAGTAACAGCAATGATGAGAGCTTTCAGGACAGGAGAGTGCGATTTTCTCTTTTGCTCTCCTCCTTAAATCCTCTCTCTGATATTCTACCTGTTTCCATGTCTGTATTTTAAAACAACCAAAAGTGCAAAATCAAACACTGTGAGCTTTCAAATACACCAACTTCCAATTGATTCAAGAGATTTAGGCCCTCATTACAACCATGGTGGGCGGCGGAGGCCCCCTGCCAAGGTTGTACTGCCGAGCGGCCACCAATGCCGCTGCACTCCCGCCGGCCCCATTTTGACATCCCCACTGGGCCGGGGGGTGGAAACAGATTTTCCGCCCGCCGGCGCAACGGAGATGTTGGCCGCAACACGGGAGCCGGCTCCTAATGGAGCCGGCGGTGTTGCGGCCGTGCGACCCATCATGCTTTTCACTGTCTGCTGTGCAGACAGTGAAAAGCAGTGTGGGGCTGTGCCTGGGGGCCCTGCACTGCCCATGCCAAGTGCATGGGCAGTGCAGGGGTCCCCAGGGGCCCCGCGACTCCCCTTCTTACCAGCCTTTCCATGGCGGTCTCTACCGCCATGGACAGGCTGGTGGGAAGGGGACTCATAATCCCCTGGGCAGTGCTGCAAGCAGCGCTGCCCTGGAGGATTAAAACCGCCAGAACAACCATGGCGGTAAACCGCCAGTCCCGGCGGTGTGACCGCGGCGCTTCCGCCGTGGTCGTAATCCGCAAGATTGTACCACCAGCCTGTTGGCGGTACAATCGCCAAAACAGCCCTGGCGGTCTTTGACAACCAGGGTTGTAATGAGGCCCTAAAATACATATTGTACATTGTTGGACCTGGCCCTTTTTGCAGGGTCATTTTCAAACATTTTGCCTTCTGCCTCCTATTTCTCTGACCTCTTTTTGTTGGCTCTAGGACTCTGAGCACTTTATCACTGCGGATCAGTGCTAAAGTGCATGTGCTCTCCCTTCTAAACGTGGTATGACTGGTTTACACCTGATTGGCTTATTTAATTTACCTGTAAGTCCCTTGTACTGTGGTATCCCTTATACCCAGGGCCTGTAAATTAAATCCTACTAGTGGGCCTGCAGCACAGCTTGTGCCACCCACAGATGAAGCCTTTCAAACCTGTCTCAGGCCTGCCACTGCAGGGCTTGTATGCACAGTTTACTGCCACAGGGACCTGGCATCAGAAGTTACTTGCCAGGCCTGGATCTCCCCTTTTACTACATGTAAGCCACCCCTAAGGTAGGCACAAGGTAGCCCTATGGGCAGGGTGCTGTGTAGCTAAGAGGTAGGACATGTGCTAGTTGTGTGGCCTATCCTGGTATTGACAAACATCCTATTTTGATTCTCATTGCTGTGAGTGCTGCCTCTCTCATAGAATTCCATTGAAAATAGCCTTTCATATGGGTAAGTGGTATTGTCTGATCTTTGAGGGGTGGCGTAGGCATGTTTGGTATGGTTGGAATGGTAGTGAGAAATGCTGCTTACTGGTATACATTGATTTTTTATTACCATTGTAGAACTGCCACTTTTATAAAGTGGGCATTTTTTCTGTGATTATAACTCTGGTGCTTTTACAGCTTAACTCCAATCCATGTCTGGGGTACAGTGACAGCTGGACTTGTGCAGACTTTCCAGTCAGCCAACACACAGGGAGGGTGGATATGTAACAGGAGTTCATCTGAGATTGAACAGTCTTCCTGGGTTGGGAGAGGTAGAGGCGGGGCACTCATGCATCTGTAAAGGCTGTGCCCTGGCCTCACACAAAGGGCTTTTTACCCCCTAGTGATGTCTGGACCCAGTGTTGGAGGAGAAGGGGGCATTCCCGGAACTGGTCAGAACTAGTTGGAACCCCCTCTCCACCTTTGTGGAAGTTGAGCAAACTGAGTATAACTACAAGGGTTTGTCCCCCACATTTTTAGACACAGAACAGACACTGGATGAACTGGATGCTAGAAGGACTCGCCAGGAACCGCCTTGGGACTACACTGCTGTTGTGCTGGCCTGTGCCCTGCTAGGCCACTATGAGGACTGCTACTGCCCCTAACCCTTGTGCTGGCCTGCTTGCTGGAGCCCTGAAGCCATGTGTCCCCTAGCTGTCTCCGGGGGCTGGGTGGATTCCCTCCTTTGCCCCTTACATTCTCTTTTAGAAAGCGTGAGGGAAGCGTGGTAGTTCTTAAGGGCAGGAGTGTGAAGAGCACCCCCTTGGCTTACTCTCAGGGTGTGACAAGTGCTCTGTGCCCTATTCCCAAAGCGCAAGGGAAGCACTGTGTTTGAGCAGTGGCACATGAGGAGAGTGCTCCTGCTAACCCTGTGGTCATGGCCTCAGGTGTGCCTGCTTCCTAACCCCCTTTCTGTCTTTAGAAGACTCAACTGAGCTGCGCCCAATCGCTGGAGAATGTGGAAGAAGTATGCGCTACATAGTACCACAGGGCACGAGCTAGCCACAACTTGAGATCACCGCCCCATCCCAGGTCAAGAAAAGTAGAAAGGCCAGTACATGGTCGGAGGGTTCCCCCAGGCAGCGCTGCCTCCCAAGTAAGAAAAAGTAGTGGTCCAGGAGCCCCTGGAGGGCCCAGGATGCACCACTGAGGCAAGGCGGTGTTGTGGGGGACGGCAACCAGGATGCGAGGACATGGGCACCTGCTTGTGACTTGGCTGGTGTTTGGCCTTGTGCAGGGGACCCAGAGAGGCCTCCCGGTTGCTTAGGAGAACCACGTATGCCCCCCGTACTTGTGCTCACTGTTTGAGGGCGGCGGGCATGACAGTACAGCTTTGCTGATGGCAGTAGCAGACCAGGGTGGCAACCCTCAACAGAGGTCCCCAGTCCTGCCAGTAATATTCTTGCATTACCTTATTAACCCCAATAAGAGTCAGGAGCTCCTTTTGCTGGGTACGGTATTCTTCAATTGCCATATCTTATAAAAGAAGTGCTGAGGCACTGCAGCCATCATGCAGAAGGTGTTGTCAGTGCATAAACTACAGGTCACCACTGTGTTCTGTGACTCTCAATTATTTTTTTGCATTATCAGGACCTGATGTATGCTCCATGGCATCTTTACTTTTAGGGGCAGTGAGTACATGGTATTACCTGTCTGATATGTACTGGGAGGGGAATGTTTATGACATGTGCAACAGGGGACTGTTTCTGCTCCTTGGGTTCATGATAATGGGTGGTGTAACCTGTGCATTTATTTTTGTAATAATGATGATCCGGCTACAGCTTACTTTTTGCAGAGTCTTTGTAACTTGGGTGGTGACTGAAGACATGGCTTTTTTAAACCACCTCACCGGTATATGCTACACTTCCCCCCCCCCTTCAGCGTGGTGAGACCCTAACGGGTGAGTTGCTGCGCTTTACAAGCGCTGATTGATTGAATGATTGATGATCTGACAACTGCTTACTTTTTCATAAGATCAGTAACCTATGTGATGTTCTGTCAACTGCTTTTGTAGCAGGGTATTACTGATACCTGTCATTTTTGGTTTAATGTTTTATGTGCAATACAGTTTATTTTTATATAACTTGTGGCGTTTCCTTTGTGGTGTATTTATTATGTCACGTGTGTTGTGTGTATTGTGCAAATGCTTTACACATTGCCACTGGGATAAGCCTGACTACTCATGCCAAGCTACCAAGGGGTTGAGCAGAGGATATTTTTGGTGTGTAACTCCCTTGTCCTGACTAGAGTGGTGGTCCCTGTCTGGCTGAGGTGCCTAGCCTAGCCAACCAGGAACTCCATTTGTAACAAGCCTACATGAAATATATTACTGTAATGACTTGGCATTTTTGAAAACCCTTGATGTGTCTTTGATGAAGAAAGAGGAATAATTACATGCACGTATTGTCTGGGGACTAGGACAAGATGTTTTCATATGTATTTAGTTTCTAGGACAAGTAGGCCCAACCCCTTACAGCATGAACCCTTTGGCTGCCAGTTCACAGTTCTAAATTCTGAATTAGTGAAGGAACATCGTATGTAGTTAAGGGAGGATTTATATCCATGTGCTCATGCTGTTCAAACCTTTTTTTATTGTTCATTAATGCAAAGTGGATTTATGACCTTCATGAATTCACAGGAATTTACAGAGGTAGGCTTGGAAACGGTACTACTAGAAAATGTTTGTGAACTGCATTTTAGCATGAGCAAGTATGCAGTATATTTGCTCATGTGAAAATCTGCTAAGCATTTACAATTTCACTTTCCCCCACAACCCCTTGTTTCCCCGCTCTGGAAAAAGTTTTATTTCTGCCCTTGTCAGGGGTAGTAGCTGAAGTGGGCAGGATCATGGGGACCAACATGCCCAAGATTTTTTCAATGGTACAAGACCAGTTCCCTCTTTCTTTAAAAAAAGAACGTGTGACATTCCTACCATGTATTTACCCCTGAGAACACCGGACGGGACGGTAAAAGCGAATAAAGGCCTTGCCTGAGGGAATTTGGTGCAGGTTCTCCCTCCACTTCCAATTTAGGTCATTTTGAGAGTTTTTCTATCATTGTTTGTCAGGAGTTTCACCTTATTAATACCTACAAGGGCTGATTTCCACCCTGTTGAACTCCTCCTTACCTCTTATATCTAGTGAGATAACGTTTTACGCAGAAGAGGATTCATTCTTTCAGGAAGAGGCTGAAGAGCCATATGAACAGCAGATGCAGGAAAGACTTGTGGAGGCCCTGGTAAATCAAGCCCTTATAAAGGTGTTGAAACCCTTTTCTGAGCTACTGGTGAGATTTGGGCAAAGAGAGCTGATGGGCAGAAGACCCTCTGACACAAAGGTGACGTACTCTCAGGTCCCAAATATGGGTCTGACCCCAGAGGACTTCTAGAGGACCTAGATCTTCTGTGGAAATTGTGGCACAGATGGCTACCTCTGTTCTAAGAGATCATGAATATGAACAAGATTTCATTGAGGCTTGATTCGAAATTGGTAGAATTGGCCTCTTCAGAACCTCTTGCTAATGGTCACTTGTTTGGAGACAAATTTGTTAAAGACCTCAGCAAGTATGTCTCCACCTTCTCCGCCCCGAACTATCGAGGCCAAGCGCCAGGCCGTGGTTTCTATCAGGCCTCCTCCACATACTCACAGAGGGGCGGAGGTTCATATCAAGCCTCTTCCAGATTCTCCCCCCCCCGTAGGAGAGGTCGAGGTCATGTCCAGCAAGGCAGAGCCAGAGGCAACTTTAACAATCCAGACATGGCAGCAACAGGTGAATATAATTCCCTTTTCAGAAGTTTTTCTGGGGAGCAGGATAAAAGAGCATTTACAAGCTTGGGAATAAATATCTCAAGATCCTTAGGTCATACAAACAGTAATGGATTACCAGTTAGAGTTTTATTACCCTCCCAAGCAGACAACCATTTCTTCTACATTTTCCCAATCAGAGAACAATTTTATAGACAATGAAATTGCTTCTCTTCTACAGAAACAAGCCATAGTAAGGACAAATCTGCACCCATCAGGATTCGACAGCACGATCTTTCTTGTGCAAAAGAAAGGAGGAAGTTACTGTCTGGTTCTCAATCTAAAAGAGTTCAATTCCTACATAGTCTACCGCCATTTCAAAATGGAAGGTATCCATCTTTAAAGAGATCTGTTGCAGGAAGGGGGTTGGCTGGTACGTTTAGACCTCAAAAATGCTTATTTGACGGTAACAGTTTTCGCACCTCATCGCAGATTCCTCCAATTTTGTCGGCAAAACCTGTGGTTCGAGTTTGCAGTCCTTCCCTTCGGTCTGTCCACAGCCCCATGGTGTTTCACCAAACTTTTGCGGCCCGCCGTACAATTTTTGTTTCGGGAGAGACGTGCGCCTCATTATGTATCTAGACGACATTCCGATCATGGCCCAAACCGAAGAGTTAGTCCTCACACACCTGAATTGGACTGTTCAAATCCTGCAGGATTTGGGGTTTCTGATAAATTCAGACAAATCCATAATAATTCCCTCACAATGTGCAGAATTTTTAGGCTTCCAAGTCGACTCTGTCAAAGCGCAGTTAAAACTTCCTCTGGTAAAACGATCTATGATCAAGAGAGAGTTATGGAGAGCCCTTGTCTTTCTGACTATATCATTGAGGACCTTGGCGAGATTAGTAGGACTTCTGGCCTCATCTATCCAAGCAATATTTCCGGGCCCTCTGCATTACAGGGTCTTTCAGCGTCTAAAGATTCTCCATCTTCGCAAAGGTCTGAGTTATTCAGAGCGGATTTCTCTGATGGACGAAGCCCGGGCAGAGATTTCTTGGTGGTTGGAGCACATGGATGCTTGGAACGGCAAAGCGATCTTTGCCCCGGCTCTGGAGATAATCACAGACTCGGATGCCAGTCAGTGGGGGTGGGGAGCACGATGTGGAACAGTGGATATGGGAGGCAGATGGTCTCTAGAGGAACTCTCCCTACACATCAATTGTTTGGAGCTTCTGGCGAGTGCATTTGCAATTCGCTCTCTATTTCCCCACAGAGCCAGTTGTTGCATACTCATGCGTATGGACAACATCTCAGTGGTGAGATACATCAATCGATTGAGCAGGACCAGGTCCCACGTGTTGGCGGAGATTGCCAAAGATTTTTGGCATTTTTGCCTTCAACATAAAATATCAGTGATGGCGGAATACATTCTGGGACGCTCCAATACAGTAGCAGATTGGAACTCTAGTTTTTTGAGGGACGGCAGCGACTGGAAACTTCATCAGTCAGTTTTCTTTGCTCTGACGAATCATTGGGGCGAGTGTGTGATAGACTTTTTTGCATCTCAGCTCAATTCTCAGCTCCCTCTCTTTTACAGTTGGAGACTGGATCCATTAGCCCTGCGGACGGATGCTTTCCTCCAGGTCTGGACGGACAAGCTATTGTATGCATTTCCCCCCTTCTCCATGATTCAGAGGGTACTCTCTGAGGTTGACAGGGGGCGGAGATCATCCTGGTAACTCCTCTTTGGAAGCCTTAGTTGTGGTTCCCGGTGGCGATGTCCCTATCTTGTGCATCTCCAGTTCTTCTGCCATCATTACCTTCATTGCTTCTGGACCTGGGACTCCTCCCTCATCTTCTGATATTACAGAGACTTTTGTCTCTCATGGTGTGGAGACTTTCAGGGGACACTGGCAGATGTTTTGAGGGAAGCTATCTTCTGGTTATCCCAGTCTTGGGCACCTTCCACCCATAAGAGAAATGAGGCTTCCTGGAAGCGATGAGTGGGTTGGTGCGGTGAACGGAGTATTGATACCCTGAGGTCCACATTAGGGTGATTATCAATTTTTTGTCAGATTTGGCAACACAGGGTTTGGCTTATAGGACTATCAATACCTTCAGATCAACTCTTTCCGCGGGACATCCTCATACTGAAGGGAAACCCGTGGGTGAGCACCCTTTGGTTTGCAAGCTTTTATGGATCAAATCTGTTTATTGTTATTTTGCGAATAGAACATACAAAGTACAACACAACACGATTCAGGACAGTAAAAGAAATACGTAGCTCCAGCAAGGACCACAATTCTGTCCGCTGAAGATCGTCCCTTCAAGCTCTTACTCCCTGGGCCATGCCAAACAGCATCCCACCACCCTCACATCATAACCCAGAGAGAAAGCAAGCAGCGTCCAGTGAGCTTCCGGATTGTGGATCCTGTTAATGTGAACCATCCAAACAATTAAATAAACAATGCCTCCCTCAATAGTCCAAATCATCTCCCAGTCTCTCCTGGCTCCCATCCCTCCCCTCTCCAATTCCAGCTCTCCAAAGACTCCCTACCTGATATCCTACACCCAGTTCAGGTCAATCTCAAAACTCTCAAGTAGACCGGGCATGTCAGTTCCGAGAACTCTGAGGACAGAATTTGAAGAAATGGTTTCCATAGCACAATGAAGTCACTCATTCGCTGCTGGGAGGCTAAAGTGAGCTTCTCCATAGCCAGGATAAACCACAGCTTCTGAAGCCATGTCTCCCGTGTCGGGACCATGTCCGTACCCCAGAAAGCTAGAATCTGTTGTAATGCAGCATTCAGCGCCAGAGCCATCTGTCTCCCCCTTAGCGATCCTAATGGGAAAGTAAGGGGATTGGGCAACCCCAGCACAATATACAATGGGAACTGTGGGATTTCAGTGTGAAATGCTAAATCAATGTCGTCTAATATGCTTTGCCAATAACGATGTAGCTTAGGACAGTGCCAAAGTGAATGCACCAATGTACCTGTGGCTCCACACCCCCTCCAGCACAAGTCTGACTTACCAGGGCTCCAGGCGCGGATGCGAGCCGGAGTATAATACCAGTAGGAAGCCACCTTGTATGATGTCTCTGCCCCTGCTGCATTATACGCCATGTGGTGTGTTCTATAGAATATGCTATCCCACTCCTCATCCGTAAATTCCTTCTCAAGTTCTCTCTCCCATCTCAGCTGCCCCTTTGACTTGGGCGGACGCTTCTCCCCCTGCAATAGTCGGTATATTTCGGAGATGACACCCCTATCGTCCTTCTTTAGCAGTATCCATTTCTCGAACGGTGTGAGAGGCCTATCTATTAATGCCCTATTAGCTGGTAGTAGGGCCCAATGCCGGACCTGATAATACATCAGCCTATCCGCCTCCCGCAAGCTGTACATCTCCTTCATCTGGTCAAAGGACAGAACCCCATGTTCATCAAAGAGGCTTCCCACTCTCTTACAGCCCCCTTCGCTCCAGCGCCTCAGTCCCTCTAGATTGAGCCCAGGCTCAAAGTCTGGATTAGCGCTGATGGGGGTCATCGGGGACGGAAAAGACGTCAACCCTGACCGACAAGCCACTGTGTCCCATATTCGCAAGGTCGCTCCCGTAACCGGGGAAGAATAAAGTCCCCCGCTCTGTGCCGATGTAGGAGCCAGGGCTCCTTCCATATATGGGAGCCCGCCACCACTTGGTCCATAAAGCACCAATGTTTCTCCGTGAGCGGTCGACTCCACTATAAAGAAAACGCAGTTTCGTTGCCTGGAAATAACGCAGAAGACATGGAATCGCCAACCCCCCACGGCTCTTAGGGCGATACAAGACCTGTCGCAGCAGGCGCGCAAGTCTGCCCTCCCAGACAAACCTCAGCAATGCCGATTGAAGAGTGGCTGTCGTCCGGGGAGGTGGGGTCAGTGGGAGCGCTTGGAATACATAAAGTATACGCGGTAGGATAGTCATTTTAACCGCAGCCACTCTGCCCTGCCAAGACAGCTTGTGTCTCACCCACGACTCCAGGTCCCGCTGCACCTCGCGAACCAGTTTCTAATAATTCAAGCTCGCTGTCTTTGCTGCAGAGGTCGCCAGCTCTACCCCCAAGTAAGAAAGACATGAAGACGACCACTGGAATGGGTATCTAGCTCTCAGGTCTTCCTCGTGATCCGGGTTCACCGATAGGCTCAGAATCTGTGACTTCTGCAAGTTCACCTTAAATCCCGAAACCTGGCTAAACTCATCTAGTATCCCGACCAGCGTGGGAAGCGATGTCATAGGCTCCGCCACTGTAAGCATAACATCGTCTTCATAAAGAGTAATAAGATGATGGTCACCACCAAATTTCACCCCGGAGACCAGAGGACTGTCCCGCAAGCGCTGTGCGAGGGGCTCCATATATAATGCAAATAAAAGGGGAGAGCGGGCATCCCTGTCTGGTCCCACGCCCAACTGGGAACGGCAGAGAAAGCACGCCATTTACCCGAACCGCCACCTTAGGGGATTGGTAGGTTCATCGTATCCAAGACCTAAACCCAGGCCCCAGGCCAAAGCGCTTCAGTACCTGAAAAAGGTATGGCCAATGGACCCTGTTGAATGCCTTTTCGGCGTCTATAGCTAAAAAGAGCGTTGCCCTACAAGATCGATCTATTATATCTATCAAATGCAGAAGCCGCTTTGTGTTATCGCCACATTGCCGGTGCGGGATAAAACCTGACTGATCCGGATCAATAAGACCCGGCATGTAAGGGTTGAGGCGACACGCAAAAATCCCAGTGAACAGCTTGGCATCAATGTTCAGGAGCGAGATCGGTCTATACGAGGCGCACTCTTCTGGGTCTTTGCCCGACTTATGTATGACAGTAATGGTAGCGTCCAACATACTGGGCGTCAGGGTGCCCGTAGTCTGAAAAGAATTAAAGAGGCGCACAAGCAGCGGAGCGAGTTCCGCGCAGAAGGTCTTATAGAATAACGCTGTGAACCCATCTGGCCCCAGGGACTTCCCAGCCTTTAGGCGCGAAATAGCCGATATAACCTCATCTACCTTTATCGGCTGATCCCGCAAAGACGCCTCTCTCTCCCCAAGAGGAGTAACTGCTATGTCCCTTAAATAAGATTCCAGAACGCGTCGTCACGTACATCCGCCGTATACAAGCCCCGGTAGAAGTCTGCGAAAGCCTCTGCAATCTGGTCACTCGAATAGGCCTCCCCCCGAAGGAGAACGGATTAGCTTTATTGCCGACGCCGCCCGTTGCGCTCGTAGTCGGTGTGCTAAGAGCTTACCGCACCTGTTTCTGCCAACATAATACTTATGTTTAAGTCGCACTATCGCATACTCCGCCCTGTCCCAATCCAGTCGCTTCAGCTGCTGCCTCACCTTCTCTAGCTCACGCCAAATTCTCGGTGCACCAGTGGATTTATGGGAACACTCCAGAGTAGCCACCCACTGTTCCAACTTCTCCCTTATCTCCCTCCGTGCCCAATTGTCTCTGGCGGACAGTGCCATTACCTCGCCCCTCACTACAGCTTTCAGGGCCTCCCAAACCGTCGACACCGAAGTATTACCATCGTCATTAAAGCTAATGTATTCCACGATCGCACTCCGGAGCGATGCTACCACTGTCTCGCCCTGCTACGCCAGGTCGGTACACCCACACGGCCCACCTCCATAGTAAGCTCTACGGTGACCGGAGCGTGATCCGTCAAGGCCCTCGGTTCAATCGTGGCTTCCCTGACTCGGGGCAAAAACTTGTGTGAGGCCAGGAAGAGATCAAGCCGTGCATAGGTCACAGACGCTGCTGAATAGAAGGAATAATCTCGCTGCACAGGATGGAGCTTCCTCCACACATCCTCCAACCCACATTCAGCCAGCCATTGGCGTCCCGCCTCCGATAACGCCCCTCCCTGCCCAAAGCGCTGGCCCGAACGGTCAAGCTTGTTGTTCATCACTAGGTTAAAATCTCCGCCCACCAAAATAGCGCTATCCGGTGAGCTAAGTGTCGGGGAAACCACCTGTCTAAGGAAAGCCTCCTGCTGGGCATTTGGAGCATAGAGAGAGACAACGGTGAAGAAAAAGGAGCCCAGTCTGACTCTAATAGCCAGAAACCTGCCTTGCACTTCGTGTACCTTCCCTACTATTTCCCCGGGAAAGGTCCTTTAGAGCAGAATTGCCACCCCTGCATGCTTCGTGGCTGCCGAGGACCAAAGTTGTCTAGGGAACCAGCGCGAGCGCATGCGGAATGTGTCGCTGTGCAGCAAGTGTATCTCCTGTAACAGACAGATATGGCTCCCAGACTTCTCTAGCCCTGACAGGATCGCCAGCCACTTAGTCGGGCTGTTAAGCCCTCGGACATTCAGACTTAAGCACTTAACTACCATAAGACTCAGGGAAAAAGTTGCCAAGAGGGAGAGGTGTGCTACGAGGCGGCCAAGGGCCAACACAAAACCTCAGTTGCTTCCAATCGCACGGCCACCCCATAGTTAGCCAGTAACACCAGACTCGCAGGGAGGCATACCAACATATAACTATAATGCACAACAGGTGCTCAGAGCGAAAAAGTCCTCTCACACACATCACAAAGAGGAAAGTCACAACGGGGCCGTAGAACCACACCAACTCGTCCACCAAGTCCATCAACTCCGCCTCCCAGGCCTCGCTCAAAGGGTCGCAGGCTTACAACTAACAGCCCACAGCCGACAGACAACTCCTTGGCTCTCTTCTTCTAGGCACTTGTCCCTGCCGCCACACTGCTAATTGCCGATTGACGTTCTGAGATCTGCTCCCACATAGTAGGGCGTCGGCGACTCCTCCGTCTCTCCTTCCTCCACCACTGCGGACGGGATCCTGCAGCCGCCTCCATCCCGAGGCCGAGCCTCAGGCATCCTCCTCCAGACCCAGGATCCGGTTTGCCTCCGTCAACGATTTCACCTGGCGAAGCTGCTCCTCCCAACGGAAGACAAGGCGAAACGGGTGACCCCATGAGTACGACACTGCATGTGCTCGCAGGTGCTCTGTAATAGGTTTAAACTCACACCGCCGCTGCAGGGTCCGGACTGAGAGGTCCTGAAATAATTGGAGCTGATGACCACGGAAGTGGACCTGCGAGAGGTTGCGCGTTCTCTGCAAGACGCGCTCTTTCAACCCAAAGTTGTGGACACACGCCAAAATATCCGGCAGACGATCCCCAGGACCTCCAGGACGACGCACCCGATGGACTCCGTCCAGGACGATCTCTCGATGGTCCTCCAGATCGAGGACTGAGCGGAACAAAGCCACCACAAAATCACTGATGTCCTCCTTCTCAGCACCGATTGGAACTCCTCTAATGCGGATATTATGCCGGCGGGTTCGATTCTCCAAGTCCTCCACCGCCAACTGAAGGAGGTCCTGCTGCTCCCTCAAACTAAGGACCTCCTGTTGTAGGTCCGCCACCTCCTCACCCTGGGCCGTTTCGCCATCTTCAACCTGCGTGTTGTAGGTCCGCCACCTCCTCACCCCGGGCCGTTTTGCCATCTTCAACCTGTGTGATCCGCTCGCCCAGGGAGGTAAGCTCTGCCCAGACCTCCTTCACCTCCTGAGATATGTCCCTCCGGAGTTCCTGTAAGTCACTGTGGAGAGATTCAAACAGGGAGGTAAGAAACCCTTTTGTAACTGGGGCAACATCATCCTCTGCTGTCTCCCCCCGGGTCTCAGGTCCCTTCGTAGACGGCGACTCCCCATGAGCCTCTCCCGGAACTGGACGTCCCCCAGTGAGCATGTCCCTTACTGACCAGTCTCGCTTTGCCTTGGAGGTCGCCATCTCCCTGCCCTCGGACCGCAGGGGTGCAGGTACAACAGCCAATCCCCCTCGAGCCGCCCCAGGGGGTCGTGTGTTCCTGTTGCGTGCTCCAGACAGAGTCCGACTGCCCGTCCCGCTGCGGGGAGTCCCACTGTCTTCTCCACACAGCCGTCCAACTTCGCTTTCTGTTGGGCCCTCGCCGGCCGACTGCACCGCCGACTAAGGCCCAGGCCCACCAGGTGCACACCAGCTCCTCTAGCCCAGCTCCCTGCAGGACAGCTGCCCCTCCATCCTCTCCGTCCTCACCGGCCCCTCTCCAGTGGGCCCAGCAGACAGCCAGGTCCACTCCCAGGACCGACCCCAGGTGCAGCGCTGGAGCCTCCGCTCAGGCCCTCTGCTCCAAACGCGCTCGACCCAGAGCGCCGCCGCACCCCTTAGCCGAGGCGCGAGCCGGCGAACCCCAGGCCTGCGTCTCAGCAAAGCCGCGACTCCTCTCCCGTGTCGGCCGCAGGCACAGCTCAGAACGTGCCACAATGCGCGCGCAGCAGTCTAGCTGCGGGCGCATCCACTCTCCAAGGCGCCCAGGGGTCTCCTCACATCCGGCACCACGACCGTGCCCCGCGGCTCTCCAGATCAGGAATCCTGAGGCGATTTTAGAGGCCCGGGCAGCGGAGATCGGACCAACGCGTCTGCTCACACCGCCATCTTGGCCACGCCCCCGCCGCTATCTTGGCCATGCCCCCCGTTTGCAAGCTTTTAAGGGGCATTAGGGTGGTCAAACCCCCTCAACCTAAATATATGGCTTCATGGGATGTAGACATTGTGCTTAGGTTTCTGTGAAACTGCCCATGCAATGAAGCTTATCATGCAAACAACTGTCGGCCAAACTCATGATTCTATTATGTTTCATTTCTTGTAGAAGAGTATCGGATGTAAGAGCCCTTGATTTAACAGGTAGAGTATTTACTCCTAAAGGGGTCTCCATTACCATTTCCAGACGCACAAAGACTGCTCCTAGATGTGTATCCTATCCAGTGCTTCCACATCATTCTAAATCATGTGTTGTAAAATGCCTAAAAGCTTATG
The DNA here is from genome assembly GCF_031143425.1 of Pleurodeles waltl. Classification (NCBI taxonomy): domain Eukaryota; kingdom Metazoa; phylum Chordata; class Amphibia; order Caudata; family Salamandridae; genus Pleurodeles; species Pleurodeles waltl. Next base: position 441,886,496 of record NC_090445.1, on the reverse strand, counting down.
AAGATTGCACTCAAGAATTTCGCAAGGATACTCAGGGGCAATTGCTAATTTCCTTACAGAGACCATTTTCTCCAGTCTCATCAGCCACATTGGCTAGATGAGTCAGATGGTTGTTGACAGAGGCAGGTGTAGACGTCTCCTCTTTTGGGGCACATTCTGTAAGAGGTGCTATGACCTCTAAGTCTTTTGGAGCTGATTCTCGTTTGGAAGACATTATGAATGCTGCAGATTGGTCTTCTGATAGTACATTTACAGTGCTTATGTTGTGGTAGATCAACTTTTAACTAGCATAATCCGAAGCCTCCGGTCCGGCCATAGAATAAAATATGTTCTACCTATTGCGTCAAGAATTTTCAATTCTATTTAGGACATGGAGGTGAGGATTAGCCTAACCTTATTGAGTATGCATTCTAAGAAATGTTTGCTATTTATTTGGTTGTTAGTGATGTTATCATTGTTTGTGATGCATATCTGATATCTTGTATCAAATCTGCTATGAAAGTTTCCAATTAACAAAGGTGTATGAGTGTCCAGAGTTTCCGTGAGCAGAGGAGCTGGTCAGCAAGCAGCTTGATGTCAAGGCAAGGTTCCTGGTTGGAGTTGAAGATTTGGTTCTTACAGGTTGTCTTGTGCTGTTATAGCAAAGAAAGAGGAAGAACTAAGGAGATAGAGACATTTATATGCACAGTATACCAGGTGTTGGTCAGGTTATGAACTAACGGGAATGTTGGGAAATGTTGTTTTTTGTTATTTAAACGTTTATTAGCTGCTGTGTTCTTTCAGTAAAGAAAGAAAAAGCATAATCCTTGCCTCAGAGTCCTTAATAGAATTAAAAATTATTGAGGTGATAGCTAGAAATTGTTTTATTGTGATATCTCTCGTGACATACCCATGCGGGTGAAAAGAGTGACACTCGCTGATCTGCATTGTTCACATTAACCGAGTGAGGAATTTTAATTTACAAAAAATGCCGTACCCTATGGGGTGGCGTAGACTGAAAAATGCTCTAGCTTACACATCAAAAATGTTCAATTCTATTAAAGACATGGAGGCGAGGATTATGCTTTCGCTTTCTTTACTGAAAGAACAGAGCAGCCAATAAACATTTAGTTGAATCAAAAACTACAAAACCCAACATTCCCAGTAGTTCATAACCTGACCAATACTTCCAGGAAGCTTCATACCTTCTATGAGTGGAAGGTGCCCAGGACTGGGATAAAAAGAAGATAGCCTCTCTCAAAACATTCGGCTTTTTCCAACGTCCCCTGAAAGTCTCCACGCTATAAGGGAGAACAGGCCCTGCAGTACTAGAGGATGAGGGAGGTGTCCAGGAAACAGAAGCAATGAGGGGAACGATGACAGACGGATCGAACGAGCACAAGATAGTGCCATCGCCACTGGGAACCAAGAATGAGCTTGCCACAGAGGTGTTATTAAAATGATCTCCGCCCTCTGTCTCCAAACCTGAGAGAGTACTCTCTAAATCCTGGAGAAGGGGGGAAAGGCATACGATAGAGTGGTCGTACAGACCTGAAGGAAAGTATCCGTCACGAGGGCTCACGGATCTGGCCTCCAGCTGTAAAATAGAGGGAGTTGAGAATTAAGGTGAGACGCAAAGAGGTCTATCGCACACTTCCCCCAATGATTCGTAATTGGCAAGAACACAGACTGGTGCAGCTTCCAGTTGCTGCCGTCCCTCAAAAACCGAGAGTTCCAATCTGCTATCACATTGGAACGTCCCAGAATGGATTCTGCCATCACTGAAATCTAATGATGAAGGCAAAAATGACAAAACTCCTTGGCAATCTCTGCCAGTATTCAGGACCTGGTTCCGCCCAAACGATTGATATACCGCACCGCCGAGATGTTGTCCATACGTAACAGTATGCAACAACTGGCTTTGTAGGGAGACAGAGAGCAAATTGCGAAAGCTCTGCCAGAAGTTCCAAACAATTGATGTGGAGAGAGAGTTCCGCTGGAGACCACCTGCCCCCCGTCTCTACTGTCCCACATCGTGCACCCCAGCCCCATTGGCTGGCATCCAACTCTATGACTATCTCTGGAACTGAGGCGAAAATCGCTCTTCCGTTCCAAGCCTTCATGTGCTCCAACCACCAGAATATCTCTGCTCGAGCCTCCTCTGTCAAAGAAATCTGCTCTGCATAACTGAGACCCTTGCATAGATGAAGAATCTTTAGTTGTTGAAGGGCTCTGTAATGTAAGGGGTCCGGAAATATTGCTTGAACAGATGAAGCTAGAAGGCCTACCAACCTCGCCAGAGTCCTCAATGATATACTCAGGGAGGCAAGGGCTCTCCGGAACTCTTTCTTGATCATAGACTGCTTCGCCAAAGGAAGTCACAACTGTCCCTTGACAGAATCGACCTGAAAGCCTAAGAATTCTATACATTGTGAGGGGATGATGATGGATTTGTCTGAATTTATCAAAAAACCCACATCTTGCAATATTTGGATAGTCCAATTTAGATGGACAAGAACTAACTCTCTTGTTTGTGCCATGATCAGAATGTCATCTAGATAAATAATTAGACGTACACCACTTTCTCGAAGAAATTGTACTACAGGACGTAGCAACTTGGTGAAACACCAGGGGGCCGAAGACAGACCGAAGGGAAGGACTCCGAATTCGAACCATAGGTTTCGCCAACAAAACTGCAGGAATCTTTGATGTGGCTCGAAAACTGGTACTGTCAAATAAGCGTCTTTGAGATCCAGGCGCACCAGCCAATCCCCTTCTAATAACAAATCTCTTAAAAGATGAATGCCTTCCATTTTGAAATGGCGATAGATTATGAAGGAATTGAATTCTCTTACATTGAGAACCAACCAATACCCTTCTCCTTTCTTTTTCAGAAGAAATATTGTGAAGACGAATCCTGAAGGGTGCAACTCTGTGGGTACTATCGCACGTTTCTGAAGAAGCAAATCCACTTCGACGTCTATGAAATTGCTCTCTGTTTGGGAAAAATGTAGCAGAGAAGGAATGACTGTCTGTCTGGGAGGGGAGTAAAACTCGAACTGATAAACCCATCACAATTTGAGGGATCCATGGATCCTGAGATATCTGTCTCCAAGCTTGTAAATGCTCTCTTAGCCTGCCCCCCAAATAGACTTTGGAAAATGGGATTATTCTCACCTGTTGCTGCCAAGTCTGGATTGTTGTAATTTCCTCTGTTTCCACCTCAATTGGTACGACCTCGACCTCTCCTGCAGGAGGGGTAGAATCCGGAAGAGGCCTGGTAGGAACCACGGCCTCTCTGTGCATAAGTGCGGAGGCCTGATAAAATCCACGGCTGGCGCTCGGTCTCTATAGCGACCGGCCCTGAGAAAAAGACCACCACTGAACATCTTCTTCATGCAGGACTGAGCCTTGTCCAGGGTGGAAAAAGTGGAAACGTATTTCCAGAAGTCCTTAACAAATTTGTCTCCAAATAAGAGACCATTAGCCAGAGAACCGGGTTCGGAGGATGCCAACTCTACCAGCTTGTAGTCTATCCTCATCAAAAAGGACTTACATCACTCCGTGGACATGGTGCAATTGGCATTGCCGAGGAGGCAAAAGGCTCTTTGCGCCCACTCCAGAACTGCCTCAGGATCTAAAGGTGAATTATTCTCTTTGGCCTGAACTGCTAACTCAAGGATCTTCGTGAAAGGACCAGAAATATCCAGAAGTTTATCCTGACAGCATCTCCAGGCTCGGTCTAATCCCTTTTTAGGATCTTTTGTGAATCTCTTAAGAAAAGTGGCCATACTAGGGTCTAATTCTGGTGTATCTGCCACCTTGCCCAACAAGGAAGGACAAGGGCACTCAGAACGCAGAGTGTTGTGAACATCCTTGCATAACCTGTCTTGGACATAGTGCGCCACCTCCACAGAGGGAATCCACTCAGTGGATCTTGGATAAATAATACTCTACAGATCGAAAAACAGGTTCCTCTGAACTGATGTTTCGTCAGATGAATGATGGGATTCACGTTTCCTCTTACCCAACACCTTGGGTTCATCTCGAGATCTCTCCGAATCAGAGGTATGAAAAGCAAAAGACTGAGAGTCCTCTTGACCCAGCATACCTTGAGAGTGTAATTCTCTAGGGATACAGATATATCCTATTCATATTCATGGTCTCTGAGGACTGAAGAAGCCATCTGGGATAAGATCTCCGCCAAGGATCTAGGTCCACCAGAACCCTTCTGGGCCCAACTCATATCTGCAATCATTGTATCAGGCAGTCTACCATGAGAGGGTCAGCTCATCAATTCTCTGTCCAAAGCGCATCAAAGGCTGAGTAAAAGGCTTTAAAGCCTTAATAAGGGCTTGATTGACAAAGTCCTGCACATGGTGACCCAGGGCCTGTACCAGTCTTTCCTCCATCTGATTATTATAGGGCTCCTCAGCCTGTTTCTGATAAAATTCACCTTCTTCTGCATAATAAACCATTTCAGAGATGCTGAGTAAAGAAGGAGTTCAATAAGGGGGGGGGGAGCCCCAGCAGGTATCAAAAACAGAAAAAAACTCCAATTCAAAGGAGAGAAAAAACTCTCAAAATGGTCCAATAAGAAGTGGAGGGAGCACCTGCCAAACTTCCCTAAGGCAAAGCCCTTTGTCCGTATTTACCGCCCCGTCGGGCGTTCTTAGGGGAATAAGTACACTTGCCAAGACACACGCTTCACCGCTGACTAGATCCGAAGCTTAGACACCTCAGAACTCGTCAGTGCGTGCGATGTGGAAATAGAGAGAGGGCTAGCCTCTCTGAAACCAGCACTCCAGCGGCTCTACAGAAGCCCAGAAGCGAATTCCCAACGCTTTCGGCCGGTGTCTCCAGCACTTCCACGCTCGCCACACGCGATCTCCAAAAGGAAATAAAAATCATATAGCGTGCGGGTGCAGCACACCTCCAAACTGGAGTTAACAAGTGCCGTTCACCCCTGCTCCTACTCCATGGCCATTAACAAATAAAGAACTTCTTTAAAAAAAATCACTGTTAAATAAGACAAAGACAAGCACTTAATTAATGGCTACAGCAGCTACAAAGGAGGAAGGACTTAAGAGTCAAGGACATTTATATGGACTGTAGACCAGGGATTGGTCGGAATAGACTACTGGGAATGTTGGGTTTTGTAGTTTTTGATTGAACTAAACGTTTATTGGCTGCTGTGTTTTTTCAGTAAACAAAGAGAAAGCATAATCCGAAGTCTCCGGTCCTGACATACTGACATTGAATTAGGCTCTTCTTTCTGAGAAAATAATACAGAAACATAGATGGGGGTGGCGCATGCGCACCATTAGGAAACTGCAAAGGGAGAATTGTTGTTTATGGGTGGTACGCCTGTGTTATGCCGGGTGGAGTTTGTACATGCGCAGATGTGTCTCGGGAAGATTTGCGCACATGCGTATTTGTGCCACTTGCAAATGTCTCTGTGCTGTCACGGATGACTGCGTGTGCCAGTCCCAGAGTGCTGCGCAGGCGCCGAAGCATCCCGGTCGCCCTCTGGTGGTCCCGGATGATAAAGGTTCTAGGGGGTTCAATCGCGTTGTTTGCTGCACAGAGGAGTGGCTGCAGATGGAGCCTAGCGGCGGTGGGAGGCCCGGCCCAGCCAGGGAGCTGAGCCGCGGTTTCATCCATTACAACAAGTACCGTGGTCGCCTGCAGCAGAGCCTTCGAGACACTAAAGCATTCTTCAGAGAGGTGCAGCACACGTACTGCCGGGGAGGAGTGGAGGCGGGGCCGGGGTCAGACTCAGGTAAGAAAAGTGGCACGGGTGAGTGCCCAGAGTGGTACCAAGGTGTTTTCCTGAGAGGTGTAGCACACTTGTTGCCTGGTGAGGGGGCGCAAGTGATAAATGGTGCCAGAGGAAGGCCGTGGGCTGTTGTTATGGAGCGAGAGAAGAGCACGGGGTGATGCATTTCAGCTCTTGGGCGTGTCCCAAGGGGGAGGGCTGGGATTAGGTAAAGTATGAGGGAAGTAGGTGCCACTGAGGAGGGGACTGAAGGGGGGCGCTCAGGGAAGTAAGGGGAATGAGGGTGCAGTGATATTCTCTTCACGGACGTATAGCATACCTAATTTTGGCGGTCAATATTTTTGTATGGGGTTTTAAAGTGCTTCTTCTGTTTTGGAGATCTTCCCCGTGTGTCCAGTCCTGGGTTTATGAAGTACCCATAGTCCAGTGCTACGTAGGAAAAAAGTGGTTGCCACGAACAAAGTGTACACAAAAATCTTACAAAGCGGTTCCACAACAGGTTGCCAGTGCTTGTCAAAAGCCCTTGTTGTGACTTCCCACCAGGGTCTGACTGGCCTATCGGGCAGTCAGTCAGTGTCTGGTGGACTGGTCTGACACGTTACTTATGGGGGTTGTTTTTTTAGAAGTTTGTGGTCCTATTTTACGGCCAGGTGGGCCAGTTGTTACTTTTGATTTACCCGAAATTACCACAAACTTTGCCTACAGCAAACACAAATGCATATAGCCTCATATCTTGCGAAATACTCATACAGCGTATCTTTACAATTTCAAAACTTGTCTGATTTGCCACTGTTTTCTTTAGCTACCTGGTTCCCTACCTTTGAGGGGGTGGGTAGGGGCACTAATATTTTGGTGCCCAGGCCTATTTTTTTTTGTCCAAGCCCGACCCGGGTTCGCCCCTGTTCCCATGCCAAAGTCCGGCCCCTGCTAGAGTATTTCCATCCAGCTCGGGAGGAACAACACCTCGATTAACTAGTAAAGTGGGAGGGGCGGGTGGAGTGTTGGTTAGCATAGCTATATCACCACTGCTTCTTGTAATGTTTTATATTACGATGGCATATCTGATGCTGTGGAACCTGGGCCGGGATGTGTTTTATAAAGCAAGTTTGTTTCTCTTTGTAAAATTGCATTAACTGTGTTCCGCAGTTGTGCTTCGTTCTGCGCATTTTTATATCTAGCAGTCTTATTTCAGTATATAACTCGTTTACAGCCTTCTGTCCCCAGTTTGCTCTGTTGTACATGCCTGTTCTGCCACAGATATGTCCTGCAGTGCTCTGGTAATGGGGTGGGCACTTATTAAAATTCATTTTTCAAGTTGATGATTTGTAGCATATTTTAGTTTTTGTTGCTGTTAAAATCGTTATATAGTGAATGTCGTTGTCTGCTCTAGAAAATAGCATTTGGTATTATTCATAAATGTGCAGTCGCTGCGTCTCTTGGGGAGGTCTGGTATAGATCTGGCTAGAACCTCTGTGGAAGCCTATCTGTACCTGATGTGTTCAAGGCAGTTGTATGGTTATACACGGGTTTCATTTCCTTTGGACGACATGTGGACTGTGTAATTGATGTAATTAACCTCTACCTGTACTGTACTTGACAACGTTTGCTGCCCTTTAGTTTACAGTCAGATGTGGTTCACTATGGCTTAATAGTGAGCAAGTTGCTCATGGAGACTTTTTGTAATTATGCTGTCTGTTTTTCCTATTGGTAAAGCAGTGCCGCGCCCCAGACGTGGGTTTGTACTCCTACCTGCTCTGCCGTATGTAGCTGAGTATTTTTTCCAGATGAGGTCTTCATTGTTTACTTAGAACAAACACGAATAACTAATGGGCGTGCGGATTCAGGGGCACCTTAAAGTTTGCAACATTTCTTTGTTTTATTAACTTAATTAAGAACGGGGTGGGGTTGGGGTAATTTAAGGAGAGGTGTTCAAGGGTTATTCAGGAAGCACATATCTTATCTCGTCCCTATGCAAAGTCTGATAACGGCGCTGCAGCCAGTGTGTGTTTGGTAGACTGGCTTAGACTTTTACAATCTTTTTGCCTTGTTGTGATCCTGTTATAAGCAGACGGCGTAATCCTGTATAGTTATTGCCATTTCATTTGCTATGACAGTCTAAGGAATCGCCATCTTCCCCGGTGTTGCATGATATAAAACTAAATTCATCCACCTCTCTATTCTAATTAAAGGATCGGACATACGATTGAGTAACTATTACAGGTGGGGAATTGTTTATATAATGTACCATGTGCCCTGGTCACTGGAAGTCAGTTTTGTTAGGTTTAGAGTGCACGCACTGTCGGGTTTTAATATGGTCTAATGTAGTAGTTGTAGAATGGGAAGCATAATCGCGTACAGATTACTGGAACCTTTTTACAACCATTCAGGTTGTGGACTCTTGAATGCGGCAAAGTCAGATTTCATTGACGTGAGGCCCGTAGCCACAACGCACACGCGACTTGTCTGCGTGCAGAAGCCGTGCTCGTGTGTGAGGACGTCTGGCGTAACCCATTTCTACTCCCTAAACCTCGTTTGGCTGGACCTCACAGTGTTGTGCGAGATTGACATAACAGAATAGTTCTGCTGGAGAACTGGTAGTGCGTCATCACCCGTGAGCACTGCCAAGAAGTGGTGGAAAGAGTCAATTTGTGTTATTTCTTTGGTATGCAGCTGAATTATTAGCAGCCATCCTGGCCTAAGAGGCTTCAAACTCCTCCCGCCACTTTAACACACTGAAACACGGATGTCGTGAAAGCCTAGTCTCATTTCTAGCCTGTACATATTTAAAACTATCTTTCCTGACGGACTTGTATATTTCCTGAAACGTGCGCTTTTAAGGGTCTTGTATGCAGCAACTTCCCTCGTTTAAATATGTGCAGTTAGGATTACGGGCAGAGATAGCAGAAATAAACATCAAACGGCCACTTTATTTCCCCCATTCTGGAGTTGAAAAAGAACCGCTTTGTTGCTGGGTTTTCAACCTTCTGCAATAGAAGAAAGTCCCATCTCGTCACTTGCGGTTTAATGTAGCTTTCGAAGTTCTTGAATGTTGTAATCCGTTCCTCATGATTAGTGGCTGCTGTAGAGAAGCTCGGCCGTTAAAAACCTAGGGCCTCGGGTCACTGACTGCCCAGCAGTTCTTTCAGTTCCAAAGCCTCATCTCGAAGCTGTTGCCCAATTAGTAACTAGATTAGAAGCGATTTGCTGGCATTGCAGGTATGCAAGCAGTGAGAGGCTTTGTTGCTGGGAGTGTGGCAGGACCGAGAGAGTGATGTTTATGTTTGGATGACGAGTCACTTGCCGGAGAGAGCAAAGTCTAGTTTTGGGGATGTTTCAGTAAGTGCCACAGTTTGTTGGTGAGGGACCCTCCGAGGGCAGTTGGGAGTCCCAAACAGGAATAATTCCCTTGCTAAAAGTTAGAATATTAGCCTGAGACGCATCTTACTGCTTTAGAGAAAACACTCACTAAGCCGTAATTACTACAGATTGGAGATACAAAATAGACGTTGCATATAAAATTATCAACATTACGCATCATTTATATCAATAAAATAATTCAAACCTTGCACAGATAGCTAGACACCAATCGCCTAAACTTTTCTCCATTCGTTTCATGTTTAACCACCCCGTGTTTCACCGAATACTCCGTACATAAACGGTCCTCGTCCGCATCTCGTACGTTATCACCTTCGCCCATCCGCACCACCTCTTTAATTCTTCTGACCTCTCTGCAGCATTTGGAACGTTTGACAATTCGACCATAATTGGTACCCTTACCTCACTAGACATAAAAAAAAAAAAAGGCACTATCTTAATTGTAATGATTATCCAGCTGCTCTTATTCCATCTACTGGTATTTCTAACTATAAACTGCTACCCAGTTGCCTGTTGTCTGCCCTTCGGTCTAGTCCTAAGGTCTCTCCTGTTTGCCTTTCGGATCACCTTGGTTTGGCTGCTTGATTTCTTAATAAAATGATGGTGCTTAATTTGATATGCTCCCTCTTTCAAATTAAATGATGACTACCTTACTGGCATTAGATGAAATGTTAAACTTGTTTAGTTATGCTTATCTCTTTCAAAATGCAAATCAGCCACAACTGCTTTTGACATTCTACCTTTACAACATATACAGCTAGGGACTTACATTTCTTCAACTGCACAACTTATATTTTTATCATCATCCACAGCAGTGGCTAGTTTCTATCTGTTAGATATTTTGAAATTTACCCTCCCTTTGCAAACAGCTAGGTCCATAATAATTGTACTGGTAATGCCGTTGAAATACCAGCCCGAAAGTGTAGTTCTACCCATGGAAGTAATGCCATAAATGTCTGTAAAACAGCACGGATTACAACTAAAATAACCAATTAAACATTTTTTTAAATATCGCTTATCATTTCCCACAATATCTTCTTTATTATTTTCAGGACATGCCTATTCCCAAACTTAATGGTTTTTTTTTTTTTTTTTTTTCTTAATACTTTCTTTCCAAGTACAAGCTTCTTGTTCTTTTAAATATGAATGTCACTAGAGAAGTGTTTATTTTGTCTTTTATATTCACTTCGTACCAATAATACTCTTTTGTAATTATGTATGTATTCCTGCCAGCACTAGCCTTCATGTGACTAATTATACCCAGCCTGGCAGTCTGTTGTTATGCGCTCAGGTGTCCCAAAACATGGCATCCATTTTGTTCCCAGACTCTTCCAGATTTCTCTGTCCTTACCATCATGCCAGGTACGCTTCTTTGAATGCCAGTCAGTGCCATTTGCTCTGGTATACTGATAGGTGCTGTGTAAGGTAGTTAATACCAGGTTCAAGCTCCCTGTCACTAGTTGTTTGAATATCCATATGCTCCCCATTACTAATGTGTAAGAAAACAGATTTCCACATCAATAATATTTACTCTTTCCGAGACTATTGTGGAATTATCACACCAGTCAGTCATACAGTTGCCTTAAGAGGAGATGAGAAGGCTATTGCAGAGGTAAGTGTAAATGGAAAATGTGGGCAACCAGTAAATGTGCCGGGGATGTGGCGGAGCAGACAAGAATAGGCGTTATGAGATAGTGTGGAAATTGTCGAGGAGGTGTAAAGAGCTTATATCGGTGGACTGGGAGGGAGAGACGGTGCTAAAGAGGGTCTTGCTTTCTATAACAGGAGGACTTCCTGAAGCCCACAGACCTTACGTCCGCTTTGCTACTTCTGAGTACATTCACTTTGCTTGTCTTCTTGCACGTTGATGTGTCAATACTCCAAATGCTAGGATTGTAGGTATAGGGAACTGGACTGTTTAGAGTCCTTTCTTGTTAACTGCTGATAACAAAAGGTTGGGTATATATGGGCTGATGATGTGGTCTACTGGCTAAGTAGTGAGCTTTCTCAACAAGAAGACAAAAGCTGTCATACTAGCTTCTCCATCTATATAAAACGCTGTCATCCAGACCATGAATAATTAATCTGGTTGTTCTTCCACCACCTTTTTCTTTTAGAATTGGTTTAGTTGAGAATGCCTCTTAGCACAGTATTTTGTGCTGAATTCGAAAGTGATCCTTGAACATTTTATAGGGCACTACACAAGTCTCTTCTGACGGATCTACACGATCTGTTATAGCTTGTGTTTTCTGTTGCAAGTGATTGCATGTGTTGTTTCCTAATGATTGGTGCTGTTATGTGCAAGTATGATAGCTGGCGTGAGACTAATCTTGATGGTGGTGGATGTTTGTATTTTCTGTTGATTTTGGTCAGGAACAATGCATAAAGTGCAAACAATTATAGTGCTTAGGTCAGATGGATAGCATGCAATGAACACCGAATGAAAGAAATCATGTACAAAATCAATACTGTGTTGGCTGTGTATCAACTATGATTTGTGGTGATGAAAGAGACAGTGTGCGCACATACATGATGTACTTTTGAGCTTTGTTGCTATGTGGATACATTTATTGCTTTCTGTGTCATAAAACATATTCCTGTTATGGTAGCAAGTGTTTGGGTTTCTTTCTTGCTTTTAGGCATCAACCTAGCACAGTGAGGCTTCTATGCTTGAGGTCCAGAAGCCTTCCCCAAAGGGGGTGCTGTGGCTGGTTCCCAGCATAGCTAAAAAATGTTCATCATAAAAAGTGCAGTATATCTTCTTGTTACCTTAAAGGGAGCGCTCTCCATTCTATATGGCTGCAACACTACAATACGAAGGAAGAGCTCAACATCCTCTCAGATGATTTGTTGCCACTTGGCTAGTTTCCCTGGGTGGTGTTCCTCTCCAGTTACTGCCTATTTGCCTCCATTATTTGAGCTGTTGCATATATGCTTGCTCATTTCCTATGGACAGCCTCCTGCTCCATCCCATCTGCCATGGTCCTATCTCGTTAGTCCATGTCTGGAGGCTGCTTCTCCTGCTGGTAGGCCCATATGATGAAGTGTACTACATGTGTTCCCTGTAGAACAGGATCCTCCCTCTACCTTAATCAATAGATATGCTGTTCCCAGTTTTAGCTTACATTTTTTGCTCCCACCACTGGGTTATTGACAGCTGTATTGAAACCAAGTTTTGAAGGGATTCCAACTCTTAGTACTGCAATACTCCATCAAATGATATTTTACCTGCAGCAGAAGCAAATGTTAAAGAAAATACATGTTAACATTTAAAGAGATCTGAATTTTCCAGAGTCTAAACACAAACAGCATTTGCAGAGAACAGATAGTGCATACTAAGATGGCATAGCATGGCACATTTCATGATATAAAACTTTGGCTGTAGTCTTAACCTCCTTGTTAAAATTGAGATGGATGTACATGAGCTTCACTGGAGGAGTCTTTATTGCCTCAGGTGTGTTTGCAGCAAATGCGTTAATAGAGTCTGCAGATGTGGTGTCATTGCTGCATAGGTTTGATTAAATTTGGTGGCTAGACCACCATGATTTGGTGTTTTAGTGTGCAGTTAACTAATTTCAAGATCTATTTCTTTGTCTAAAGTAGCTGATTGTTCTGTGGCTGCTTGTTGCCGATGCTTATCATATCAGTTTGGACCCTTGCCCTCCTCGCATCCTAAAACTTTTTCAATCTGAATCTGCTGGTTTGTTGATATCCCTTTTAAATGATTCCCTTTCTCATGGAATGGTATCGAGCTCTTTTAAAGAGGCCGTCATCATCTCACTACAAACAAGCATTTGCAATGCAATTGGTCTTGCATGTACTTGAGTTAAAGCTATTGGCATTGTAAATTCATAACTGGACTTTTCTTGCCACATATATTGGTCTACCCTGCCTCATAATTTCGACTTTTCCTGCCATATAATTCCAGTGGTCCTGCATGTAACTAAAGCACTTCGATTTACCTTCTTCCTCTATCTGCAGCAAAAAATGACAATGTTGCCATTTAGCATTTTAATTTAAATCTGCCATGCTAATTCCAATAGAATACCACTTTCACCACCCAGACACATCAGAGGTGCTGGCTGGCGAAAACAATTCCCCAAAAACAGACGCAAGAAGACAGCCACAGAGAAGAAATAAACTAGAAAGGTCACCCAAAAATATCAAGAGTGATCAAGCGGTTCTAGTGTAATAAAGATGTGAAGGTGGCCTGAATCATGGTCATATTTGTAATAAGGAGAGATTATTTAAACATATATACAATTATCATATAAACCTTTATCAGAAATAAACTTTTTACTTTAGACTGAAATGCTCAAAACAGCCCCTAGAGGGCAGCATAACAAAATATCATTTGTAAGAAACATGGTCATATAACCATATTATTAGCCCATAGAGGACATAACCCTTTGAACAAAAAAAAAAAAAAACAGGAGAAAGTAATGAAGTGTAACCATATACCTTGGCATGTTGAAGGGTAGCAGGCCTGCTGCAATGACATTACAACGCGGCCATTAAACAAAACAAAATCCCACCTGTAAAACAAAGGTTCTAACCATTAGAAAGCTTAAAATACACCGAATGGTGGGAGGCGTTATTATTTTGGGTTCCCCACAAACCTACTGCGGGGACCCAGAGATGCTGTAGACAGAGCTTTTTGAAGTTGGTCCCATTGTCCTATGACCATCATGGGCTGAGTTATGAGCAAAAATGTTTTTTAAAAGTAATACTCTGCTAAGCATTATGGGGCAAGTTCTTGTGCCGCCTATATTATAGTATGTTGACCACACTTCTCAGAACACTCCTAGAGGACATAACAGTAAAAATAGCATTTGGAAGAAACATGGTCCTGTAACCATACAGTCAGCTTTTGGAGAGCATAGCCACATGAATAAAGAATGGGAAAAAGTATGCAGTGTAATCGTATATTTAGCCACTAGAGGGCATGGCTTATTACACATTTTCAAGGCTAGCAGGCCTACTGCAATTATATTACAAACAAGGGCCATAAAATATAACTTCTCGCAGCTTTAAAAAAAAAAAAACAATTCCAGCCATGAGAGAGCTTAAAAAGAAAATGCATGGTGGTGGGGGTTATTATTTTGGCGTCCCCACCAACAGTGTAGGGACCCAGGGATGACGTGGACAGAAAGAGCACATTGTGGTCAGTGTTTTGTAGGTGGTCCCATTGTCCTACGACCACCACAGGCTGAGTTATGAGCAAAAATGTTTTGTAAAAGTAATGCCTTGCAAAGCATCATGGGGCGGGTTTCCCGGGTGCAGTGAATATTGTAGTATTGGTGCTCCTGTTGGGCCAGGAGTGCCGCTTTCACTTTGGAGATTTCTGTTTTATGTAAAGCATTTAACAATTTTACAAAACAAAGTGTTTTAAGGGGAGAGCCACGAGAAATGACTCTGATTAGGTAACTGTGAACGATATTACCAGCGTTCCAATACAGCTGATTGAGTTCACACTGTTGTGCCTGTTCTCACCGTGAGAGCCAAGGCCACCATGAAGCATGAAAGGGAGAGACCAAAGAAAAAAAATAGCTTGCCCACCCTGAAGTATATTGGCAATCGTGCAGTAATCCATGTAAGAGTGGCAGTCTGCAAGGCTTGACAAAAAACGCCTCAAGGCGGGACAAATGTAAATCATTTACCAATGACATCAAGTGATTTTTGAAAGGCAAGCCCAGGAACGAATAAAAATGATGGGCGTGGTTAAAAGCCCACAATAATTACAACAGGTCAAAGCGCTTGTGCGCTCCACCTAAAAAGCCAGGCAAAGAATCCCTGTCCCTAAATAAACTGTTGCCCCATTTCCCTGTTACCATTTCCTTCCAAAGTGTTGGGTGTGCATGCAGCTCATGAATTAGGTCACAGTTTACAGTCAACAAATTTTTTTGAAGCTCTTCAGCCAGGCTTTGGGCAAGCTCATCCAACTGAGTCTGCTATTCTCTCTATTCTTCATGACATGTGTGGGGCAGGTGAAATTGGACTAACGGAAGCCTTGGGCATGTGATACATTTCTAAAGATTTCTACACAGTCAACCATAAAATCTTGTTCCATCGCGTGAAAGCCGCTGGCTTAAAAGGCTCTGCCATAAAGTGTCTCAAATCCTTCCTTGATAACCTTACCCAAGTTGTTCACTTTAGCTCATTTAAAGCCAAAGTAGGTTAGGTCAAATGTGGGGTGCCTCAGGGATTCCCCCCACCTTATCTCTTTAATCTTATGTGAGGCCTCTCATCAAAGAACTGGGAATAATAACTTCTTTTTATACCACTATGTAGATGACTCCCAGATCTTTATAGATTTTATTGCCTCCCAAGAAAAATTTCACATTTATTATGCAATTCCTATGGAGTGCATAGCAAATAACCAATTGAAACTCAATGCTGATAATACCGAAATTTAGTTCTGCAAATAAAGAACTCTTACGGAGACATTTATTTTGGCTTCCTAAATTGGGACAGGCTCCTAAGCATCCTGCCAACAGTCGTGGAGTTATCCTAGATTGTGACCTGGCCTTAAAACCACAAATGGGCGTGGTGATCACTTTTTGCATATTAACATTTTAAAAAGTTAAGTACATTGCAATGTTTCTCAAGGGAGGAGCGGGAAACAGTCAGTCATTCTAGCTTTAGTAATACCTAAACTAGATTAAGCAAACTCCCTCTACTACAGATTACACATGGTCCAAAATAAAGTAGAAAAATTAATCTACATGTCACCGTGATACTCACAGAGCTCACCCTCGCTTAGAGAACTTCAGTGGTTGACAGTGGAATTGTAACAGATTGGCAAAAATAACCTGTCACAGCAAAAGTGTTAAATTAGGGGGTCAGTGAAAGCAACTTAGGGGTGTTTTTGAAAGATAAAAAAAGTCTGTTCGGTCCTAGAGATAATGGTATGTGGTTCCCACTGGTTATTGTGTCCTTTAGGTTCCTGTCCTTTTACCCCTCTCTTTCTCTTTAGGTGATCCTTGGGAAAATAAAAATAGGTCTTTAGTAAATATTCCACTGGGTTTTCCTCTTCCACCACCAAGCACTGATGGACAATCCCTAGAATAACCTCCTTTGTTAGTGTAAGTGCGTGCACTTTTTTATTGGTGTTGTATGTGTATAAAATATGCACACGGTGGGCTCTCACCTTGACCTTCAGTGAGCGCTTGCACCAAAAATACCCAAACACTGTGAAATCAATCAACATTGTGCATGCAGGTAATACGTTATTTGCCTTATGCTGCTGCTCGTTCCCAGAGCCGCAGCGTTATCGGCCTTCGTGTCCTCTCCCTCAGGGCTGCCAGGTAAGCACGGGAAAGTAGGCGGCGCCCCCCCTCTGGCTCGTTCTGTCCATCGGTTTCGTCCTGTGGTTCTCCTGCCACTCTGGTCTCTGCTCTTCTGCCTATTTTTTTCCGGGAATCCTTCCTCACGCCTAGTCTCCCTCTCGCCTTGTCATTTCTCTTTTGTTTATGTGATATTACTTCTCTCTCTCTCTCTCTCTATATATATATATATATATATATATATATATATATATATATATATATATATATATATATATATATATCTCAGCCTGAGTGAATGTTTGAACATCTACACCCTTGTTGACCAGTGTAGAATTGTGGCAGCCATCATGGCTTTCTCACAAATATCGTTCCTTCCCTGGAATATAGGATCACATTTAAGATGTGCTGCCTTACCTTTAAAGTTTTTAGTAGGTGAAGAACCTCAGTTTTTAAGGACAAAACAAATAAAGTATTGTCCATTACGGGAACTTAGCTCTTCTTCATTGTTTCTGCTGGTGGTCCTTAGATGTAAGAAAGTGGGAAGAGGTGGCTGCAGCTTTTCTTATTTAGATCATTAATTGTCTGTCATCTGGTCACAGTCAGCAGCTCACCCCTTAGCACCAATAAACCACAGGTGATCTTGCTCACAATAAATAAATACATATTCACATAACACCACTTCTGTAGTGGAGGCTCGGCAGGTTCTGAAGAGTATGGTGTTTCATAGTAAGTAGACAACACTAATGCTCAGCTCAACTTGTGATGTCGCAACCAGACCTCATATTGCCTACGTCCATTGAGTAGACCTTTTTCTTTTAAGCGCCATGCTAGTCCTTTGTCAGACGATTCCTCTCTGCTAATTGGCAAGTGTTTTGTATCAGACAATGCATGCAGAAGTATTTTTGGGATTTGGTTTTTTTGAAATAATACAGGGGATGCTACCATAGTATTGGTAAGAACTTTGATAGAGAGCCATCCTTTACATGGCCAGGTCGCAGTGTGCCCTCAATGCAGCTTATTTAATGTCAGTATGCTCGTGAAATAATATCATATCTGACTGCATGCCTCTTCACATCTCTGCTGTGTGCGTAGCAGCCACTATCGGGTGAGGAGGCTGCAAGAATGCTGTTAGCCACAAGAAAAGCCCTGCTGCAGCATCTTCTGCACACAGCCAAATTGTGATATGCTTCTGAGTCTTTGCAAGTGGGAAGCACCCTTTCAGTCCTTGTGCTGGCGGAAGGCTTGCCCTTCTTCTATCACAGTGCCTAGGGCCAGTGAAAGTTTTGATGCTGAAGTTCGAAGGAGTTCCCCCACCCCCTTCTCACATCTGTCAAACCATTGATGAGGGTATGGCAATGGCATTGATCTTCAGGCCAAGGTTGAGCTGACTTTTTGTGCCACCTCACCTTCTTCCAGTTACCCTTCCTTCCCCAGTAACTTGGCCCTGCAGTGGGTGCATGGTACCCTTGACCAGTGACAAAGAGAATAATGGGATTGTCTGTCTTCCAAAATTCATTCCCTATTCCACAGGGCCTGGACAGCCACAGCCCTGGGGACCACTTTCTCTGTAGGGACACCTTGTTCCCTGGAGGTAAAGAAACTTAAAATGGATCAATGCTTTCTGAAAACACATGGCCTGGATTCATGCAGACTGGGGCTGCTGATGTAGTTATTCCTTGTAATAACAGTGTAAACGATCTTGGATTGTTGATGCACATAGTATGTGAAACTATTGATGAACACGTTGCCTGTGGCCATGATGCACATATGGTGAGTGCAATGAATGCACCTATCCATGCCTCTAAAATCTATTCGACCACTCACTATGGCGAATCAGTTTTTATCAGGGTGAGCTATTTTTAGGGTCTACTGGCCCATTCCTGTTAGAGCTTGGCCTGGTAAAGAACAAGTGTTCTTTTCTGAGCAATAACGATGCCTTTTAAATGTTGTTTTCATCTTGTCACTTCTGCTGTACGTTCAAAGACAGGTCAGATGTAAGGTTATGTCATCTTACAAATGGCTGTCTAATTTATATTGGAGAGTGGTTTTTACTTTCTCTGACTGCAGATTTAGAGAATTTAGTAAAGTGAACTGTCATTCAATTGTGTTGGGGTAAAGTGAGCGTGAAAGGAAAGGCTGTAGGATGTCAGTTTTCCAGCGCACATTTAAATACTTTGTAAATGAACTGTATAATATTTTAAAGTATATCCACAGGTAAGCGAGCACATTGTTTGAATCGTGATAGGATCAAAACAAATCGGAACACCTTCGTGATATACACATAATAATAATAATAAACATTTGCTGAAACATAGTTTCCACACATCATTTGCATGCTATGTAGTTTTATCAGTAAAACTGCATGTCAGTGGGAAATTTCTGTGGTCATTCGAATGGAAAATGTGCTGTCTGTAACTGACAGCCCGCTACCACATCCTACTGTGGTAATACATTTGTGACTGTGTGCTGCAAAATGCCTCACCGGCTACATACCACACCCCTACCACTTGCCTGCAGCATGAGTGTGTCTTGTTTGATATACTTGTTCTTTGTATAACGCCTGGATTTTTCATAATACTAATGACTGTAACTTTGATAGTAGGACCCCCCGACTCTTAAAATTGTTCCAAACATCACTGGTTCTGATTGAATGATTGCAGCGTTGCCTCCGTCTGCAGAGCCTGCATTTGCAACCAGCCAGTTCGATTGCAGATCTCACGTGTGTTTGGTCACTGATGTAATGTGCTTCTCATTGGCTGATTATGTCGGGTTATAGAGCCCGAGATGCATGCACTATCTGTTTTCCTGACCTTGCATGCCACATGTCCGTTCTCTGTCCATGATTGAGTAGCAGTGTCAGACTGCACTTGGGGCATGGTTCATCTTGGTAAGTGCTTCTCCTGTGCTTTTTAAGCTGTGGTAAAGAATCCCAACACATCAGATGGCTTAGCAGCTGAGTCACCAAAACACCACTCCAATCTCAGACTGGCATAGTATGACATACCTGCAGGCCCCCTCTGTATGACACTCCTCATTGAATCCAGGTAAATTCTAGATGTGTATTTATTTATAATAATATGAAAGCAGTAAGCCTACATCCAATTAAATTATGTGAATGATAAAAGTGATAGATTTAAAACATTCACTTAAACATTCCTGCCCATCACCCCTAACCCCCTATCGTCTCCTGATGACAGTGTAAGCAGGGGCTGGCTGCAACAAAGGTGCATAGGGCCACCCTGAAAGGACAGATGCACTACTTGACCTTTCATACTAGCATAGAGATCAAAGCACTTTTTACTGGTTAGACCTTCACATGTCACAAGATAACGTTTCAACTTTGGTACATAGGCCCTTAATGTAATCAAAGCAGTGTTGCAGGTTGCTGGCAGTATCCTCATCTCGCTCTCATTCGGGCCTTTCGTCAGCATGTGGCCTTCGGTTACCTCAGAGAGACACAGGCCAGAGGCCACCAGAAAGCTAGGGAGCCGAAGTAGGCTAAGTATTTGGAAATTTGAGGAACGTTGCTAATTACAATATTTACATCAGTTTTACTCGTTACATCCCGGGCAGCTAATGCTGTCCCCTCTAGAGGGGGATGAACCGGTTTTGGATCGAAGAGCACCCAGGCAGCCCCTCACATGCCTGAGGGGAACATACATCGACAGGGTTTGGGGTCAAGCAGGGAAGGAGTGCAGGTGTGAAGAGGTTCCAGCTGTTGCTCCAAAGTACAGTTCCTTAATGGTGATGCACTGTCATCTTGCCTAGAAGGTTAAAATCCTGATGTACAAGGGTAGTATAGATGTAGCATGGAGCCCAGGCCAGGTACAGGATTGTGATTATTTGCTGCACTGAAATAACAAGAACGGTATATCATGGCTAAGTGCGACGAAGTGGGCAGGGACAGCATTGTAATTGTGCAGGCTAAGTCCTAAAACAACAAATGATATACAAGGAGGCTGTGCGAGCTTTTGTTGCACCTATCCCTGAAGGCCCATGTACCATCTCTCCTCCTCCTTTTTTTTTTTTTGTTTTTTTTTTAAATTTTTTATTTTTTTTTAAATAAAACTGTAATTCTTCATTCATAGCCTTCTTTAAAAAAAACGTAGAATTCATTCCTTTCCCCGTGGCCAATGCGTTTCCTCTCTTCCAAGGGCTACAAAACATGATACACACACAATTATACAAACAACCATCCCTTAAGACCATTCACTAGTACATTAAAAGTGTATATCCAATTTGTACTGCATACAAAAACAGACCATATGTTAGATACATTTTTCATCTCTTATTCATGTGGTATAAGGCAGCTATATATTTTTCTAATCTTTTTCAACATGATTCACTACATGTTAGTGACCCTAGGTTGTGTATGGACATGAGTATTCACTATACTCTTAAACAATCCTATGTACAGAATTATATGTTATGTTATTTTTTCACAAGTACATTTCCCTTGTATCTTTAAAAGAGAGAAATTAATGACAATTCATTGTTAGTGTACTGATAGTCGAAAATAGGAGTTTCCCAACCACAGATACATCTAAAAAATAATCATCCACCGGGTCCTCCACTATTCCATCATTTCTAAAGTCTTTATCAACATAGTTCATTAAATGTTAGCAATCCTAAATTCAGTATGGGCATGTGTATTTACAATACTCTCTAAAACAACCCATGTACAAAATTATATATACATGTATTTTGTCACAAGTGCATTCACCCAGCATCTCCTAAAGAAATAGGCTCATAGCAATTTATTGCTTGAAGCAAGAATAGGAGTTCCCTGAACACAGATATGTTTAAAAAATAATTAACCACAGGGCCACCTCCACTGGTCAATTGGGGTTTAACATATCACACCCTCACTGTAGAAGTTCACTACTCACTTGATACGACACCATAGCACCATCTCACTCTACTCTTTAGTCCACAATGAAATATACCTGCTAAGTATAGAACATGAGTTAGATATCGGACAAAAACACCCTGAGATGGCAGCCATAGTTGAAGGAATGAATGACACAGATATACATGGGATGAGGCCATGCTGGAGGTACTGCCCGTCATTTATGGATCTAGAGATCTAATCTAATTACCCTTGAGTTTTAAACAAAAACATCCTATTAGTTGAAAAAGGTCTGTTGGGAACCATATTTTGGTGCAGAATATAAGTGTGCCTTAACATTACGATTTTGTATACCATTAACAGGCAATACATTGCCATGAGTCTGTTTCTTTACAAAATGCAAGATGAATGCACTTATGACAAAATAAGTGTACCTTTATTTTTGTACATGGGATTGTTTTAGAGTATTGGAAATACCCATGCCCATACAGAATTTAGGACCACTAACATTTTAATGAACTATGTTGATAAAGACTTCAGAAATAATGGACTGGTGGAGGTGGCCCTGTGGATGGTTATTTTTGAGATCTATATCGGTGTTCGGGAACTCCTGTTTTCCACAGTACATTACCAAATAATGAATTGTCATGAATTTATCTCTTTACAAGATTCAAGGTGAATGAACTTGTGACAAAAGAACCATGCATATAATTCTGTACATAGGATTGCTTGAGAGTATTGTGATTACTCATGCCCCTACAGAATCTAGGCTCACTAATGTAGTGAATTATGTAGAAAAAAACATGAGACAATTGTGTAGCTTAAGCCAACTGAATAAGATATGACAAATGTATGTAACATATGGTCTCTCCCTGTGTGCAGTATCAATTCAATATACGTTTGTAATGTATTGGTGAATGATTTTAAGGGATGGTTGTTTATATAATTTTGTGTGTATCATGTTTTGTAGCCCCAAAGAAGTCCTTGGAAGGGACGAAATGTGTTGGCTACGGTGAAATGAATTATACGTTTTTCAAAGAAGAAGAATATGAATAAAGAATAAAAGTTTTATCAAAACAATGGACTAAGGAGTCTTCACTTCATGTGGCTGGTTCTGAAGTTGTCGGAGTGAAAAATGTGGGACACTGAGTACTTAGCAACTAAGGACTGGTGCTGGGGATATTGTTTTGTCATAAAACAGTCTAGCTCATTGTAGTCCTCCCCGGGAGATGAGATACAACTCTAAAATTGGGTACAGCACAAAGCACATCTACTAAATGGGTGCAACACTGACATTGTGCACGGGACAAAAATAGCACCGGGATATCAACCTTAACTAAAGTTGGTTGCAGAGTACCAATCATTGAGCAGTCTTGAGGTCACAAGCATGAGCCTTAGTTGACCTGCTCAGCAGTTCATCCTTAAGTGAACACAGTAAATGCCTGTGTTGAGTAATTGAAAGTAAGATCTGTAATTTGCAGTGCCATGATGCTGCATGACTGTTTTTGCTTCTTAAACGCTCGATGGAGTCATTACTGGTTCCCGTGAACTCATAAAACTGATTTTATTTCGTTCCGTTCTCTCCAAACTAATAGCTCTGCTGCTGGTGTTTAACTGTATTTTACCCTCCATCCCTCTGTATAGGTGGGTCAGCCAACAAATTATAAGGGAGAACCGAGCCAAGGGTTGGAGCGTCTGTCTTGAGCACAAGCTGACCCTTAAAAATAATTGGCATCTAAGTCATTCACCAAAGATCACGGATGAATGTAATACTATGTCTTTAAAATAAAATAAAAAAGCATATTTCTGTTTCAAAAGGAAGCGTTTAGCACATCATTTTACATCACTGCATCAAGAGTATTTATTAAAAGGGAGATCTTTAAACAATGAACTTGGATACATTCCTGCCCCCACCATGATGTGAAAGTGCTATTAGCGAAATAAAAGGCAAGTCAGGGATCATGTCAACCTTCTATGTGTAGATGTACATGGAACAAATGCATAGTCTATTATATTTAAAAAGCTTTTTGTATACTACGCATGCTGAACTCACATACTTGGTTGCTATCATGTGTGATAACGAAGTAAAAGGAGGCTTGGTGAAATAAAATATTTTCCTAAGATCACACAATTTGAGGCCAGGTCATGACCCAAGAGCATTAAAGTTAGGTGAAGTAGATTATTCAAGTTACTAGACCTGGTAACATTTTAATGATTTTTTTCGAGGCCTGCTATTGCCTGGGATGATGGTGCTCATAACTTTCAAGAACAGTGCTTAATATATGCTGTGGGGCCGCTGCAGCGTATTCCACTTTGGACCTTTGAGGCATACATTGTCCAGAACCGGTTATGCACATATATCACACGAGTACTTTGCTACATGTACCGTACACCTTACATGGTGCAAATATTGCATATTCTGTCTGATCAATGTGGCATATATCATCCTTAGGCAATAGATACTCATGCTGCCTGTTAACATTGTTGCATATATGGTGTACATAGTATCTGGGGTCACTGATGTATACTGTTTGAGCAATTATTGTTTATACTGCCATAGGTTGATATTTGTGTATTGCACCCTTGTAGATATAATATATACTTCATGGCATGGAATAAGAGAGAGATGTTGGCTTAAATGGACTATACCTTCATGAAGATATTACATGGGGGGGGGGGGCAGGACTATTCCAAGAAAACATTACCCTTTTCAGAAAGGTGGCAAGCTTTAATACATCATAAGTTAATTTCTGTGTACTTAGCTATAGTATCCTCCCCCCTCCCCCCCCCCCCCCCCCCCACCAGCTCCCATCTAAATTTCTGCAGAGGGTGGGAAGGAACATAATATAATAAGCAATTTGACTGATTGACTTAAAGGCAAATGACCAAAGAGAATTTATCTTCACACTTAGTCTTGAGGTATAAAATTGCTCACTCTAGGAAGTTTGAAAAATTTGGCAGAGGTCAGACCACCACATTATGACGTGGCCAAACCGCCACGGTCTGACTGCCAGTTTCCCTCCACTGGAGGGACTGGCAGTGCCGGTGGTCCTAATCCACCGGAGGAAGCGATGCATGCAGCGCCGCCCT
Organism: Pleurodeles waltl; assembly: GCF_031143425.1. Taxonomy (NCBI): domain Eukaryota; kingdom Metazoa; phylum Chordata; class Amphibia; order Caudata; family Salamandridae; genus Pleurodeles; species Pleurodeles waltl. The sequence goes on along the minus strand of NC_090445.1, from coordinate 441,862,135 downwards.
GGGGATTACAAGCCCCCTCTCCGCCAGCTTTTACATCTTTTACATGGCAGTTGCACCGCCATGTAAAATCTGGCGGAGACGGTGCAGGGGGGCCAATGGGGGCTCCTGCACTTGACATGGGCAGTGCATTGGCCCCTATGGACAGCCCTGTCGCTCTTTTCACTGTCTGTGCTGTTGCACCCTACGCACCTCAACATTGCCGCTGGCTCAATTATTAGCCAGCGTCCATGTTGTGGTCTGTTCCCCACTGGGCCTGTAGGTGGGAACACTGTTTCTGCCTGCTGACCCAGCGGGGAACTTGTAATGGGGCCCGCAGGAAGTTGGCTGCACTGACGGCCACCTGACTGCGGGAGATTGGCAGGCGGGCTTTTCAGCCCGTCAAACTCAGATTGACCCCCTAAGTATTGTCATTAAAAACAATTAGAATTTTTTTGTGTGGATTGGGCCCGGATGACCAATGCAGTTTCAAGAAATACTCTGTAAACATTCTGGTTAATAGTTGCAAGGGAAATGTATCTTGACGATTGGGGATGTAATGTAGCAGAGGAAGATCGGGTGATGTATCTGACCAGCTTACTTAGGAGTACTAAACCTAACAGATGGAGTCGGATGAAATTAATGCACCAAATGTATTGCTTTCAGCAACATCTCGAAAAACTAAGAATTTTAGTGTAGTGCAGTTTGTCGCTTTACATGCTGATTTGATTGTAAAAAAAAAAGCCTCTTTGGTGCTAAATATGTATTTTTCTGTTTTCAATGATCCCGATGTATTATACCTTCATCATGGAAATATGCACGATTAGTCCAAGTGACTTGATTGGTTCCCCAGCTAACTTTTGAAATACACAAAATTATTATTTTGTTTTAAATTTATTATTACTTTTTGTTGCAGTTTTATTAGAGGCTTTGAGGACTGGTCATGTGAAGTGTTCCTGTCCCAGTCCTGTGGAAATTCAAGAGAACGGTCTTCAACTGATAACCTTCATATGCAGTTGCGTGTCATGGAAGGAAGACTGTTGCATTCCCACAACCACCCTCCCCCCGTTTTATACAATCTGTTTTTTGATGTAGAGGTTAGGAAATTTTCTGAGGGGAAAAAAAAAGATGGGATGGGTGCAACATCCCTAGCTTTCTGTTGAGCCTTATCCAGGAATTATACCTCCTCCTAATTCCAGTTATTTATCAATTCTGTTGGTACATTGCTAATGAGGCTGTTCATAATGCAGGGGTGTTGTCAATCAGGTTGCTTGTTTTTTCCTGATGTTCTACTTATATTTGGTCATTTTTCCTGCCTGTGGGAAAGGGCCAAACATTTTTCGTACAAAATTGGGAGGAGCTATAATTTACTTGACCTTTTAAGGATGACCTGATCCTGTTGATTGCACCTCAAGGACTCTCACGTTAGCTTAGAATAATAAGCAGGCCACAGTAAGAGTGGCATGAATCATGTAAAATAAAAGATAATGTATTTCAGGCAATGTCAATTGAAAGTCTTTTATGGGAGATTGTCTCACATTATAAATATATATATATTAAGGCAGTAGGTTTTTATTATTAGGGACAAGATCTAAGTAGTCAGGGCACCCTTGAGAAAGCTTTGCAGATGTAATTCCCTTTCAAATTGCTGCCCCCTACTGCCAGTAAAAGCACTTGAGCAACTAAGCTAATTCCAGCTTTAAAGTTTCAACCCAGGTGTCTTAGTTCAGTAGAGACAGCTTCCCTTGATAAGATCAAGGAAGCACTTGAGAGAACTTGATATACAGCAAAGTTCTTCTATTGAAGCAATTTGTTTAGATCTCAGGTTTGTCTCTCAGAAGATCAGAGTATTGCAAGTTGTGACTCTTTCATTCGGATTTGCTTAGTGCTGATCTGGGGGCCTTTCCTAGGGTTGCAGATTTAAAGCCATCATTGTTTCAGAAAGTGCCTTGAGAGCCGAGATGAAAATGTGCTGGAAATGGTGACGTGAGAGAGGCCTGCAATTTTCTTGGTACCGGGGAGACATTGGTGTCTGAAGAATGAAGTGAACAAGAAAATGGCCTGTGAAAAGGACCTGACAGCTAAACTAGGCTGGTATGACTTGGTGCGGGCATTTGTATCCAGAGATAAGAGATGCCTGAACGAGGTGAAAGTTGAGAGTTTCAAGATTTGTTGGTGAGAGATATGGTTTGCCTATTTCAGGCACTTTGAAGTTTCAGACAGCGGGAACTCGATCAGCTATATTGGATCGCTTTGCATGACTACCAGTTAAGTCACATTGTTTCTTTTGTCTCTCCTTTGCGCTCTGTGGCGGCCATGCCACTTTTGAATGCAAACTTGTGTTCTGTTGTTGTCCTCTGGCCGCTGCTTGATGGCCCCACTTGGCAATTTACAATGGATGTGCTGTTTGACTTGGATCTCCTGACTGGATGGAAAGTATTACAGTAGGAGTCCACTGCCAAATTCTTGTTTCTGTTTAGGCGCAACCCCCTTAAAAGTTGTATTTAAGCTCCGTCTTGGACGTGAAACTGTTGTATGTGTGTTTGGTGCTATGACAAACAGCTCGCCAAATCAATTGCCGATGGGAAGAACATGGGGTTTATTATTTACTTCTTCCATGACAGCACCTGGACTGCAGGCAGTACACCGAGCATGATGTCACTTCAGTTCTTCTGTCTCTCCCTTGAAAACATACTTGCAAAAAAAAAAAAAAAAAATAGTGACTTTTAGAACAGATGAAGTGCTAATGCAGAGCACGTCCGTTCTTTTTGTTACAAGGTTGAAGTTATAGTTTGTCTCTGGTTTATTTCATTTGTAATATTACCATGCAATACTTTTTAAATGAGGCACTTATCTCGAGGTTGTTTTTCTTTTTTAAAGAAAATCTTTAGTACTCTGCAGTCAGTAAATACTTTATTCAGCTACAGCGAGCTGTAAAAGTTACATTATATGATTTTATATAGATAGATAGATAGATATATAGATATAATAATATAATCAAACATTAAAATGTACCATATATGGAAAAATAAAATGATACGTTAAATTAGCATAGATAAAACTGGCTTCTTAAAGTGCTTGGGATGGAGTTAGATTCTGACTCAGGTGTACACAATATAGACCCTATAAATACTCAAATCCCCCAAATATAGTCTATAAACAGCTTCCATCAAAACCATAAAAGTCAGACCAGGTATAAACATCAACCAATTAAACTTGCCATTTCAAAAGATGCAATTGGTTTAATTTACGGAGAAATGAATCACATTTAAAAAATACTTAAACTGAAATTCAATGCTGTCTCAATTACAGTTACATTGCCCAAACCTTGTAGGTAATGTAATGCAGCAGTATGAGATCTAAGGCCTCCTTCCCTCAAGTGGGGGCGCAAGAAACGTTTCCTTTCTTGTAAGTAAAATGTGCAAAACAAGATTTGTATGAAGGTTATGGGGCTTCACAGTGGCAAGGTGGCAAATCTGAAAACCACGACCCCTACTCAGAAAGGCCATTAAAAATGTAGTGTGTTGAGACGGAACCTAGTTGAAAGAAACCTGTGCCATTCCCTGTCAATTACTTGTAGATAAAGAGCTGGTCTTTCAGTCCCATTTATCATGAATTCTGCTCCTCCCTTGCTGCTAGTATGGCTTTGGGTGCTACACATTAATTTGAGCAGAAGCCCTTTTAGTTTGCTAGTGGAAACATTCAGGAGGCTATCCGGGCTATGATAAAATTAAGGTATTTCCATCCTCCCGAAACATTTCCAGAAGTAAGCCAGCCAAGGGACTCCAGACACATTATCCAGTGTCAAATAATCTCCCAAAAAAAGCCTAGTCAAATGTGCCTCTTGGTTCTTCCAGATGCCCATAGCAGGAGGGGTTGCATTTGAATTAGCTTGTTTAGTCTTAACAGGCCCACCTCCTGATGGCAAAACGAAACAGCAGTAGACTGGGGGTTTGACAGCAGCCTGTGTAAACTTATTTTGTGTAGTCTGCAGAGAAGTGCAATTGGTGTATCCCCCATATACCAGCTCCAAATGAACCGATGGACACACATTTGCTCCTGTATACAGACAGTAACTCTGTTATGGGCCTTGTGTCCCAATACTTTCGAGGTTGCAAAACCCTAATATTCATAAGAAACCGTGGTATTTGGTGGATGGTAATGATAGTACGTTCAGGCTTAATTATGTATGGCTAGGCCTAATTTCTGGAGTCGTTGCATCCATAACTGATGATTAAATAATTGCAGAGGCACTAATTAATATATTGTATGTCTAATTAAATCTTTTTTCACTCTTCAGACTTTAAAAAATACACAGTATAATGTTCTGAAATTTCTACTTGGCTTGTCGTAATTGGGGAAAAACTAATCTGTTGAATCAGAAACTTTTTTGTCTGAAGTGGCTATTTCTGCTTTCTGTGCATATCCTATTGTAGGGATTTTGGGGGTCATTGATCCATATGGATCATACACTACACTATATTGGCCTTTATTGCTTATATTATCCAGTGATGATTTTCACTGACATCACTTCAGTGGTTTCATTACAGGGGTGTGGAATTTATTAAAATATCTACTTGTCCAGGGGACAGGTTGCTTCTCAAATCTACTTGTCCTGTAAAAAGATCTACTTGTCCCTTTGGTGCCATGTAGTGTGGCGACAAATTATGGCAGCAATCTCTTTATGTAAGAGCTCTGATAATAGCCTCTCTGATTATGCCAGGGCTACTACCATAATAGGGCTTGAATACTTGCAGTTTCAATCCCTACTGTAGCAATTTCCTTATTTTGCCACCTTTTTGCAGATCTGCATACTGGGGTTGGAGGAAGCAGTAAGCAATAGTTCCAGGGCTGGAATGCCTTTGAGTCTGCAAACCTACTAACCTGCATGTTTTAAAGATTTTCACCAGCTTCTCTCTAGTATTTTCCCATAATAAGAAAGGTTGGACATTTACTCCTGACAATGGCAGAATTAGAACTTCTTCCAGGGTTGGGAAGAAAGTGGCCGGAGGGAAAATGAACTTGCAGATGCTCAGTAGATTTTCACATGAGCAAATCTACACATGCGTATTTACCCATGCTAAATTACAGTTCACAAATATTTTAAAGGGGTACGACATATACCATGGGTGCACTTTTGTGACTTTCTTTAGGAATTTGGGGCCACATGTAGGTAGGTTCAGATTTGCGACCCGCAAATTGCGAGTCGCAAATCCGAATGTAGGATGGTGTCCCTGACACCATCTGTGATTCGCAAGGGCTTCGCAAATGCCCACCTAGTGAATAATCATGAGGTGGGTCACAATTTGCGACCCCCTTGCGAATAGCGGCCCTCACAGGGATGGTGGCCTGTCTGTGACTGCTTCTTTAAAGGAAAACGAGATGCATTACAAAAACGAAAAATGAAACTTTTTTGTTTCATTTTTTCAGAGCAGGCAGTGGTCCGCAGAAATTTTTTTTACAGTAACATTCACAATGGGATTTTGCGAAAGTGTTAGCACCCATTTGAAATGGGTGCAAACTGCGATTGGTTTGCGCCCACGTTCGCGGTCACAAAACCATCCTACATTGCAGTGCAAGTCGCAATTAGGAAGGGAACACCACTTCCTAATTGCGACTCGCAAACCCGTTTTGCGATTCGGTAACCAGGTTACTGAATCGCAAAACTGGGTTTGTGCATCGCAATGTGCTTTTTGCACGTCGCAAACAGCGAAAGTCACTGTTTGTAACATGCAAAAAGCTACCTACATGTGGGTCTTGGTCCCTAATTAGGTCTGGTGTTAACAAAGACATTTTGTTTAATAAAAACTTCTATTTCTCTCTCTTTTGGCTGGCTTTACTGTGAGTGATTGCATTCTGCTCTTCCACAAGGAGCATATTGGCACACAAAGTAGTTTTGTTCAGTGTCAGGAACTACAGTGGCAATCAGTGACGTAACGAAACTGGAGGGTGCCCCTTTGCAAAGAACATGGAGGAGCCCCCTCTCCAGACTCACTCAGGGTAGGTGCTGTGCTAAAGGGGCCCCCTGGAGGGCGGCTGCGGGGCCTTTGTTATGCCACTGGTGGCAACATGTGCTTTTAGAGTTAAATTTTTTTTTTTTTTTGGCAGTGTTTGTTACAATGTTGAGGGCCTGGTAGCTCCCACAACAATAAAGTGTTACAAAAGCCATGTCAAAACAAGACACGCATTGATGAAACTAAAAGACTTATAAAAATATGTCAGATCAGTTGGCTTTGTCAGTGTTTGTTTATTTTCATGCTTCCCATATTCGTGTTGAAAATGGTTACACTGATTTTCCATTAGAAATATTTTTGGGAAATACTAGCATGCATCAACACATTTTACTAAATGACACTTCATTTGCATCTAATCAGAGAGCATTCTGGGAGCATTATACTTAGCCTCATAGCCTAAAGTTTTCAAACATGTGTAAACACAGCTGTTTTTTTTTTGTACTGCAACCAACGTCAGTAGTGAAGTGTGACCTTAAAACATTTATTTACAGCACTCACCCTAATAATCAAGGCTTTCAAATAATGAACCATAAATACAAGTTCGAACAGCATTATCTTACCTCAACTGCAGAGAGTTCCACTCTCTATAAACAGGCAGCCAAAGGGTTTGTGCTGCAGAGGGTTGGACCTACTTGTCCCAAGGACAAAGTAAACATAAAAACTTGTTGCCCTTGACCCCAAACAAGATGTCCCGGGCGTCGGGCGATAGGAATTCCACATCCCTGCATTAGAGTCAAAATGGATGTGATGTCACTTCTTGCACTTAAATAGAATGTTCCACTTAGCTTTCTTAAGCGTTTTGCAAATTTGAGAGACTTGCTACCATGCCACCCAGAAATTATAGTTCTAAGTATTATTATTTTTTTTCTTTAAAGCATCACACTTCAAAACATTAGAAATGTCTCTTAAAAGTGAAATCCCGCAGTAAAGAATTGGAAAATATTATGTGCCGGGTGACCGCATGTAAAGAAGCAGGCACATTAGATGCTATAACAGATTAGATTGTGCCTACGACTCTGTTTGTCCAACAGGAAATTTAAGTTCTATTAAACAACTTCGTTTTAAGAACCTGGATTTTTGCACTGTAAACCTATTGCTGAAGTGCCTGCTGTGCATTGTTCTGTCATCAAGTATTGAGGCTCAGCAAATCATTGGAACATGGATGAAGTTTGGCAATGATTCATGATGTCCTTGTGCTCACAATACAGTAGACTATCTTAAGCTTTTATCTTTTTCCATCTGAATTTGGTAATATCCTCCTGGATATTCTCTTGACTGTGGCATCAAAGATTTCCTTTTCTTGCAACCCGTCAGGATCACAGGATTGTGTGCTGCAGTGCAATGGAATGCAATGCATTGGTAACCAGTTAGTCAGTTTATTTTTATAGCTTATTGCTCTGTTTTCAGAGCAAAGTATGGGCAGAAGTGCCATTAAGTTGAGACTGCAGTATCGCTGGGTCGATTTACACTATTACGTAACGTGTCTCTCCTGACCAGCTTTCAAGGGTTTTTAGCAGTAAAACCAAGCTTGCAAGAAAATACTGGTGGTTTTGTGTGGTGGCATCAGGTCCAGGTCACAGGGCATGCAGCTGTCTGAGCCTCCTCAATCTACATTCTCTTTGGCACTGGTGCAGCATCATCTGATATTGAAGTGGCATAATCTGATTAGGTTTATCAAATTTCTGAATCTCACGAAAAGCTATTTGCTAAATTAACTCGACTTTGTCTAAATTCCTAAAGGATATAATATCCCACTAGTTTAAGTATTTACAACAAAAAAATCAGTTGGAGAAAATTTATCATGCCTTATTAATGGTAGGAGCTTTGGTGCAAAAAGAAGTTTGGACTTGCTCCTCCTATCTAATCTCATCCTAGGGGACATACTACATCAATTAAAAAAAACAGCTCGGCGCCTGTACAGGCTGTGTTCACACCGAGATAATGATGCACCTTGACACTTAGGCATGGTTTCGATACTGAAGTCCACTCGATGCCTACCAGTCCCGGCTGAAGCTTGAAAAGTAGCTATCTTCACTGACAAATAACCTATGGATTGACAAATTGTAGATGTTGTTGTTTGATGTGCAGAAAACAATAAAAAAAAGATGTTTAAAAAAAAAAAAGAAAACATGGATAAAAAAAATCCTAAAATGAGGATGACTAAAGACAAAAGCCTAGGCTCATATTTTCATGCTTAATTTCACTAAGAAACACGCAATGAGTCTACTTCAGTCGGCTGTGCTCATTTACGCCCTCATTGTGAGCGATCATTAACTGTGATATGTGCGGTAAGAGCTGTTACCACATAGATCACAATAATGAGTTTTGTGATCAATATTAGGAGTTTAAAGCTGCTGATATTTATTGGAGGAAAAATAAAAACATAGAAACTTTGTTGTGATGAGTTCTAAACTACATATGTTATTCCCCAGAAAAACCCTAATTGAGAAGTATTTATCACTTCTAATAAATTTAGACTCTGAAGTCAGACGTTATTGGTTGTGATAAATATCACACCACTCACTGGACCGCTCAAAATGAGAGCCTTTCTGGTAGTGCAAGTCAGGGGGTGGATAATACTTCTGTTCCGCAGCACCATCTCGTTACTAAATACCCACAATCCCATCCTTTTAAAAGATGGCTGGTATGATAATGCTGCAGAAGAAAACCTTTGTGAGGATTTTCTGATTGACTACATCCTATCCACTGCATTTTTCAAATTTTTTATTTTGTTTTTTATTTTTACCACCGTATAACAATAGACAATTCTGTGCAGCATTACAGTGGTCTGTAGAGACATATAGAGCACTTACAGTTGGGGAGACAGGGAAGATACATTTTGATTGCTGGAAACCGTAATGCAATTGCAAAGCAGAAACCAAGTTCAACCTCTGTTTCCACCTGTCCATCATCAAGCAACTAATGTTTTCATCAGGCCGTTTATTTCCAGATTAGTCTTGCACATCCTTTCACAACTGTGTTTTTCAGATTCAACCCGAATAGAATAGCATAGCATAGTATGGTAGACTTTGATAATCATTGCATAATCCGCAATGTAGCATAGGGCTTTGATAGATATGCAGTGGTTTATTTTTTTATTTCTTTTCTTGCTAGAAACTAAAATGCTTCATGGTATCCTTGAAACTAACGTGGCTTTATGTATAATAATAGTCTGGTAAAAAATACTCTCATTTCTGAGACCTGCATTTAAGAATGCTTGCCTCTTGTTTATTTGGAGAGTATAATCTCATGGTGTGTTTGTTCTAACTTCTTTTTGGATTAAATCTCACAGGGAGTTGATTGGGGCACGATGGATCGATAGAGCACCTGTTAGGGTGGCCCTAAGGCTTCAGGATAAACGCTAATTAAACCTGATTCATGCCTTAACCCCTTCGCTGCCAGGCCTTTTCCACCTCAGGTGGCAAGCCTTTGTTTGGCTGTTTGGGGCAGTTCGCGCTTAGGCCCTCATAACTTTTTGTCCACATAAGCTATCCATGCCACTTTGCGTCCTTTTTTCCAACATCCTAGGGATTCTAGAGGTACCCAGACTTTGTGGGTTCCCCTGAAGGAAACCAAGAAATTAGCCAAAATACAGCGAAAATTTTGTTTAAAAAAAAAAAAAAAAAAATGGAAAGAAGCCCTGCAGAAGAAGGCTTGTGGTTTTTTGACTGAAAATGGTATCAACAAAGGGTTTGCGGTGCAACACAATTTTGGCATTTTACTGGGACAGACCCCATTTTTACTATTGTTTTGTGCTTTCAGCCTCCTTCCAGTTAGTGACAGAAATGGCTGTGAAACCCATGCTAGATCCCAGAAAGCTAAACATTTCTGAAAAGTAGACAAAGTTCTGAATTCAGCAAGAGGTAATTTGTGTAGATTCTACAAGGGTTTCCTACAGAAAACAACAGCTGAAATGAAAAAAATATTGAAATAGAGGTGAAAAAAACATCAATTTTTCTCCACGTTTTACTCTGTAACTTTTTCCTGCGATGTCTGATTTTTGAAAGCAATATATTGGTAAGTCTGCTGATCTCTTCTCTTCTGGTTGCGGGGATATATAGGGCTTGTAGGTTCATCAGGAACCCTAGGTTTTCAGAGCCAATAAATGAGCTGCACCTTGCAATGGATTTTCATTCTATACCGGTTATACAGCAACTCATTTGCTGAAATATATAAAGAGTGAAAAATAGGTATCAAGAAAACCTTTGTATTTCCAAAATGGGCACAAGATAAGGTGTTGAGAAGCAGTGGTTGTCTGCACATCTCTGAACTCCGGGGTGCCCATACTAGCATGTGAATTACAGGGCTTTTCTCAAATAGACGTCTTTTTTACACACTGTCTTATATTTGGAAGGAAAAAATTTAGAGAAAGTCAATGGACAATAACACTTGTTTTGCTATTCTGTGTTTCCCCCAAGTCTCCCGATAAAAATGGTACCTCACTTGCGTGGGTAGGCCTAATGCTCGCGACAGGAAACGCAACATGGACACATCACATTTTTTAATTCAAATCTGGTGTGTTTTTTGCAAAGTGCCTAGCTGTAGATTTTGACCTCTAGCTCAGCCGGCACCTAGGGAAACCTACCAAACCTGTGCATTTTTTAAAACTAGACACCTAGGGGAATCCAAGATGGGGTGACTTCTCACCAGGTTCTGTTATCCAGAATCGTTTACGAACCCCAATGTGACCTAAAAACACTTTCCTCTCACATTTCGGTGACAGAAAGTTCTGGAATCTGAGAGGAGCCACAAATTTCCTTCCACCCAGCGTTCCCACAAATCTCCAGATAAAAATGGTACCTCACTTGTGTGGGTAGGCCTAGTGCCCACAGCAGGAAATGCCCCAAAACACTATGTGGACTCATCCAAATTATCAAATACAAAACTAACTGTTTTTGCGGGGGTACCTGCGTTCTTGGTCCTAGGCTCAGGAGCCATATAGGGAAACCTACCAAACCCAAACATTTCTGAAAACTACACACCGAGGGTGTCTAGTTTTAAAACATGTCTCGATTTGGTAGGTTTCCTCAGATGAAAGCTGCACCTGGGACCAAAAACATAGCCCCTCCCCCCAAACACAGGTAGTTTTGCAATAAATCGTTTTGATGTGTCCACATACTTATGTGATGTTCCAAACACTAAAATTTGTGAAAAGAAACACACTTAGGTTATGTTAAAAAGACCCCTCGCCCACCAACCAAGTTGGTAGCATGCTTCATCATCGGGGTCCCCCCCCGAGACACCTAGTGTGTCACAGGTGTGCTGCGACGCCTGATTACAGCGGAGCAGGTTTTGTTATTTTTACCACATATACTGGTTGGATTTGGCAAGAGGGTGAGTGATGGTTCAGTAGATCAAATTTTATTAACAAGAGAGTTCACAAAAATGAAATGCACTGTTGATAACTGAAAGCCCAAAACTGAACCAATGACTCACAGCATGTGAGCTGTAAAGCCACGACAAGGCACCAACCTCTTTACAGTCCATTCACACACCTTTCATATATGACATGCACAAGACCATTCACGCCGCCAGCCACTGGCCCAGCACATTGCAACACTCTCTTTGACAGATAGCGCCACTCAAGGGCCCATCAGTTGCATACGCCCTCATGCCTGATACAGCAATCACACCAGCTGATGGGAGTGTGTGGACTGGCGTTTGGCTGGCAGTGTGTTGCAGTAGCCAACAGCAAGTCAATATTTACACCGCCAGCCAAGCGTCACCCCACGCACACCGCCAGCCAAGCGCCACCCCACACACAGCGCCAGTCAGGCTCCAGTCCATGCACACCGCCATCACTTTTTTTTTTTTTTTTTTTTTAAACAAAGAAACCACTAATTATAAATAAGTACAAAACTACAAACACAAAAGCTCTAACTGAATACATGACAGTAATATCGAAAAAGAAAGGGGGACTGGGAGATTAACTGGTCCAGTGTACATACTCCCTATTCATAATGCATCAATCAACAGAGTACACTGTTCCGAGAAAAGACAAGACAACACAAAAAAACTTTAGGTGTCTCAGGTATGAGTAAGTAAATTCAGAAGCAAAGGCCCTCATGTATTATCATTGGGCTTGCTCCACGTCAGACTGGCACTGCAGTGTCTGACGGACCCCTGTGGGGGCCTCTTTGCCAGAATTTCGAGAAAGGACAGAGAGCAGAAAAACGCTGGAGAGAAAGAAAAATGTTAAAATTGACTCTGACACTCCCTTAAAGACCAATTTTATTAGTATGAGGAAGTGCTGGTCCAGATTAAAACCACAAATTGAGTTATGGAGATAATGGCCCTTTACTCTAAGGTACGAGTGCCCAAAAAGCAGTTACTTTTTCCACTCTAGAAAATCAACATGTTTCGTGCCTTACAACGTCCAAACGGATCACTTGGCACTTCATCAGGACTAGACAAAATCTTCTCCAGAAATTGTAGGAAAAGCCATACGCTGTGTTCAAATCGTATAAAAGGAAATAACAGTGAGACTCTACTCACACCAGTTCACATTGATTTAGAGGAACTAAGCCATACCTGTAGAAGAACGAAAAAAACAGAAAGACAAAATAACATAACACATTTCCCAACTCTATTTGAGGGAATAACACAATTGGTGTTAAGCAGTTAAAAAGGACTTGGTGATCATGGCCATACTGACAATATTACATGAGGGAAGGGTATGTCAAATAAGTAAAAGTATACTTACCATCCTTGACCTAAGGCAGGTTTCCATAGGAAGCGCAGACTTACAATCACTTGTTGTTTCTATAATAACATGTTAGGAACAGAACTTGCATAGTATAATCATCGGAGCAACAACTCTTATCAAACAGTATGTCATAGGGGATTCAGAAGACAGTATTGTCAAATATCGTAAAACCCATGTTATCACATAAGGTAAACAGGAAGTGAGGTGAAACCCAGAAGAAGCATAATCTAGTGCTTATCGGGAGATATGTATAATAACCAACTCAGAACATGCTCGGTAGTCAGAAAACAATGAAATGAAGTGAGGGCTACCAAAGAGAAAAGGAACCAAGAACCCCTGTGAGAATTACATTTGTAACTCCTCAATCTGGAAAAGGGAGGTGGGGACCGTGATCCCATAGGCTAAGGGGAAACGCGGACAAAGACTACGCTTAGTATCATTGGAGTGTTATGCTCAAGTTGCAAAAATATCCTTCCAGTACGGGAACAGTCTAATCCGGGTGCCACCTCTCCAAATTACTTAGGTGTGGCGCGCGTACCTGGTCACACTAGAACATCAAACCGCGTTCCTAATAGGCTATGTGGGAACGCAGTAAGGAAATCGTGGTAACACACTTTCTGTAGCAGCCAAAAGAGAGCAACTTACATGAAAATCCTTCGTGACCGAATTTGGTCTAATCCGGGTGCCGCCTTCCCGCCGAACTACACGGGAAGCACGGCCACGGGGGGATAAAGGACGCCGGAAGTTAGCGGCCCAAAAAGAAGTGATGAGGTGTCAGATGACGTCCTACCGAAAGGGGTCAGAAACACAAAGGAAGAACTAAAAGTCCCTTCCTTTCAGTGTTTATAACAACAACCATGGGAATACTATAGAGACACTGCACGCCGGTACTTAGAATGCGGCAGAGCGAAAAGCCGGACAATTAGCAAGAATATTCATCAGAATGGATTATATGGTAAAGCACTACTAATTGAAGTGCTATTGTAAAAGCAGGACAATTAGCAAGAATATTCATCACAATGAATTCTATGGTAAAGCACTACTAGTTGAAGTGCTATTGTAAAAGTGAATGCAAGAGAAGAGGAAGAGATGAAACGAACAGCAGGAAAGAAAAGGGGCTAAAGTGAGTCCCCTATAAAGATGTAATTGATTGTGGCCTCAAGTGAAGACAATTGTAAAGCACACAATAGTCGGAGTGTCAAAAATCAAAACTCCCCAAAATAAAAGCAGTTATTGTCAGAATATGATGAGGGAAGTAAATATCTCATTGATGCTGCAACACTCATCCATGATATATCATCGTTCAATCCATGGATATGAATTCCTAGTTTGTAAACCCAGCGTTGTTCTACTTCTAGGAGCGCTCTCGAGGGTGATTGAACAACTTCAAGTACAATCCACCATAAATCATCTGGAGTATGTTGTGCATCACGGTAGTGAATGCTCAATTTTGTAGTGAGATGTAGGCATCCTATATTAATACGATGTTCTAATTTTTACTGGTCTTGTAGCCATTCCTGCATATCTTAGGCCACAGGGACAGCAAATCATGTAGATACAGTTGTGGGTGTTACATTAGTATGTTTGTGATGTTTCCAAGGACCGATAGGTTCCAAGTGGACTGTTTGTTTGCATTTGGTCAGAGGACATACATTACAATTGCCACAAGGGTAATGGCCTTTCACAGGTGGTAGGCCCCACAATGTCTTTTGATAGGAGTCTTTGTTGTAGAGCAGTGGTCTAGTATGTACCACAGAATCCTTGCTATTGGGAAATCTTTTGAAAGCAAATAAAGGTTTGGGTATGTTAACTCCCCCACTGGTGAAGATGGACCAACGTTTATTGATCAGTTTTTTGAGACAGTTAGAAGCTGGGGAGAAAGTAGTCACACAGGTTAAACGGGATACGGAATTTTTCAGTGTAGAAGACAATAATGCCTCTCTATTGTTATTCCGGGCTCGTTTACCTGCTGTGTTGATAGTTCTAGCTGGATAATGTCTCTCGAGTAGTTTCGTGGTGAGTTTGTCAGCTTGTTCATCGTAAAAGGATATATTACTGCAATTGCGACGTAGTCTCAAGAATTGGCCATACGGTAGGTTATCTCGTAGGGCTTTAGGTTGCTAACTGTCATATAATAGTAAGCTATTACGATCAGTCGTTTTATGATACGTACAGGATTGTAACTTGCCACAATTTAGAGTGATAGTAAGATCCAAGAAGGAAATACTTTCAGTGGATACTGTGGAAGTGAACCTTAAAAATGGGTCTGTTAATCCAATCAGTGAAGGAGGGAACTAATTGTGTCTCCCTGCCATACGATGAGGATATCATTGATGTATTGTCGCCAAAGTCTGATATTATTGGCAAAAGGATTGATGGCGCTAACCATACAATGCTGTTCAAAATCGTACACATATAAACAAGCTAGACTAGGGGCAAAGGTGCTACCCATGGAAGTTCCGCGAGTCTGATGGTACAATTAGTCTTCAAACTGGAAAAAGTTTTCAGTAAGTGCTAATGCTGCACATTGTATAATAAAATGTACATGTGTGGGAGTACTTAGTGGTCTGTTTAAAAGAGCCGTCTCAATCACCCGTAGTGTCTCTTTTTGTGGGATGCTAGTGTAGAGAGACTCAATATCGAGGGTGATTAGGGCTTGTACTGTATCCGTCGCATTAATAGACTGGATCAAATTGAGGACCTCCTTTGTGTCCTTCAAAAAGGTTGATGATTCTCTTATGATTGGTTGTAAAAAGAAATCACACAAGGTGGAGAGAGGTTCTAGTACTGACCCAATACCTGAGACATTTGGTTGTGCAGGGGGAGGTTAATACCATTGTGGTTTTTGGGGAGACAATAGAAATAGGGGATATGTGGATTTGTAGTATCCAAAAAGCCTGCCTCCCTCTGGGATATCCATGAAATAGATACTGCTTAATGGATCAAAGCATGAATCTGTAGCTGTAATCTTTCAGTCGGATTATGTGAAATAGGGGTGTAGTAAGTTGAATCACTCAATAACCGAAGGCATTCTGATCTATATGTTAGAGTCTAGAATCACAATTATCACACTTATCTGCTGGTTTAATGACTAAGGTCTGGCCTTGTCGGAGAGCTTTCAGCGCTGCTCTCTCTCTTGTGGTAATGTTGCAAAAGGCACTTTTAGGATGTAGTTGTTGTACATCCATCATGACTGCTTTTCCGAAGGCATGTACCTCACAAGGCACAGATGCTAGAGGAGGAACAAAGGTAGATGTAGTCCTTAGTCCTGTGTCTTCTTTTTGTTACTCGGTAGGTTTGTCTTTAAAGAAAAAATGAAGTCTGATTTTCCTAAAAAGACAGGACAATTCACAATCTGAAAAAAATCATCCGTCGGGGTGGAAACAAAGCCCAAGCCTTTATTCAAAACTGTGTTTTCATCTGCAGTGAGTTGTCTCGTGGACAAATTGACAACTAAATTATCACTGGAGGATTCTTCCCTTGACTGCGGGTTATCATCTGCCGTTCTTGTTGTGCCCAATGGACGTGTCTTCCTCTTCCTCTCCGCCTGCCTCTTCCTCGGCCTAAAAAAAGGTACATAGGGAACAGTGTACTCTGTTGATTGATACATGACAGTAATGCCAACCGTAAAACTGAACATATGAAAATATAAAACAGCAGTTTACGCTCACAGTATTTCCCAATAATTCTTCTGTGTGTGGTAGCTCCTGAAACAGCCACCCACACACAGCCCAGGGTTTGAAGGACAATCTGGGCAGTACATCCTAGTCTCCTTGCTGATACCTCTTCGAGCACAGACTACATCTCTCAGCAGGATATTTTTTTTTTTTGGCCGTGGGAGAAATGTGCTGATCAAAGTGACTATCTTTCAATCTAGCCACATCCTCCGCCACTGCTTCTCTAGGGACTCTTGCCTGTTCCAGCACAACAAGGCTTGCTATATTAGACTCCTGACATTTCACAAATATTATCCTTGACTCTGGAGAACTATCCTCGAACACAACAAAAGCATTCAAAGTTGCCAAGTGGAACAGGTGAACCGCTAATTTCTTATACCAAACATAAGACTTACGAGCAGCAGTGTAAGGTTCCAACCTCTGATCTACTCTATCAACACCACCCATGTGCTTATTGTAGTGCACACAAGTTTGCACACTTCAGCAACTTGACCGAAAACCGCCACAGGTGAAGTACTCTCATCATGGATGGTAGTTAGCATGTACACATCCCTCCTGTCTACAAATTTGAGAGCTAGCAGCTCATCGTTCCGCAAGGCACTGCACTGTTCCTTCTCAAGTTTTTTTTTTTTTTTTTTTTTTTTTTCCAGACAAGCTCTCTTGGATAGCCTTTCCGATTAGAGCGGATTGTGCCCCAAGCAACAGTGTCCACTCTGAACAACTCCTTGAACAACTGAACTCCAGTGCAGAAGTTATCTACATATAAATGGTGACCTTCGTTAAACAGTCGTCTACCAAGTTCCCACACAACTTTCTCACTAAGTCCAAAAGTGAGTGGACAACCATGGGGCCAATACTGGAAACCAGTGTAGACCTGGAAATTATAAACATATCCTGTACTACTTGCAGACCGCATATACAATTTAATTCCATACTGTGCCCTCTTGCTAGGAATGTACTGCCTAAAAACCAAATGACCCTTGAACAGGACCAAAGACTCATCTACAAATATTTATTTGCCTGGAACATAGAGTTCTAAAAACTGATCTACCAAATGTCCAAGGACAGGTCTAATCTTAAAAAGACTGTCCGAATCTGGGTGATCTTGTGCAAGGCTAAAGCATTATCTATAAAATGCAACATCAGAAGAAGCTCATACCTGTTACGACTCATGATTCCAGAAAATATAGGAGTTGCCATCAAGGGACTAGTAGACCAATATGAAGACCGTGATGGGTTCCTTATCAGTCCCATCAAAAAAGTTAAACCCAAGAACTTTTTCAACTCTTCCAGATTTGTGGGAATCCACCGGCTAGCTCTAGAGTTTGGCCTAAGTCTGGCAGCGTTGTGCCTCAAATACCGCTCTGCATACAAATTACTCTGCTCAACAATCTCTCTTCTAATAATATATCGTCCATAAACAACTCAAAGAAGTTGACAGGCAAAACGTTTTCCGCATTAACTCGACACCCTGGGAAGCCAGTAAACACAGGCAGCTGTGGGTGCTCCATGTTTGGTGCAACCCATGTGTCAGGCCTTCCAATGGGAAACCTTCCAGCTGCTGGCTGCCGCACCATTGGCACATCAGTGTCCTCCTCTAAAACAGGCCCTTCATCAGCACTGAGAGTGGCTTCATCATCAGATGATTCCTCTCTGACATAAAATTCACTTCCAGAATCTTGCACTTCCTCCTCTGCCTCAGATGCAGAGTTAGTCTCTTAATCATGGACAGCAGACAACTTAAAAACCACACCAACAACCTGCTGAGCGGTCATCCTACGGCTAGCCATGATCCTTCCCACAAAAAGTAACTAGACAAATGCACCACCAACAACCAGCACTGTGTAAGATAAGTAATAAACAAAGTGTAGCTTTAGCACTAAGAGTTATCAACTCAAAAACTATACTGCTCACTTGCCTGAAAACGCTTAACTCATCAGCAACTACTCTGCACAGCCACAGCAATCTCCATTGATATCCCACTAAAAAGAAAAAAGAAAAGCAAATTAGACATAAGACAACACAAATATCATTGTGCATAAATCTAAGGACAATTTCACACACAATCCTGCATTCAGTACACCACCTACAAACGTCATTTATGCATGGCAGCAATACTCCTTTGGAGTAAATGTATTTACTTATGTAAAACATGCAACTATGCAAACCGCAGGACAACCACTGCCAAAACCGCAAGAAGCCACAGCAAAGGAAGCAAAAGCTTTGAACCAGAACAAAAAGGAGAAATAAACTGTTATTATCATAAATGCAAATACTTTGCAAGTTGACAAACACCCCGCCACCAACCATTTATACATTTTCCCTGGTGTCTAGTGTTCTCTGCTTGGGGGCAGATGGGCCTAAAAAAAAAGGCCAATCTGCCCCCAGGGGGGGCAGAAATGGCATAGAATATATTGAGAGACACACACACACGCACCTGCACACCCCCCCCACGGCAGATGGGTCTAAAGAAAAAAATAGGCCAATCTGCCCCCAATGGGGGCAGAAATCAATACCTTTCCCTCTCTCCTTTTTTCTCTTCCTCGCTCCTTTTCCCTCTCTCCCCTTCCCCACCCACCCCCTCCTTTGGGGCAGATGGGCCTAAAAAACATAGGCCTATCTGCCCAATAGTGATTTTTGCCCCTTGGGGGCAACCCTTGCCCAAGGCCCCCCCCGCCCCCCCAACACAAACAAAAAACAGCCACAAAAACAATCCCTGGTTTCTAGTGGCTTCTGTCCCCCTTGGTGGCAGATCGACCTAAAAATAAAAGGCAGAAACGGTGATAAATATAATGCCCCCCCAAGGGGAGCAACCCTTGCCCAAACACACACACACTGATTCCCTGGTGTCTAGTGGGCATTCCTGCTGTCCGATCACATCACGATCGGGCAGCAGGAATGCTGAGAGACATCGAGGGAAAGGAAAACCCTTTCCTTTCCCCCGATGCCTTTTTTTGTGTAATTCTCCCCCTGCCCCCACCCGGAGGAAAAAACTCACCTTTTCCGTAGAGAGCAAATGGCTTCCAGCGTGTCTTGCACCCTTTGATGTCAGCGCGCGATCGCACCCTGACGTTATTGGGGGAGGGCGAGGGAGGGTCGGTGTGGAAGGGGAAACGATTCCCCTTCCAACCCTGACAGTCGGCCCTCCGGGGAGCGCTAGCGCTTCCCCGGAGCGCCGGTACCTGGATGTAATGGTTACGTCCGTGGTGCTTGAGCACCCGCAGCCATAACGTAACCATTATGTCCACAGCGGGGAAGGGGTTAATGCCTGAACCCAGGTCCTCTTTACCATGTCAGTCTCGGCCTCTGCTCGCCATACTGCAACACAAAATATGTAGACGGCGTTCACATGCTTCCCCTGCAAGTTCTTATGTACTGTCCCACACCCTACACTCAAAGACCAACAGCAAATAGCACCCAGCTTTGCACTTAATCCCATAAAACAAGCTAGCTGCTCAGGCTCGCAGAGAACAGCCATGCACCACGCCACATTTGCATGCATACTGCTCAACACCTGCTTGCTCACCAAATACAGAGATATGAGACCTACTGCACGGCCATGCTCCGGACCTGCTCTTCCTCTCCTAAAATCAGCCTTTGCACCAGGCATTGCTACAGCCATCTCTGCCAGTTGCAAGATCATCTGACAAGACCATCCGCACAATCCCAGAGGCAGAGTCGCCATCTTATCCAAACACACCACCACCTACACACCCACCTGCTACATGGAACACCCCACATTCAAGATACACTTCACAGTTAACTTCTCATTGGGTGGAACCCATGCATACAGATGGGCAGGACTCTGCACCAATTCTGCCAGTGACTTCGTGGACTTCTTTGCACCCCTCATCTACAGCGCCAGCACATTCATCCTCCTCGGAGCCCTTAACTTTCACTTAGAGATTGGGTCACTGCTGTCTTCTATGACCCTTCTAAAAAACCTTGGTGTCATCCAACATGGTACTGAACCCACTCACTGCCCGATGCATATAGGACTGGATTTTCTCCTCATCCAGCAATATCATTCGGCAAGCCAGCAACTCTGCCCTGGACAAATCATGTCTTATCAGTTTTAGCATACCTGTCCCACTCCACCACAGACCTACCACCACTGGACCCTCCTGCCAGATGGAAAAGCATCACAGAAGAGGACAGGGCTTCTGCCTTCACCCTGCACTGGTCCAGACGCATGCAACTTACCGAAAGCCATCAGGAACCACTCAGCTGGATCACTGCATGCACCAACACCATGGCTCCCCTCAAATGGAACCCAATTGCAAGAGCCCAACCACAGGCCAGCTTATACACAGGAATTCAGGCTGACAATATGTCACTGCAAATAATTTGAGAGCAAATGGAGAACAAGTCAAGACACCACAGAAGAGACCTTCAAATCCGCCCTAAGATGCTACCACCAGCAGATACGGAACATCAAGTGCACAGCCCTTGCGGAGTGCAGGAGCAAGGAAATCTTCGCCATTCTCTGAGATTTCATTATGCCTCCTGTTGCCTCCAGCAACGTCACCACCCCTGCAAGACCATTGCAACAAATCTCTCAGAATTCTTCTGTGCAAAGTTATTGGGGGAGGGAAGAGAGAAAGAGAGGGAAAAAATATATATAGATGTGTGTGTGTGTGTGTGTGTGTGTGTAATTATATATTTATTATTATTATTATTATATATGTATGTTTGTTTCACCTCCTTATACCGGAACTTCGACTCTCAACTGATGCCTGTCACTTGTTCCTTTCCCAGAGGACTCCTACGGATTAGCAAAGTATCAACATTCATTCTCAACTTCTCCATCGACTCACTTCTAGACATGTGGAAACGTGCCACCATCACGTTTTTGCTCAAGAAACCATCGCTGATCTGGCCATGCTGCCCAACATGACCCATCTCCCTTCTACCATACCCAGCCAAGGTCTTAGAGAAACTAATCAGCTGATGCTTCATCGTCCACCTCAGCAACCACCAGCTCCTCAAAGCCACACTGTCAAGATTCAGACCCAACGACAGTACATGAACTGCACTCCTCACCACCAAAAACAACATGCACTTGATCCTTGACATAGGAGACATGGCAGCCCTCATTCTTCTGTAGCTGTCTGTAGCATTTGACACAATCTTGCACCCTATCCTCATTGGGCGCCTACACAAGATTGGCATGCAAGGACCATCTCTCCGCTGGATCTGCTTTTTCTTAACAGGTAGAGCACTAGCTGTCAGTCTGGAACTTTACTCATTGGAAGCAAACTCCTCTGTAGTGTGCCCCAGGGTTGCTCAGCCCCACCCTTTTCAAAGCACTCATGATCCCTCTGGTCAGTGCCATCCATGCACACGCAATCAACATCCTCTACTATACCGAGGACGTGCAACTCGTACTCTCCCTCTCAAACAAGACCCAAAACAAGAAACCCGTTTACTGCCTGTATGACCGAATTCGCTAACTAGGTGAAAACAACTGTCTCAAGCTCAACACAGACAAGAAATAAGTAGTAATCTTCAGCAAGAACACCTTGCCATAGGACTCCAGCTAGTATCAGCTGAACTCTGAGCCACCTAGTACCCCTGCCGGGAACCTTGGAATCATCCTCTTCCCCGCAAACAAGACATGACTGCACAAGTCAGTGCCATCACTATATTGTGCTTCTACTCTCTGAAGGTGTTAAGAACAATCTTCCAATGGCTCCCAACCAGCACCAGAACATTTTCGCCTCTCACCCTATTCACCAGCAGGTTGGATTATAGGAACACTCTATGCTGGGATCACCAAGCAACTAACCAGAAAACTACAAACCATCCAGAACTTGACAGCCAGATTCCTCCACAACACTCCCATCCCAGTGCACCTCTGGGAGCTCCTCTGGCTCCCAATATACACAAATTTCGTAACTTCAAAATCCTCACTCCTGCATTGAATACACTACAAAGCTTAGGTCCCAACCATCAGAACAGTCATATCTCCTTCTACCAACCACCCAGACATCTCTTCTCTAGAGCACTCCTACTCACACACATCCCACGTATACAAAAAAATCTGACCAGGAGGACAAGCGTTCTCTCCTACTTAGCTCCTAAAGAATGGAATTACCTCCCGATCCACATCTGTCTCTCTCCTCAAGTTCCAGAAGAAGTTGTAGACCTGCTTTTTCAATTAACCAACCTACTGTAGGCAGGGCTAGCATCCCACTCTTTCTCAGTGCCAGGATACTCTCAAGTTTGATAGTGAGCTTTACAAATACCCATGACATATCCTTTAAATGAGAAAAATGTATTTTTCTGAGTGTATTATAAAATCTTGGCCATCGGTCTCTGTGTGCAACGGTTTTTCTCTGAAATTGATTTGCATGGGCCAGAACTGACTTATTCTCACAGAGATTCAACATCACGTATATGTAGCTTCTGACTCATTCCTGTTGGATGGGCTCAATTTGCTATTTAAACTGCAGCTTTTTATGTTGTTTTTTTTCCTCATGGATCTTCAGGCAGGTTTTTTTTTTTTGGGGCATCTAATTAAATACTTTATGGTGACAACCTATAAAGGTGTGTGTTTCACAACCTCCATTTTTTTTTAAAATAAAGTTTTTATTTGAATTTAAAAAAAAAAAAACTGCAGAGCCACAGTATGTAATATGTAGCTTAGTGAGAGCTGAAGTAGAGACACTGTATCCAAACAGGCACAGTCCAAGAAAGGGGTGCTCGTAGGTCATGAAGGCCACACAAAAAACTTTGAATCGGACACAACAACAGAGGAGTTGGGCATTTCATAAGCCAATAAATATGAACGAAGAGTGTCCCATTTGTCCTTAGGTCTGGATGTAGGAGGGAGAAGGAAGGTGTAGTGTTCACTCGTGGTATCACAATAGATAAGGTCACATAGCCAGTCAGCAGTAGTAGGTCTCATACTGCTACCCCACAGAATGGCAATGCGCCGCTTAGCTGGTAGAAGTGCCATAGCTGCAAATCGTCTGTGTTGTGGTCCAAGAGGTTTGACATATCCTAGAAGTGCTAGGTGGGGGTCAGAGGAGAGCACATGGTCTAACATGTCAGAAAGAATGGAATGTATAGCTTTCCAACAGTTCTGTATAATGGTACACGTCCAGGTGAGAGGAGCGAAATCAGCATTGTCTGCTGTGCATTTAGGGCATTTGTGTGAACATGAGGGATCAAATTTAGCAAGGGCCTTGGGGAGTAGTGTATGCTCGGTGGTGGAGAAACTGATAGTGCAAGAGTTTGTGTTGAGTATTGATTGAAACCAACTTGGTTTGCAGGCAGCAAAAGTTCCACACTTTGTCAGGAATGGAGGAGTTCAAATTCTGCTCCCAGGCAGCTAGGTCTGCAGTGTGGGGTAAAGGGTGCAGCTCACGGCTGGTGTGGTAGAGGTGAGAGACTAGCCTAGTGCTTTCAACTGTGGAGCTAATCATAGTAAGGGGGGAATATCAGGTGGCTCTTCTGGGAAGGTGGGTAATGTCTCCCGTAACGTGCTACGCAGTCAAAGACTAACAAAGTGGTCCATCATGGATGCTGTACCGCGGACCTCATAGATGGTGCAGAGGTCTAGTTTACAATTATTGAAAAGGTCGCCTACTGTCCGGATCTGGTAGATGGGTAGCATGCGTTGCACTATTGTTTCCTGTGCCATTGGGAGCCATGGGTTGTCCTGAAGAGGGTTGTCTGGCGAGTATAGGACGTCAAACATCTAGTACGTTGAAGCCTAGACCATATCCAACATGTAATAGGGAGGGTGTGAATGTCTCTAGGTTTTCGGGGCAAACCCTTTGGGAGGTGGGATGCCAGGGGGAGGTGGTCCACTTGATGCCTTTCTAGCTTTAGGTTCAGGAGTCTGGCATCTGGGTGGTACCAACAATAAGAAAAGTGGCATTGTGCCACTAGATAGTAGAGGTCTGGGACTCCAAAGCCACCTTTGGAATAAAGGTCCCCCACATTTGGCAACTGCAGGGAGGCACAGAGCAGCAGCTCGGTCCAAGAGCTCCCAATGATCCCCACCCCTAGGAACACTCAGGAAAGATGGTCCAGCCAGCACTGCGCCTGCTGCAGGTGGGGAATCTCGGCATCAGGCAGGCCATCCACACATCTGGCACCACCAAGAACCCCAGCAGGAGCAAACAGACATAGAGTGCAATGCACATGCCCGCTTCCAAGCCCACCTGTGGGACGTCCAGGAGCCGCAGCAGCACTCGTCAAGTACTTAACCTGTTTAGGGGTCTCTCCATGGGCCAAATGAGTCCGATCCCTTCTAGGGGTGTGGGTAGTGGAGAGGTGAGATCCCGATTACCACTCCCCCATCACTGTGGATGGTGGTAGATATCAGGGCAGCCGCGTGTTACATGTCCCCACCACCTCCAATTGTTGAAGAAACATTTTAGCATTTTGTAATGGTGATGGAAAATGATTTATATGCAAGAAGAAGTCAGAATGCTCCTCTGCTTAACGCTGTTTTTAATAATCCTGTATTGCTCAGACCCCTTTTAGTGACCAAAGGAATTTTAATCCAGTGCACATGAAGTGAGATCATTAGTTTGAGCCTCCTGTCCAGGATACCACGCACATTGTTTGAAACATAGTAAATAATGGTCGGACCTATTGAAGGCTGTGGAATAGTCTAAATGTTGGCCCCTATAGGAATGAATATTTTCCAGTGGTTATGTTTAATATCGTTATTTTATCTAAATAAGAGGTTTTCTGGAAAATGGCATACTCTTTGAGTAGAATTCCATTAACTGCCTACTTTTGGAAAGGCTCTGGAATTCATTTGTAGAATAACTTATTGATTGCATCCAGTAAGTCAATTTGGCTGTAGTTCTGTGGACTTTCTGTTACACATTGATTAGGTCTCACTTATCAGACAATTTTCAACTGTCTGTAGGCAAAAGCCTCTTGTGGACCACATCAAAAACCTACATTGGACTTCAAACCTGCCTATTGCTTACCATTGGTTGACTGTCACTCTTGTTTGCTTTCATGTCTTGTGTTTGCCCTTTCCATGCAGCAGACTCTTTACTATCACTTTGATTGGATATTTGGTGACTGCTGACATTCAGAGCCCAACTTTTCTTTTCCTTTCAGCACTCCATGATAGAGTACATGTTTTCTAGCTTACTCCCTCACATCACCTATTTGTTTTCCCCAAACGATGGATTAAACCCAGATCTGTGACTGGGGGTGAGTGTTTGACAATGTTCAGCATTCCGTCCATCACTTGTTGTTTTTGCTTTTTCGCCCTAAGTGGGAAGGGTATGCCCAGACGTGGGTCCCGTGCTTCCCATGCCACTGGATTCAAGCTAGCCTGGCTGATGAGGGGTGAAACCCCGAAACCGGTCCCAGGATGCTTGTTTCCGGTCCAGTGAGGACCTGGCTTGGCAGTTCGGGCTGGACTGTTCCCATGAGGAACAGGGTCAAGACTGATTTGCATATGGCTGGGTCCCAACTGGGGTGGCATGGTAAGCAAAAGAACGATGGATTAAACCCAGATCTGTGACTGGGGGTGAGTGTTTGACAATGTTCAGCATTCCGTCCATCACTTGTTGTTTTTGCTTTTTCGCCCTAAGTTGGAAGGGTATGCCCAGACGTGGGTCCCGTGCTTCCCATGCCACTGGATTCAAGCTAGCCTGACTGATGAGGGGTGAAACCCCGAAACCGGTCCCAGGATGCTTGTTTCCGGTCCAGTGAGGACCTGGCTTGGCAGTTCGGGCTGGACTGTTCCCATGAGGAACAGGGTCAAGACTGAATTGCATATGGCTGGGTCCCAACTGGGGTGGCATGGTAAGCAAAAGAACGATGGATTAAACCCAGATCTGTGACTGGGGGTGAGTGTTTGACAATGTTCAGCATTCCGTCCATCACTTGTTGTTTTTGCTTTTTCGCCCTAAGTGGGAAGGGTATGCCCAGACGTGGGTCCTGTGCTTCCCATGCCACTGGATTCAAGCTAGCCTGGCTGATGAGGGGTGAAACCCCGAAACCGGTCCCAGGATGCTTGTTTCCGGTCCAGTGAGGACCTGGCTTGGCAGTTCGGGCTGGACTGTTCCCATGAGGAACAGGGTCAAGACTGATTTGCATATGGCTGGGTCCCAACTGGGGTGGCATGGTAAGCAAAAGAACGATGGATTAAACCCAGATCTGTGACTGGGGGTGAGTGTTTGACAATGTTCAGCATTCCGTCCATCACTTGTTGTTTTTGCTTTTTCGCCCTAAGTGGGAAGGGTATGCCCAGACGTGGGTCCCGTGCTTCCCATGCCACTGGATTCAAGCTAGCCTGGCTGATGAGGGGTGAAACCCCGAAACCGGTCCCAGGATGCTTGTTTCCGGTCCAGTGAGGACCTGGCTTGGCAGTTCGGGCTGGACTGTTCCCATGAGGAACAGGGTCAAGACTGATTTGCATATGGCTGGGTCCCAACTGGGGTGGCATGGTAAGCAAAAGAACGATGGATTAAACCCAGATCTGTGACTGGGGGTGAGTGTTTGACAATGTTCAGCATTCCGTCCATCACTTGTTGTTTTTGTTTTCCCCAAACACCTGCATGCGCTCTGTTGCACTTCCCACCCAAGCTCGTTCATTGGTTGCTCCAGTCCCTATCAACAATTTTGTTTTATTATTTTTGTTTCCCTCCCTGCCCTTCTGAGCCTCAAGTGGCTCCTTTTGCTCCCTTGTCCAGCATTCATTCCCTGTTGCTTCCACACATGCTCTTTTGTTGCTTTCGTTCCCCACCACTTCCTGGAGCATATAAACTCTATTTGATTATTATCATTTTTAATTTATACTGATCCAAGTGCTACCCTGATAATCCTGGTCTCACACTACATCCACCCAGGAATACGGTGGACCCTGGTTGTGTCCTCCCTTCAGACACCCAAGTTAAGGCCCTATGATTCTAGGTGTTTAGACACCACCGCAGGAAAGGAAACCTGCTGGATTTCTAGAGGAGCACAGCCATTTTTGAGCATGGCAAGCTCTGCCCACCTATGGGTGAATATTTAACGCGATCAAACGTGCACAAAAATGATTGAAGGAATGCTTGCAAAAGTCTAACCACTTGCACTTGCCTGGGGTAGCAGTTTAACCTATCATTCTTTTGTGTACCATGCCACTTCAGTTTGAACCCAGCTATATGCAAATCAGTCTTGACTGTGCTCCACTAGGAATAGTCTGGCCCAAACTGCCTGGCCAAGTTCTCCCTTAGCCGGGGCACAAGCAACTCAAGACCGGCTCTTAAGTCAAGTGTAGCTTGGTTCCAGTGGCACATTTGGTGCAACTTCCAGGGCCTTATTCATGTCAAGGAACAGACCTATGGCCTAAAATGGAAAAACCAGAACAACCGATAATATCATTCAGACGCTGTGGACAAGGAGGAGCATGACTGCGCACCATGGAGGGGACGTTCCCATCCCCACATGCTATGACGTGGAGGCAAAGTTTAAACGCACATGAATGGCAAGCCAGGATAAAGAATAGAAAGAAAAGAAGTATTGGTCCCCCAGCCATGACCATGAAAGCATTTTTTAGCTAACTGTGCACATGTGGTGAGGGAAAATGTTGTTCCTCATGGTGTAAGAGAGACAACAGCTGAAGAGAAATGAAGCATTGGCCATTTTATGTGTTCTGGGTGTAAGCAAAGCTTGAATGGTGGTTAAACAGGCCAGCTAGTGAAGAAGACTAAATTAAAGACCCTGGTTGTATTGTGTTTTTTTTATTTTTTTATTTTTATTACATGATGCTAACACATGGCTTACGTTGTCTCTAGGCTAGACCTAAAAAGCCTGAACATTAAGGCTAATTCCAGATTTGTTTGATAAACCTTTGTATCGATATTCAGGAAGTCATACCTCTTCTGCTAGAAAATGACTTTCAGTATCAGTCTGAAGGATGATTATTTCCGCATTCTAATTCATCCAAAGTACTGCAAAACAATTGTTTTTCTATTTGTGGTAGTGGGAAACATTATCTCTTTGTACTGCCTTTGGCAATCACGTCTGTGCCACAGCATTAACAAAATTCTAATGTGGCTGACACATTCAAGGCTTAAAGCTGTAAATTTGAGTTCATATGCAAGCAACTGGCTAGTGAAAGAAGACTGATTTCTACCAAGTTATACTTTCCAGTAGGATTCTTTATCCCAAAAATGAGCTCTGATCCAAACTCACAAGTTTAGCTGTGTATGTATATGGTACTTGTGTGGAATGACCCTAGCCATGGGCAGCAGAGCACTGTACAGGTTCAAAGACGAGGATAAAGTCTGTAAGTGATTTGATAGGTAGCTGGGTTGTGGGCTCTTATTTCATCATTAAGTAATGCTCTTTAAAGAGGTGGGTCAGAAGACCTTTTGGAGAACTTCGGGCAAAGCAGGAGTTTCTGCGCACAGCCATGATGTTTGTGGCCTTTTACTCCTGATGTCCTGGGACCAGACCTACTATCTGTCCTGAGTAACTGAGTTAAGCGCTACCCCTTTAGCGCTTGACTCTGGTAGCATGGGTTGAGCACTCCAAGGTCTTGTAACTTAAAATACTTGCCAGTGACCCCAATAAGATGATTGTCTAACGTAATACTGATATTTAGCGTAAAAAGCAGTAGCACATGCTAACCCACTCACACTAAATAATTTGCACAGCAGACTCTCAAAGCTAGTGCTCAAGCAATGATGCGTGATTATCCTTAGTGAGGCTAGGTGGTCAACAGTGCAGGCATACTATGTAGCCAAGTGAAAGAGCTTGGTTGCATAGTCTATAAGAAAGCACATTTTACCTTTTACACAATTTGTTACAGAGCTGGTTTTGTACTTGTTGCTTGGTGGCCATTTACGTTATCTACCAGCCTGGATCCTTTTATCTGCACAGTCCCTTCATCTTAAAGCCATAGACACATTTTCACTTTTACTTACTAGTCATACATTCATAGTGGGAGGACTTACCACAAATTTATTCTGCATACCCCAACCCATATGGGGCCAAAATAAAACCATACCAATACAGTCCCTTTTTGTGCCAGCTATACATCGTTCTGTGAAAGTTGATTTCTGGATTACGATAACCTAGCTGTGCACATTAGATATTCAAACGCCGACGGTTCTGCCGTACATGCAGATGTTCAATGATAGTACTCTTGCACAAACATTTAAAATGTATCCTGAAGGGGAGTGTATTTTATGTTAAACTACTGTGCTTTCTTTTTTTTTCTTTTAAGAATCTCAAGTCCTCAGCAGAACGATAATTTGTATTCGAGGTATCGGACAGATTGACAGGAGAAAAACATTTAAATCTTTTAGCTTGTATCATTTCCGCAGAAATCTATTAACAGTCCAACCACAAAATCCATAATACAGCGCTGGATTGGGCAGAACATTCAGATGTACAATTTAATAGAAAACAACACTTTACTCGCTAGGTTTATACAGGAAGTAAGCCTCTGATTTAGCCTTTGTTGGCAGTGGTACACATTCAGACGTGTAAAGCTGCAACTTGGTCACCTCACCACTCAACAGGTGCTCTATGTTTGTGATGTTCAGACAAGGCAAGAAGTCACAAAAGAGCCAACAGTATTATGAAACTGGTTTGCAACTCCTGACAACTTATGCATACTGTCATGAGGTTGGTAATGCTGCTTTGCAGTCAATACTCGGAATGGAAAATGGAAATAGCTATACACTGCAAAGGTAGAAAATTACTTACATGTAACAATTTTGTAGCTTGATTCCCTAAGCTTCCTCCACCCAAAAGTGAAGAGTGGCCGTAATTTTTTTTTTTTATGTAATAAACATTGCTAGTCCATATTAATTAAACCTCACACGTTGTACAAAGCTAAGAAAAATACAATATGAATATGCACCTCATGAATGGAGCATATATCTTCAAGGGGATTTATAGAACGCTGATTGATTTGATTAATTCAAAAGGTCTGTTGCCAACATCAAAAAAACATTTATTCTGTAAACAAGATTTGTTTTCTGATCCCAGCAATTAGTTGGGAGGGTGATGCAACTTGTGTAAACATATCGTAGCCTCGAACACAAATTTTAGGGGCAAATAATATTTTCTTCCAATCCCCCCCTACCCCCCCCACCTTCAGTAGTCGCTGACCCTGCTGGTGAGAACCCCCGTTTTTAGGGTCGAGCGCACAAGCGCTCCATCTCTGTTGTAATCTCTCTTTGGGCTTTTAACCATGTCAGTGTCACACCTGTCACTTTCATTGGTTTGTGGTCTTGCCTTTTCAAATACACTTGATTTAATTAGTGAAAGGCATGCATAAGTCATGCCTTTTCCGGTGTTTAGCCCTCCTCAAGTGCACCGGCCCACTACTGAAAACATACAAGGCTCCATGTTTTCAGCCTGGTTCCTGCACCACTTTCTTTTTATTTTCCATGCAGCGCGATCGCGCTGGGTTTTACATAGCGCGATTGAGCTCGGTTTTTGGATTTTAATTTTTTTATAAATAGCTGCAACTGTTAGGCTTTGTTACCCTTCAGCTCTACCCACCGAGAGCAGCACCGAGCTGTTAGATACTTTATAGTCCCCGGTGGTCTTCTTATCTTCCGGTTCTTACACAAAGTCCGTGGTAACATTTTATTTACACCAGAAAACAATAATTATTAACAATCTGTTTAAAGTTACTCTTCAGCCTGGATTTGCATATTTTAAACAATTTGTTTATTTTATATGCCCCAATCCTGTTATAGTTTTGAAACATTACAAGATGTAGATGAGCTTGAGTCTACTGCATGTCGGCGATTGAGCAGATAGCAGTTATATATGCTCCAGTGTGTCGTGCAGGCCCTTTCATTGTCCTCAGTTGATGGCAAAGGAAAATTAATTACTGCGCCCGCATCATCTGAAATCCCAAGGTCTCCAAATTGCACGAAATCGAATCTTTAAAGTTTCTCGGTAATTTGTAAAATGTTTCCTTGTGATATATGAAAATATGATGTAGAAAATAGAGACTACAACACAACTTGTGAAATATGTACTGCAGAAATAAAGATAAAGCATAAACGTCAACGTTAAAAAATAAATAAAAAAAAAAGTGAACATGCACCTTTTTAACCACCATCAAGCTGCTAGTCCAGGGTCGGACTAGGTGGACGAGACAGTAGGTACTCTATATAAATGTTCATTTGGAGAGGCGGACATAAGACACGAAGTAGTTTTTTGTTGTGGTGAAAGAGCACATGAGAAACTGCATTACTTTATCTCTTCCAATATCACCCCACACCGTCTAACAACCTTTAATAAACCCTGTGCACCTCAATCAGAATTAAAAACCGCAGCATCCAGAAGCATCTCATGGCAAGTTGTTTTATTTACACTGAACACAAAATAGAAATATAAACAATGTTTAGTTCCCAAACAATGAATTATTCAATGAGATATGACGAATACATTGTTTCAGTTTCTTTTATATTTTTATTTATGGCATAGCTTTCACCACTGCAATCTCTATAAAGCAATAAAATGGAAAAATGCACACAAAATTTAACACGGAGCCTGATATCAACTAAATTATTGGCCTGGATTTTATTCCGATTGTTACTACATGTTAGTACTCTAGCAAATACATTTGCTCTTTTTTCTTTTTTGATTCTTCCTTTTAAAATGCTGTGGATGGTGGAGGATGTTGTCTGGGCTCCTGAGTAGTCCCATGTAAAGCTACATCATGGCTCCTTTCCCAGGCAGCACCTGTTGGGTAGATAATATCTGTAGTACAGGAGTAAGTTAGATCTCATTGGTGGACGCAGTCCCACTTGCCTTTATTTTCCAACCATTGCGTCTATCCTTGTTCACGCACCTTATGTTGTTGTGCAGTATGATTCATTTGAATGGCAAATGCAGCTGTGAGATGCTTCCTTCACTTTCTGTGTACATTTAATGGTTAGATGGTTAGATCAAAAGTGAAGGAGGAGGTCGTTACTGATGTAGAGTGCTGAAGCAACCTAGAGATTTAAGGGCCAGATGTAGCAAACAGTTTGCACGTTGCAAACAGCGATTTTTCGCTGTTTGCGACGTGCAAACTGCACTATGCAATGCACAAAACCCGTTTTGCGATTCGGTAACCTGGTTACCGAATCGCAAAACGGGTTTGCGAGGCGCAATTAGGAAGGGGCCTCCTAATTGCGAGTCGCAGTGCAATGCCAGATTGCTTTGTGACTGCGAACGTGGTCGCAAACCAATCGCAGTTAGCTCCCATTTCAAATGGATGCTAACCCATTCGCAAAAGCCCCTTTGTGAATGGCACTAAAAACCTTTTTCCAGAGCAGGCAGTGGTCCTGCGATCTCAAGGGGATCGCAAATTGCAACCCACCTCATGAATGTTCATGAGGTGGGCATTTGCAACCCCCTTGCGAGTCGCAAACAGTGTCAGGGACACTGTTTTGCATAGGGTTTTGCGAGTCGCAAAACACAACTTACCTACATCTGGCCCTAAGTTTCCCACCAAAGGCTCTCTGAAAGTGCCAATATGGACAGCATAGTAAGAGTGAAACATACCAATCCGGCAAGTGAACATACCAATCCGGAAAGAGCTGAGCCTGACACCAAGGGTGCGATAGAATGACTGACTTCTATGGATTTCTACTGAATTCTACTTTGTGAACATTTTTAAACTAGGAATAGCCTGGACACCCCTGAAAACCCCAATAACTGTTCAGTGCACTGTGCAGGGAGAAGCTGTGGCCTTTTGAATAGTTTTTTTTAGTAAAGTTTCAGTCGTGATTTATTTTGTTCATGTGGCCATAGTATTCCAACCCTGTCCATTCTCCCAGCTTTGGATAATCCCATGGCCATGCCTGCAGGAGCAGAAAAAGACATCTATTCTGGGATGAGAAAACTGCGAATAACTTCTAGAGCAGAAGTATTGCTCTTTGAGATTCCTACTTTAAAAAAATATTATACTGTACCTTTTATATGTGTTTTTGAGCAACATAATTAAACATCGGAAGCATAAATGTGTTATTAATAGCTTTACTTGCTAAGGATAATTGTGCCATCTACTGGTTAGATCGAACAATAGTTTTAATGTTTTTTTACCATTGCATAAGTTCTGACTCCAGTGTGAAGGCATCGTTCTGAGTCACATGCATTCCTGGGTTGTAATTCCACATCCAGGTGAGAAATGTACTGGGTTAAAATTACAGTTTGCTGGCACTCACAATAATGT
Organism: Pleurodeles waltl; assembly: GCF_031143425.1. Classification (NCBI taxonomy): domain Eukaryota; kingdom Metazoa; phylum Chordata; class Amphibia; order Caudata; family Salamandridae; genus Pleurodeles; species Pleurodeles waltl. The sequence goes on along the minus strand of NC_090445.1, from coordinate 441,828,598 downwards.
CCTGGTCTTTTAGCAGGTGCCTCCTGAACCTTTGAGTTTACATAGTTGCAAAGTCCCTTTTGTGTCTGAATCCACTTTCTATGATCAACCGCTCAAGCGCTCTGGCCCCTGTTGTAATCTGTGTGGGCTTTTAACCACGCCAGTGTCATGCCCATCAGTTTTGTTGATTCATGGGCTTGCCTTTTAAAATTCGATTGATTTTATTAGTGAAAGGCATGCGTCTACGTCCTGCCATTTCCGGTGTTTAGTTCTCCTCAAGAGCACCGGTAAACTACTGAAGACATACGAGGCTCCATGGTTTCTGGACTTTTTTTTTTAATTTCCTGCGCAGAGCGATCTCGCTGGGCAGTAGTAGAGCGCTTTGCAAGACATTGACCCTGTTACATGGATAATAGCACTTTTGCCGATACGTTTGACTCAGAGGGAGCTTCTGTTTCCTTTTGTGTATTTCCTTCACGCTCATGGTGGCCGTTGGCTCTTTTATGTGAAACTGTTTTACTTTTCATTTTCATTTTATGTGGCAATAAGTCCGGTTAGGACTTTACAACGCTAATAGCTTTAAGTCGAGCAAATACTTGACCCGTTGCATTGTAAACACTTGTTATGTCTGCTGACAGCAGACGGCTGCAACACCGAGCCAGTCACCATGCTGCTTTGCAACAAGCAGCATGGTGAAAGGCCAAGTTTCGGCCCATCACTATTAGTCAAAGCATGGCCTGCTAGCAACCGTAACACCATTAGTTTCGTTCATCTGCATTAGTCACTGTTGGCTGGAGGCCCTCCATGTTGCTGTGACTTTCAGTTCTCTCCTGACTACCCCAGTTTAAATGTGTGCAATGAGGCCCTCACTGTACTACATGTGCAGTTCCCCTCAGGCTCCTATCCATGTTGACATCCCTGTGATAGCCTGGAGTTGGATGGCTTTACCTCCTGCACTGGGTAAATTGCCATCAAATAGCTCAGGCCCCGGGATTGGCTAATGCTAATTGCTTTTAGAGGCATAAGCACCCATTTGTTGAAACGGGATTACTTGAAAGTTGGCTTGTAAAAATACAGGCACCCCCTCATGTTAAATCTGCTCCACCACATGCAAAACCAAAGTTGACAATCTTAACCATTTCAGCTCTTTGGATTGCCTTTTCATATTACATTTTCAAGTAGTTTTACTCAACACTAGTCTAGTGGTGTGCAAACAGTTTATCTACAAGTCACAGCAGCAGTTGGTTAAAATTAGCACAGTGGAATTGTTTGCTGGACCAACAACTGTTTCATTTCTTGATATGCATTTTTACTTTTGGAGGGTTCATTAGCAGAGCTATCAGAAAAGCAGCAAAAAGCAGCAAAAAGCTGAATGCTAATGTACTCCCAACATGGTTTGTTGGTGAGTATAGCATATGTGCACCTCTATATATTCACCTGGTGCCTTTATTTGGAATCTACGCCATTAGGTGGGGTCTACTTTATTCTCCTATATGGGGGCAGGTGGTCTGTGGTGGCACGACGTTTGCTGGCTAATGTAAATGAGCTTCTTATGCTTGCACATTAATAATTAACCTTTACAATGCCTTGTACAGTCAAATAAGTGATGTCTTCTAGAGCCTTGCTGTTGACTTCTGGAATCTAAGAACTAAATAGTTATCACCCTCACCTGCTCCCAGTGACCAAACGTGGTTGGTGTATCGGTTCCTGCAGAGCAGGCTCTCTGTTAAATCTCACCCACAAACCACCATACAGCAACTACCACAGAAAGAGTCCTAGGATTCTAGAAGGCAACTTCCAAAGGATGGTAGCAAGGCAGTGCTAAGACACCACCTATGTTACCTTGTAACAGTCACGACCCTATTAAGAACGACCCACCAACAATAACAGTGTTTCCCCAAAATGATGCACAGAGGTTTTGTGGACCCAAAACAACAGATAACTGCTAAGCCCCAACGGTAACACAGGTGGAGAAGTGCTACCTAAATTTCCCTAACCAGGGCGTGCACAAATCATTTGGAAGCTTAATACAGTAAATATAAAGGTCTCTGCAAACACACTTCTCCTTGCTCCATGGTTCACCATTGTTTTGCACATTGTGCCATGCCCAAGCTCATCTTCCACAGAAGAATCCAACACCTGATTTTCACAACTGCTACCCATCACCTTGCAGTGCAGAACAACTCTGTTCACTTTTTAAATGTGTCTACCTTTAATTTGAACTGTTATTGAACAATTTTACTAGCTCCCTGGGCTCTGTGTATTTTTTTTACTATTCTTTTGCTCTCACTGGTTCTCTGATCCTGACCAGATCCCAGATACCAATCTCCACACTCTTTCTACTATCAAAAATGCTTTCTTTCAGTCACTTTTCTGCATTCCCTTTCTCACAGACCATAAGGCCTACAAGTGATGACCCAACCTTTCCTCCAGTCCATCTAACTGAACTTTCTGAGTGTGGCATCAGACCTGAAAAGCACTCGGAGGGCATATTCCCAGTAGTTGAGTGGGAAGACAGTCTGTAGGCAAACAAATGCTCTTGAATAGCCCTCTTCCAGTCAGGCCAGTTCTCCTTGGCTAGTTGTATGACTCCTTTCAATATCCTATTAAGCCTCTCGGTTATGTAGTTTGATTCTGGGTAGTATGACGAGCAGTTCTTGTGTTTAATGTCCCAACTCTTAAGGAACACGCCACTTCCCTATAGCAAACTTAGACACCCTTGTCTGACAACAGTAGGTACTTATGGGAATCCCTATTGTCGGAACAGATCCTTCAAAGCGTGTGACCTAACCAGATGTGATATTATTAATGCAGGATGCCTTAGGCTGTCTTGAAAACATGTTCATGGCAACTTTCAGGAACAGGGAAGAACCTTCACCCTAAAGAGACCCCATAATACCTACCTATACCTCATAAATGTTCCTTTGTTTTTACAAGTATGAGGTGCCCATCACAAGCCACGCTGCTTCTGAGGCAGGCTAGCACAACCATTATAGTTGTATGAAACCTGGATCATCCCTTTCTTCCAATTCCTCTTTCATATCAAAGAAAGGACGTTGCTCCAAACTTTTTTCAGCCCTTCTATGTCCGTCTACAAAATCAATTTCGGAGGAAGCTACAAATCTGGAGGGGCACTCTGCTGCACAGTTCCTTGTCCTAGGAATGGAATGTAGTGTAGTGTATAGGTAAACACCGGTATTTGTACGACTCACTTTTTGATACACATGGAAACAGAATCTAGACATTTCTTAGTGAGAATCTCCTCTAAGAGTTTATGGTCTGATCCAGTGGTGAGCAGAATCCCCCCCCCCACCCCTTCTGAAAACTTGGCCATTTCTTGATCGCCCAGCTCACAGCCCGATCCTCCTTCTAAGTGCTAATTCAGCTCATCATTCTTCAACTCTAGGGCAGCACATGATACGACCCTCTCATTTTCTCCATCCTCCTGTAAGAGAACTATGCCAAACCCCCTTCCTGCTGGTACCTGTTATCTGATATCTGTACCAGCAACACATGCCTTTAGGTCCAAAGCCATCAAGAGCTCTTTCTTCAATAAATCAAGTTTCTCACTACACTAGTTACTCCACTTGAATTCCACCCTTAGCTTGCACAGATACCTCATTTCACTTCAGTGAAATATGTAAAGTAAATAGAGTATATAGTTTCACCATGCTAAAAAAAGAACACCACCAAGTATTGTTGGCTTTTAACAACGCCCATGTCAGGCCCATCGCTTTCAGTCGTTCGTGGGCTTGCCTTTCACACATCACTTGATGTAATTGGTAAATGTTTTACGTTTGTCCTGCCTTGAGGTTGTTGTTGTCTCGCCTTCCAGACTGCCCTTGTTACATGGATTATAACACGATTGCCGATATACTTCATCATGGGCGAACTTTCCTTTTTTTTTTTTTGTCTGTCCCCCATCGTGCTGAATGGCGGCCGTGGCGCTCACAGCACGAACAGGCACAGCAGCGTGCACTTGATTGGCGGGATTGGAGGGCTGGTCACATTGTTCACAGTTACCTAATCAGAATCATTTCTTGTAACTCTCCCCTTATAACTTTTGAAATTGGTGAATGCTTTACATAAAACAGAAATCCTCAAAGAAAGCAGCTCTCCCGGCTCAGCGGGAGAGCCAATACTACAGTATTCACTTCACTTGGGAAAACACAACCCATAATGCTTTGCAGGGCATTACTTTTACAAAACATTTTTGCTCATAACTTTTAATGGGACAATGGGGCCACCACCAAAGGTTCACAACAGCGTGCACTTTTTGTCAAACATCATCTTTGGGTCCCCACACTAAGGGGGTCATTACAACCCTGGCGGCTTCTGGAGGAAGCACCGCCAACAGGCTGGCGGTGCTTCACAGGGAATTACGACCGCGGCGGAAGCCCACCACAGTGGTCCCGGCGCTTTTAATCTGCCAGCAGCGCTGGCCAGGGGACTACAAGTCCCCCTTACCACCAGCCTTTTCATGGCAGTTGGAACCGCCATAAAAAGGCTGGTGGTAAGGGGAGTTGCGGGCCCCTGGGGCCCCCTGCACTGCCCATGCCACGGCCCGGTGCAGCTTTTCACTGTCTGCTATGCAGACAGTGAAAAGCGCGACGGGTGCAACTGCACCCGTCGCACGGCCGCAACACCGCCGGCTCCATTTGGAGCCGGCTCCTGTGTTGCGGCCGATATCCCCGCTGGGCCGGCGGGCGGAAACCAGGTTTCCGCCCGGCTGCCCAGTGGGGATCTCCTGATGGCCGCGGTGGGAGTGAGGCCGCACTGGCGGCCGCCCGCCAAGGTCGTAATGAGGGCCTAAGTTATTGGGAACCTTAAAATAATAACCCCTCCCACCATTCAGGGTCTGTTTAAGCTCTCTCATGCCTGGAACTTTTGATTTGCAGCTGAGAACAGCTTGTGTTTTAAGGGCCTTGTTTGTAATATCATTGTTATAGGCCTGCTACCCCTGAATATATGTAATGCACCATGCCCTCTAGGGGCTAAATATATGGTTGCATTGCATTATTTGCCATTTCCTTTTTGTGTGGTTATGCCCTCTAGGGGCTAACTATATAGTTACATGACCGGCAAATGCTATTTTTTATTGTGGTGTCCTCCAGAGTCTGTCCTAAGCATTACAGTCATTAAGATATTAAAATATTTGTGGCACGTAAACTCGCCCCATAAAGCTTTGCAGGGTATACTTTTACAAAACACTTTTGCTCATAACTCAGCCTATGGTGTTCAAGGGCAATGGGACCACCTTCACAATATTGACTACAATATGCTTTTTCTGTCTACATCATCTCTGGGTCCCCACACTATGTTGGTGGGGGTTATTTTGGAATCTCCACTGCCATTCATTATCTTTTTAAGCTTTCTCATGACTGGGGCTTTTGTTTTACAGCTGGGAGAAGTTAAGTTTTATGGGCCTTGTTTGTAATATCATTTGAATAATCCTGCTAGCCTTGAAACTGTGTAATGCAGTATGCTCTCTAGGGGCTACATACATGGATACTCTGCATTACGTTTTCCCTTTCTTTCTTCATGTGGTCATGCTCTCTAAGGGCTGATTGACTGTATGGTTTCATGACCATGTTTCTTCCAAGTGCCGTTTTTATTGTGGTGTCCTCCATGGGCTGGTCTGAGAAGTGCAGTCAACATACTATAATCTTTGCGGCACAAAAACTTTCCCCATAATGCTTAGCAGGGCATTACTTTTACAAAACATTTTTGCTCATAACTCAGCCTGTGGTGGTACTAGGACAATGGGACCCCCTTCGAAAAGCTCTTTCTGTCTACATCATCCCTGGGGCCCCACACAAGGTTAGTAGGGACCCCAAAATATTAAAGCCTTCCACCATTCATTTTTTGCTGCAAATAGAGGAAGAAGGTAAATGGAAGTGCTTTGGGTATATGCAGGGCCAGTGGAATTATATGGCAGGGAAAGACTAAATTATGAGGCCAGAACAGTCCAGTTATGAATTTACAAGACCACTAGCTCTAATTCAAGCAAATGCAAGACCTATTCCATGGTAAATGCTTGTTGTTCTTTGCCATCTCCAAATTGCATTAACCAATTCCATTCTTGAAATTACATCCTTTATGTGAGGTGGTATGTTCTGGGTATGTTATTTATTTTCTTGTAAATCTGAACATATCCACCCTCTATATCATGATAGCACCCAAAATGCGTTTCAATACCCGATGGATGCCAAGATTGGGCTCCTCCCATATTTATGAAAGAGATGTACATCATGTGAAAACCTCACCCCCACAAGGTCACCCAACAGATTGTGCGTAACTCTTTGACATACCAATGTGGCTGAGACAAGCCTGAACGACATCCTGAGGAACTTGTAAGACACCATTGGATTAATGCCATAATTCTGGTGAGACTCCATGCAGTTTGGTTTGGTGGTGTGTAGACGCCAGGTTCAGGGTGATAAATCTGGTGGTATCAAACACTGGTGACAACATTTCAGTCAGATTGGGAAATGGCTTGTCCATCACCATCTCCCTAGTCAATCATTTCTAGTTCACCCACATTCTTATGGCTTCCCAGGCTGTGCGTTCCACCACTAGTGCTAAATAGTTGGTTACCTGTAGAGGTACTATAATTCCCTCCTTCCACAACCTTATCAACTCTTTCTTAGCAGCATTCTAAACATTGACCTGCAACTACATCATGGCTCCTTTTATTCAGTTTTATTCTATGAGCATAATTTAAAAAGCAGCCATAATAGAGTTGAAAACTTAGGGAAATTCTTTGTAAAATCAGCACGCCCATCCACCAGCACACCCATCCACCACATGATGCTGTCAAACTTGAGGGCCACCATGTGAGTGAAGCTAAACCCACAGCTCTCTGGTGCAGCCACACTAGAATATTATCAATTGTGATGGCATGGTGAATTTTCCCTTCTACATATTGCCCCTGTTATTCTGTAAGAGCATAATAATAACAAGTAGTTTTAATTAGCTGGCCATTAAATAGTCCTCAAGAACCTTTTGTAAATCTTGGAGAAGATGTTCCTTAACCTTTAACACAAATCAAATATCAGTTCTAATTCTGTGCACGCAATTTTCACCTTGAAGGATTGCCACAAGACCTCAATCACAAGGCGTTAAAGTTGTGCTGGAATATTCTCTAAAAAGCATTATCCATGCTCTGATCATATCTCTTCTGTACTCTGCCAGTATTTTGTATCTCTGCCTGTCAGACTATCTGATTCAGTGCCTTCAAGTAGCGCAGAATGCAGCAACTAGACTGTTGCTTAGTTTACCAGAACAAGAGTCAATAACCACCCATCTGATATCCCTACACTGGCTCCCAGTACGCATACACATAATCTTAAAATGTCTTTTGTGGACTTTAACCCCTTAAATACTCAACCCCCCGTGCCCCCCCCCCCCCTCACCCCCCCACACCCACACCCCCAAGTGCTGAACCGTTTTTTTAGCTATTTGGGGTAGTTCGCGCTTAGGCTTTCATAACTTTTTGTCCACATAAGCTATCCACGCCAAATTTGCGTCCTTTTTTTCCAACATCCTAGGGATTCTAAAGGTAGCAAGAGTTTGTGAGTTCCCCTAGAGGAGACCAAGAAATTAGCCAAAATACAGCAACTTTTTTTTTTTTTCCAGAAAAAAAGGGGGGGGGGGGGAGAGCTGCAAAGGAAAGCATGTGTTTTTTTAATTTTTCACCATCTTCCTAGCTTTCAGGAACAGGTAGACTTGAAACAGAAAACCACATTTGTCAACATAATTAGGGCATTTTACTGGGGCATACCCCATTTTTACTTTTTTTTGTGCTTTCAACCTCCTTCCAGTTAGTGATAGAAATGGGTGTGAAACCAATGCTGGATCCCGGACAGCTAAACTGGTCTGAAAAGTAGACAAAATTCTGAATTCAGCAAAGGGTCATTTCTGTAGATCCTTCAAGGATTTCATACAGATTGTAAAAGCTAAAATATTGAAATTGAGGTGAAAAAAAGAGCCATTTCTGTCCACGTTTTCTTCTGTAACTTTTTCCAGCTATGGCAGATTTTTTAAATCAATATATTGTTAAGTCTGCTGGACTCTTCTGGTTGCGGGATATATAGGGCTTGTAGGTTCATCAAAAACCCTAGGCACCCCGACCCAATAAATGAGCTGCACCTTGCAATGGGTTTTTATTGTATACCAGGTATATAGCGATTCATTTGCTGAAATATAAAGAGTCAAAAATGGGTATCAAGGAAACCTTTATATTTCCAAAATGGGCACAAGATAAGGTGTTGAAGCAGTGATTATTAGCACTTCTCTGAATTCTGGGGTCCCCATACTATCATGTGAATTACAGGGCATTTCTCAAATTAGACTTCTCTTTTACACACTGTCTTTACATTTGGAAGGAAAAAATGTAGAGAAAGACAAGGGTCAATAACACTTGTTCTGCCATCCTGTGTTCCCCCAAGTCTCCCAATACAAATAATACCTAACTTGTGTGGGTAGGCCTACTGCCCGCGACATGGAACACAACATGGGCACATCAAATTTATACGTTGAAAAGTGCCTAGCTGTGGATTTTGGTCTCTAGCTCAGCCACCACCTAGGGAAACCTACCAAATCTGTGCATTTTTTTAAAACTAGACACCTAGGGGAACCCAGTATTGGGTAACTTGTGACGCTCTCACCAGGTTCTGGTACCCAGAATCCTTTGCGAACCTCAACATTTGACCAAAAAAACACTTTGTTTCCTCACATTTCAGTGATAGAAAGTTCTTGCATCTGAGAGGAACCACAAATTTCATTTCACCCACTTGTGTGGGTAGGCCTAGTGCCCGTGTCGGGAATGGATCATACAACCGTCAATGTTAGTCCTTACATGAGGGTAACTGTCGACCTTGGGGTGATCCATTCCTAACGCAGGCACTCAAGCAGAGTAGCGTTTTTATCAGTACAGGTTGGGAAAGACTGGGTGGTAGGAATTTTGTGGATCTAGCGTATTCCTGTAATTTGTGTGACAGATGTGCAAGAAAAAATCTAGTTTTTTTTATTCAACATTTCACCTTTGCATGGTATTCTGGGTAAGAAAGCTTTGGGGAATCCACACAAGTCACACCTCAGTGGACTCCCCCGGGTGTCTAGCTTCCACAAATGTCTGGGTTTGGTTTCCCAATATGACCACCAAGCCCGGGACCAAAAAACGCAGGTGCCTGCCTTACAAAATCAGGTTGTTTTGTGATAGATCATTTTGATGTCTCCACAATACGATTTGGGCGGTAGAATTTGGGGCTGAACTAAATTGGGGAGCTCCCAAGAGAACACTCTCTCTGTGCTTGCTGCCACATGCACCTGCTCTCTGGGTTGAGCTAACCCACTTTTGTTCAGCTGACCAGATTGTGCTTGCGAAGGGACTATCCTCATTACCTCCCTCAGAATCACTGGATGAGGAGTTGTCAGAAAAATCACTCCCAGAGTCTGCGCCATTGTCCTGTCCCTCAGATGCTGTCTCCGTATCTGCTGTCTCAGACTCTGATCCTACATCAGAGCTGTCCTCTATAACCCGAGCTAGGGCTTGAGCAGCAGTCATCCAACGAGACGCCATCGCTGCTACTGGTTAAACTCTCGCTCTAAAACACTATCCTACGTGGAGAGTCACAAAATTGCTGGTGTGTGTGTTGTTGATGCGTGCAACAATAAAGGTCAGTCACCTTACCTTTGCTTCTTCCCTTAATCAGCAAGTTCTCTCAAGACTCTCCAAAAAAACACAATAAAGAGACAATATTACTTCAGCTTGTCACATACCAGTCGTCTCAGTCTTTAGTGCCTCTGGCGCCCAGTCCAACAGTCATTATTGGCGCTACCACTACCATGATCACCTCCTCGGATAACCCTCACTACCACCCAGGAAAAGTGGTCTTCATCGCTCCATAGGCCCCCTCACACATACATTTCATTTGCATTATAGCGCAGGTAATGGCTGGCTTTACTAATGCACTCAGTTACTTACATAAATACAGATTTGATATTTGCAGTAGGCATATAAATCTTCTGCATTACTTTATGGCATCATAACTACCACTAGACAAAAGTCAGATCCTTTTTGTAGCAGAAACATAATCACAAGAGTTACTTTACTTTTTTTTTTATTGCTGCCTAAAAGCTTCAGTTGAAACAAGTTAGTTGAAGTATGTGCATTGATTTGACGACACAAGCTGCCACTGCAAGAGAAGAGAACTGGTGATGAAAATATGTGTGTATGTGTATATATATATGCATAAATATATATGCATATATGCGTTGGTGATTGTTTGGTATCATTTTGCACATTAAAGGAAGATTTGAGAAATCCTGTGAGTGCCACGTCGTTGACAGAAGTGTCAAGTTTGTGTGATGATTAATTAAGGGAAAGGTCCTTCCCTGGCGTGGGCACCGACAAAAGAGAGCGCGCCTCAATTGGACCTTTTGGGATTGATATGTATGTATGTATGTATATATGTGTGTGTGTGTGTGTGTATATGTATTAAACCCGGGGGGGGGGGCAGGGGTAAACTTACTTTTTTGGAAAACCGGGGGGCAGCCAGTTTCCAGAGGGGGCCGACCCCCCTGCCCCCAAGTGAAATCTCTGGGGTCTAGTGTGGTTTCTGAGGGCCAGGAAACCGTTTCAGGAAGGCCTTTATGAAATGGGAGAATCTCCCCTTTCAAACGAGGTCTTCCCGAATGGTGGGGAGGTCCGTTTGGGCCCGTTTTCCCCACAGGAGCAGGAAGCGGCCTTACCTCTGTTCCTGCTCCGATGGAGAAAACAGATTGTGACCTGGCGCGCTGACATCAGAAACTGGTGGGGGTGGGTGGGGATTTCGACACGGAAGCTCTTCCGTGTCTCCCAATGGGGTTTTAAATAAAAAAAAAAAATGCGCCAGAGGATTTTTTAACCCCCTCTCTGGTGTCAGACACTGGTCGTGACCCGCACCAGGGAGGTAGTGTGGGCATTTGCCAGTGGCAGATGCCCACACCCAACAAGTTAAGAGCCTACCATGAGAGTCCCTAAACACTTAGGGGAAAGGATTTTTAACCTGCTAGTTCTTTGCGATTCTCTAGCCAACTTTTATTTACAAGTCCCAAGAGTCTATGTGCTTGAGCAGGATGACATTTCTTTTCTGTCCTGGCCTCCAAGTGGTGGAACAGACTTCGGTCGCCTTTCAGACCAGCATGTTGCAACAGATATCAAAATCTCAGCTAAAACATAGCTTTTATTGGTCCAGCTAATTCTCCCCCGGGCCTGTCTTTGCTTGCTTGTGCCGGAACACCCACTGGACAGCTTAGCACTTAACATGTTCTCATTCATTGTCACTCACTTGTAAAACCATTTCTTATGCACCTTGCTTATTCTTTGCCTCACTCTGACAACATTTCTTGTAAGGCCCTTCCTTACCATACTTATTTCAAACATTTTCAGTGGTGGACAATAGTTACTACAAGCCATGTGCCCTGCTAGCCCAAACAACTGTCCTTGAGCTGGTAGGACAGCTTTGCTCTAGTTTTTGCTTCTGTGGCTTTCACTTCCACTTTCTTTCCTCCCTCATTCTTCAGTAACGTGCTCCACACATTTCATGATTTTGTGGTCACGGCTAAATGACACCAGGATGGTGAACCACAATCCCTTTCTGATCTTATGTGTATCTTTAGAGCGTTGTATTACCCATGAGATTATTGTAGCCCTGAGCAGGTATACTGGCATCCTCTCCAGGATAGGGGTGGTTCAGAAGTTTGCTCGGAAGGTCAATTTTTAAGCTTCTTGTGGAACTCGAGTAGGATAGAGGAGGGTCTAGTGTGTAGTGGGAGGTTGTTCCACTCTTTAGGAACGACGTTTGAGAAGGTTTGACTCCTGATCTTTTTCTGTGTATTGGTGGGATGTGTGTGCTTAGAAGAGGCTGACTGGGGTGTCTGAATGGTTGATGGGAGCCAATGCAATTGTTTAGGTATTCCAGACCTCTGCTGTGTAATGCTTTCAATGTGAGGGTGAGGAGTTGAAATGAGCAAGCTTATGTATTGGGAGCCAGTAAAGCTCCCTGAGTGGAAGGTTGCAGATAAGTTTGGCTGCCGGGGTATAGATGGCTTATGGTCTCCTGGTGAGTTGCTTTGTGATTCTAGCAAAAAGGGCATTTCTGTAGTCCAGCCTCCTGGTGACGAGGGCATGGGTAACGATTTTACTGGAGTTGGTCGGCAGCCATTTGAAGATCCTCCTCCTCCCCAGGGTGTGGAAGCAGAAAGCGTTGACGGTGTTGACTTGTCTGGGCATGACCATCTTGCTGTCAGTGATGATCCTAAAATTCCAGGTGTGGGAGGTGACAAAGGTGTGAGTCTGAGGTTGGCCAGCCAACAGGTGGAGTCCCAGGGTGAGGTGATTTTTCTGAAGATCTGTTTATGTTGAGCTTGAGACAGTTGGACTTTATCCCGGTGGCGACCGCGGTCATGCAGGTGGTGAACTTGTTTCTTGTGTTGGGGGTTTTGTCTGTGAGAAACTGTCAGTTGCGGTGTTGACGTATGAAAGGATGTTGATGTTGCAAGGCAGATGATGATGGCTAGTGGAATCCTATATGTATTGAAGAGGGTAGGGCTGAAGGAATGTATGTTGAGGCACTCTGCAGACTGGTTTATAGACGTCTGAGGCATTAAGCTGACCGTTTAAGTTCTTCACAACAAAAAATGAGCAGAGAGCAGGTCCATGAATGCCTATCTAGTGTAGGTGATTGATGAGGGTGGGGTGCGATACCGTATCTAAGGTAGCTGAGAGGACCAGAAGGATGAGGGCCATGGTCTGTTCTCTGTACATGATCATGCAGCTGTTGTCTTATGCAGCTTGCAGAGTAGAACACTCTGGTCCTTTATTCACTTCTCTGTAAGAGCTGTACATTTGTAAGTGCCAGAGAGTTTTCTCAGGGCTGTAATGCATTCTTTCACTGATTAATCCTCTCTATCTTTCTCCCAAACTGGAACCTCTTGATCATTGTACTGATTCTTGGATGATGGAATAAATCATGTATTTTTCAGGATTACTTTGAAGTTCTTTGATCGTTGGCTCTCCTGTCTTAACACTGGAAGGTTTTTCAACACTTCCTATCCTAAGCACCAAAACAGTATGTCAAAAGTACAAGATTTCTTTATGCTTCTAAATTCTTACCACTCGTGTGCATAATTCAGAAAACTGATTAACCTGGGTAAGAGTTTAAAAAAAAAAATGGTAAGAGGGCCACGATCTGCATATCTGCTTCAGTCTGCCTAGAAATCTGGGTAATCCTAAATTTGTGTCATTACCCCAAGTAGGGCCAAGTGTCACTTGGTGACAGTTTACCAAAGCATTAATGAAAATGCCACACCAAATAAATGTAAGAACGGCTTAAGGTAACTAACTGCATGCACATATCTGCTTTTCTTACAAGGAAATAAATAATAAATGAGCATGAAGACTCTACAGGCCAAATGTGCAGAAATGGCTTTTGAGAAACAGGTGAATAGATACAGCTCAGCACAAGTTAAATGTGCATTTAGGGAAGACACTTTATCTACCTCCAAATACTCTCCATTTTCAGCCTTTCTCGAGGGTTGGCAGTTTTCCAAAATGAGGACCGTATGATCTCTTGCCTAGATAGAGCAGAATGAGCAAACCAGCTGAAGCCTGTCATGTACCCTTGCTACTGTGCTGCTGCATGAGATGCTGTTTGCACCCTCTTCACTTTCACAGACTCTCTGTGGCACCCATATTTTTGTCACAGCACCCCCCATGTGTCACCTCCTTTCTACTGTGTGTACTAAGGGCAGTGCACACAGATACTGTGTCCCAGTGACTCTTATGGTGTGTCTGATCACGTCACTAGCTATATGCCATACCTGGAACCCAGTGGGCACGCGTTTCACTGCATTTGTACCTCTGTGGTGCATTCCACTGCATTAGGCTGCAGCCTTTAGCCTCTGCTGTTTCTCCCTGAAGTTAGGAAGCACCTGGCTCACCGAAATTATTCCTTTTCTGCCGCAGCTTTCTTGCACTCTGAGGTGGGTTCCGTGCAGCTTGGCCACAGCAGCAAAGGCAAACTACTTCCTCACAGTGAACTCCACAGCAAGGGGAATAAACACCAAGGGGATGTCTCCTGGTGGTGCTGACTTCCTAGCTTCTCGTTGCCATTGTAAAACAAGAGAAGCACACAAGGAAGGTAGAAGTGAACAGGCTGGTCATGAAACCTATGTCACCAAACTAACCTGCAGCAACTGCCACAGAAAGAACTATTGGGCACAATTAAATCAATAAGATTCGATTTGGTGTCCAACATGGCGACCGGGTCGGACGCATAAGCCATAGCTCCGATCCCGGCCCTAAACAAATATCCTCACCTAGGCGCCTGCACACACTGGAAAGGCAGGCGCTGAAGATCCTTTGAGGTGGGAGACCGGTGCAACGCGAGGCGTCCTGTCGGGAGCCGCTAGGAGCGAAGTGAGGACCTGTCCGCCTGCGGTGCTGACCAAGCCGCGCAGTAAGTGTCGTGGCCTGCACGGAGTCGGCGCCGGCCCGAGCGGCTCCTGCACCGAATAGGGAAAGCCGGCTTGAGCCATCAGCGCGCGCCCAGTGCCGTGATTGCGGTCGGGGGTGCGGATGTGAGGCTGCGCTGCCGCGTTGGGTACGTGGCCCTGGGACGAGGAGATCGCGCCCGCTGTGGGGAAGACCGGAGCTCCGGTGCGACGCGCGAGCGCCCTGTCGGCTGTCCACTTCCTGCTGTGCTACGCTGAATCTGAGGTGGCCGCCGTGGGGGCCACTACGAATCCTGGAGTACTCCCGTGGCTCCGTGGGGGCCTAAAAGCACAACGAAGCGCTGGGACATACCGTGCCCTTTTCATCTGCAGGCAGCCAGTAAAGTTACAAAGCAGCATTCAGACAACTGCTAACAGGAACGCACACAACGCGCATAACCGGCGACATAAAGCGAGTCGCAGCGCAAAGACATGAAATTCTCCTTTAATGAACACAAAAGCATGCAGTAAAGCAAACTTTTGCTGATATCAACCCCCCCAAAGCAATTTTTAAATAAACGCCCGTAAAATTGAAGTTAGCAGTTTACCAATACTAGCTAACCATAACACTACACAAAGGTGGAGTGTGTTGAAAGACGGGAGGAAGGAAAGGAAAGAGAAGAGAAGAGAAAAGAGAAAGTAACGCAAATACCCTGTGTAATACACATTACGCAATTAATAGGCTGTCCCAACATACAATTACATTCAGTACTGTCTGCCCCAAAGGCTTAAACATTTGCACAGCACCCAAGGAAACCGAATAACGAATTTATAAAGTCTGAGTACCTACTATAATAATTAAACCAATCATTTACTGCACCCGAGGACCTGAGCACTCTACAGCTTTCTTGCACCATCCTAAACAAGGTGCCCATATAATAACGGCAAATTATTGCAGCACCAATCAATCAGCACAGCATAGAATCCAGCTACCAACAAAAATACTACAAAACAGCCAACAAATGGGCAAACCAAAGCCGCTACGTGGGCCCCCAGGAGACATGGACTCAGGTGCTTCGCCCCCGCCTGCGGTGGCTTCTGACACATTCCAGGCTCTGCAAAAAATGGATGCAACTCTACAAACACATACAATACAATTTGAAAAAGTACTGCAAGCCATACTAGACACTAAAACCACCTTGGAAGCAAAAATAGGCTCAGTAATTGAAGATGTTAACCTGCTATGCGCAGATCAACAAGCGCTGGCTGAAAAGGTTGCAGGACTGGAAAAGGACACGTCACACCTTACACCATCTATACTTGAACTCAATTCACGGATGGGAGCCGTAACAATGGAGGTGGAAGCACTAAAACGCAGAGCCGAAGACGCAGAAGGCAGGTCCCGCCGCAACAACATCCGTTTTGTGGGTTTTCCTGAGCGGGCCGAGGGCCCGAGCGCAGAACTGTTCATCGAACAATGGCTAACTGAAACGGTCTTAAAGAGCAATGTCCCAAAGTTTTTCTCCATAGAACGCGCCCATAGGGTCCCCGGTAGGCCCTTACCACCAGGTGCTCAGCCTCGGCCCCTAATAGCAAGACTCCTTAACTATCGGGACAGAGACCTCATATTACAGCTATTCCGAAAGTCAGGCCCAATACGCTTTGAAAGTACCGTAATCTCGGCCTATCCAGACTTCACGGTTGAGGTACAGAAGAAGTGCAATTCATTCTATTGAGTCAAAGAACGACTAAGAGACCATAACATCAAATATTCCCTGTTGTTCCCCGCTAAACTCAGAATACAAGATAACGCCCGCACTCTCTTTTTTACTACTCCGGAAGACGCGTGGACGTGGCTTCACGCAAAAGGCCTTGCTGACCCGTTATCCGCGAGTAACCCCACAGACAAAAGACCTCCACCAATGGATAAACGGAGAACCCGCAGAAAGCAAGACATCAGACCTACCCCTGAGCAGTCTCGTGAAGAGCGCTCACTACTATTACAAACCACATCGCGCTTTGCTTCGACATCACCAACATCCATGTCTGCGCAATCGGAAGCAGACCCTGAACCAGAAGTAAACTCGGACTCTGCGGACTCGGCCCGTGGCCCCAACCTCACCCCACGGACAGCGGACGATATCTGTTAGCTCCCTTCCCCCTATCCCCCCCCCCCCCCCTTCTTTTTTTTTTTTTTTTTTTTTTTCCTTGAATACCGCTCTGGCACGCCACGGTGACACCATCTTTCCCAGCAATACTATTTTGTTGACTGTGGCTCCCGGACAGCAGCTACACCACCAAGTGTAAAATGGGCCGGGATCAACGCTGTCTTGCCCCCTTCAACCTGAAGCACCCCCCGCTCCATATGGACCGTTACAGCAGGTTGGCAAATTCCGCACCAACCTTGTGCTCGTCACACTTACAGTTAAAGTTAACTTCGCTAAAAGTTATTGTTAAAACCAAATGGGACGTTTCCCGGTTACATGAGTTAATCAATGTCAATACCAAGTTGGTCTACCACAATGCAAACCTAAAGAACAAGCTAGGTAAACCTGAGGCAAAATGGCTGAGCTTAATAGGCGCAAAGTACATCATCAACATATGGGAAGTTAGATATGCGAAATCACTATTCGCTCGCGTAAAACCACATATACACCATGGCCTCTCAAAATCAACGACATATCCCACATTATAAAATACTCACATGGAATATAAGAGGCATGGCATCCATTAGTAAACGACAACGGATCTATGCATATCTCAGAAGACACCAAATACAAATTGCCATGCTCCAAGAAACACATCTGGATGCACTCTTGCTTGCAAGCATAAAAACAAAATGGAGGGGACAACTATATGGCACCACCTTTTCAACATATGCACGAGGTGTGGTAATCTGGATTGCCCCCGGGGTCCCATATATTGTGTCCCATGCTCAAAGTGACCCAAATGGTCGGTACGTGATTTTAGAAGGTGTATTAGACGGTAACCCTATAGCATTGATAGCACTATACACCCCCAATGTAAATCAACGAGAATTCCTCTGGTCACTTAACAACAGTAGGCTCGGAGACCCTGCGGTAGATGCAGTATGGGGAGGCGACTTTAATTGTGTCTTAGACACCCAAAAAGATCGCTCCATCCCCCCACTACCTAGTGCCCCAACTAAACGTGCATCACTCGACCTGACAGAATGGGCCTCTAACAATGGGTTAAGCGAAATCTGGAGAACTGGCCACCCTACATTGCGCGAATACTCTTTCTATTCACCAGTACACAAAATTTACACTAGAATAGATATGTTTTTCGCATCACCCAACATAATCTCAAAAATAAGCACATCCGGCTATCTAGCCCGTACCATATCAGACCACAACCCACACTACGCAACCTTGCTATGGGGCTACACAAACACCCGCATCCCAACATGGCGCCTACAACCAGACTCCCTAACTGATCCTCCCTTTAATGCTCAAATAACCAATTGGCTATCGGACTATTTCTCCCTAAACAGAAATTCAACACTAACACGCGCTACGGAATGGGATGCCCATAAGGTCGTAATCAGGGGACAATGCTTGGCAGCCTCTGTGGGGGTCAAAAAAACGCTCACTAGGGAACTACTAACGCTGGAAGCCAAAATACATAGAGCAGAGATTGAAGCCTCCACAAGCAACACCCCATTAGCAACACTAAATCTACTGAAGGCGAAATACAGAGAAACCGATGATGGACTTGGTAGGCATGACTATAGACACTTTAAAATGAGACAGCACGCAGAAGGAGACAGATCAGGAAGATTGTTAGCATGGCTGGTACGACAACCGTCGCAATCTCTGCCAATAGGTGCGGTTAGGTTACAATCAGGTGATATGGTTAATACTCAGGTAGACATAAACAGAGCCTTCTATATGTACTACCGCTCTTTATATCAACCTACTACCCCTCCAAAAGACCAACAATTGACCGAGCTATTGGCACAGATTCCCCAAAATCCAAATATCACTAGCAGCGCAGTTATACTTAACGGTCCCATCACCATTGAGGAACTTCGCTTGGCTCTCTCTCAAATGGCACGTGGCAAGACCCCTGGCTCAGATGGTCTGCCAGTAGAATACTATAACTCACAAACCACTCACCTTCTACAACCTCTGCTCGAGGTGTTTAACGAAGCACGCAATAGAAAACAGCTACCAGACTCCATGCGCGAAGCACTTATAGTAGTCCTGCCAAAACCAGGCCGCGACCCACTAGACGTCAGATCCTACAGACCACTCTCCCTTCTGAACTCCGACTGCAAACTGTTAGGGAAGATCCTGGCAAACAGACTGCTCCCTCATCTACCGCACCTCATACACTCAGACCAATCAGGATTTATCCCGGGTAGGAACACCTTCTTAAACATCAGACGGTTAATTCGTATCATGCATAATACCACAGAACCAGAAACGGTGGCTGTGTCTTTAGATATAGAAAAAGCATTTGACACGCTCGGTTGGGATTACCTCTTCCGCACTCTTAAAGCGTTTGGTTTCCAGAGCGGCTTCATCAGCTGGATCGCAACATTATACTCCAAACCAATAGCTCGGGTCAAAACCGGTCAAGTAATATCGGAAGCATTCCCTATCGGTAGAGGCACTAGACAGGGATGCCCGCTCTCTCCGTTATTATTTGCAATAGCCATGGAACCATTGGCAATTAAGCTTCGCAGCTATGCTAAAAAATGGGGCATCCAGGAATTTAAAACATACCACATAATATCCCTATACGCAGATGATGCCCTGATATATTTACGCAATTATTCTACCTCTCTATCTAGGGTTATGCAAATATTGGATACTTTTGCTCTTGCCTCTGGCCTACGTGTCAATTGGACTAAATCATGTATTTTCCCCCTCACTCGTATACCCACCGAGCAGCAAACGACAATCCCTAGTCACCAGTTACCATGGGCTTACCAGACCTTCAAATACTTGGGCGTTCAGATATACCACTCTTTGTCAGACCTACGAGAAGTTAACCTAGATCGTTTACTCCGCTCCACCCGTGGCTCCCTGTCATTTTGGAGCTCGCTACCCTTATCACCAATGGGCAGGACGGCCATAGCCAAGATGCTAGTACTACCGAGATTCCTATATTACTTCAACGCGCTCCCAATACCCTTGCCACGCTCGTTTTTTAGCAAAATACACTCACTACTAACTGACTTACTCTGGGGCAAGGACAGGCGCAGGGTAGCACTAGCCATTACGCAATACCCACAAGAAGAAAGTGGGCTTGGCATGCCGAATCTAGAATTATATTACGTAGCAGCCCAACTGCAATGGGTCAAAATGTGGCTCAACGAACCGACCATTCCGGAGAGCATAGCGATAGCTGCTCATACAGCACCACAAGCGATACTGACCTCTTTGCTGGCAGGACCCCCCCTACCCAGCAAAGTATTCACCTCTATGGAACACGGCCAGGCACTGTTGGCAGAGATACGTACAAGGCAAGGCACTGTCCCCCCCCTATTCCCCCTTGCTTCCACTGTCGCAGGTACCAGGCATACAAGCCCTTTCATCCTATCACGATATACGCGTGACCAATACCTTGAACCTGGGAGACCTCTACTCGAGCTCCAAAGCAAGTACGTTTGCAGAATTGGTAGCGGCAGATATAATACAACCTGGGGCTTTCTTGACATACAGCGCCATCGCTAATCTTTTACACAACCTATGGGGACGAAACCCCAACGAACCTAATGAATCCCTTCTACTCACTTCAGTGCTTTCAATGGGCAACGCAAAAGGCACCATTACCAAATTATATAAAACGCTCCTAACAAGCAACTGCACTGCCTTAACTCAGGCTAAACACCGATGGGATTCAGTCCTCAATACACCAACCACTCAAAAATCCTGGGAAGCAGCCCTCACCTCTATTAAGTCCGTATCTCGTAATACTAGGCTAAGATATACGCAATTTAATTACATACATCAATCATATCTTTCTCCGGCTCGTATCCATAAAATATACCCAAATTCTAAACCAATGTGTCCAAGGTGCGCCACCTCTGCAGCTAACTTCTACCATATGGTTTGGGAATGTCACTCTATAAATACTGGTTGGTGTCACATTATTGAAACCACGGCAGACATAGTGGACCACGCGTTAACACCCACTCCGGAATCCTGCCTGCTTGGTATACGACACCGTGCTAAGGGAGATAAACACACCCACAAGTTTGTGGACCTGGCATTTGTGATATACAAGCGCCTGATCGCCACTCACTGGAAGGCCCCAAATGCCCCTTCTCACTCCACCTGGCTGAGAGACTTACATAGTTGCGCAATAGCAGAGGCTCAAACACTTAGACAACTGCAACTTAAGGGACAGATACAGGAAGGCGCTGCAAGTTGGGATCTTTTCGTAGTAAAAATAGATACCAGAGATGACAAGTACCCTCCCTGAAACACCCAAAGTAATGTACGTCCATCAGTGAACCCCCTGTCCGATACTCAGCAAACACAATACCTGCCTCCTCACCCCTCTCCCTTCCTTTTACTATGCACTAATAGGCTGACAGGATATTATCACACTCAACTAAAGCATAAAAGACACGGAGCCTTACCCTAAGGCGAACTGAAACACCACGCTCGCGCACCACTAATCTTCCGGCCCTGTTCCAATACAACTAACTAACCATGCCAGGCAAACGCAAAAGATAGTTACCTTTCGCGCCTATACAGCCTAACGTAAACATCATTACTTCTGACACCGACATATAGACCTACGCATATTGATTGACAAGACTAGTATTGAAATTTACACAATGTTAAGTTATACGCCAGTACGCTAAAATGTACCTGTATTATACACAAACCACTAATATGCACGGATATACATGAGTAGGAAAGTTGTGTATTCTCTTGCTAAGTTAAGTGGAATGTACTGCAGCTCTTGTATTATGTTTTGTATACCGTTGAATAAACAGATTTAAAACAAACAAAAAAAAAAAATCAATAAGATTCGAGAAGGCACCTTGATAAGGATGGTACGGCAGCAGGGCCAAGCCACCACAGACAACATTTTGGAGGATGATGTACACCCAGATTATATAGACCCAATCTAATATCTCGAACATCCACACCTGGCATTAATAGCTCAAAAATCGGCAATTGATAGGGGGCCCTAGGTGCTGATGCCTAGAACTCCGACTTCATATCTTGATTGTTCACTCAGGCTACCTGTAGGGATGAACAGAAAATAATCCAGTGAGAAAGACATGCATCTGCTCCTTCTCCATTCTCTTGGGAAGCAGAATTCATTTCAACCCTTTGTGGAATAAATTTGTGATAAGGTAAATCATTTGTCATCATAAAATCCAGCTGTTCCAAATTAGAACAGGCGCAAAAGTAGATCTCCGCTTGAGTAGATGAATTAGTAATGACGATACTTTTTTCCACTCCCTCTTGCCTTGCAGAAAGACAGAGGCTCTGCAAGATTTAATAAAATTGGCATGTAAGGAAAAACTTTACCACTCTGCAAGGTTTCATAATTAAAACGCAGTTACCAGAAACTATTTCCACACTTTTCAATTTTATCCTGCAGTCAGTTATTTATTTTTTTGTACACTTTAACTCACAACTCTTTCCCTCAAAGAACTTCCATACAAATCAATTTCAGTATCTAATTTTACTTTTATAGATTGCATCATTCAACCAAACAAGTACAAGCTTAGTTTTTGGCTCTTAACAGTTTGAATGGTAAAACACCTGTGGTCGACTGTGGATCAGTCAAACATAGCCAAATCTTCTCTTTAAGAAAACTAGTCACATCCTGCAGATAGGGTGGTTCTCACCTCTTTCAAAAGATGATTAGCTCTTTCAATAAGACCATTAGCTGCAGGATTATTAAGAGCAGCTTCTACATGTTTGACATTATGTGTTCTCAAAACATCAGTCATTTCTTTTGATCTAAAGCGTGTGCCATTATCGGTGACAACTTGCTCTGGAGATCCTTCTAAAAGGAAGGCCCCTTCCAAAAATGTTCATGCATTCTTGGTGTTCAGAAAATACACAAAATAAAAATATATCCACTTGAAAAAAAAATCAGGACAGTCAAATACCTTTTGTCAGCAGGTAACAAATGGAAAAGGGCCTGAAACATCCAAAGCCATTTTATCTTATGGACCACTGGGCAACAGTACTGGAAAAAGTGGTTTGTTCATCAGGAACACCACAATATGGACACTCTCCAATTAGACAAGCAACTTGTTTGTCCAAGTTAGGCCACCAATATGCTTGGCGATGTTTCTTTCAAGTAGCTGAATTACCTAGATGCCTTTAATGAGCAGTATTAATATGCTCGTGTAATTCTGCTGGTGGTACAAACAACCCACTTCTTTAAACAAACATGGTTCTCACTCGTTACCTTTGAAGGCATCTGATTGAAACTCCTTAGATCACCAGGAAGATTCTTTGAAGGATGCCAGCCCTCTCTGATAAACTTGAAAACCTTCTTCAATACTAAGTTTCAAGTTTTTCTAGCTTTCGTAACCAGAAGTTTAGATTCTATTAAGGACACAGAGGCGAGGATTATGCTTCTCTTTCTTTACTGACGTAAAATACAGCAGCCAATCACATTATAAAAAACTTTACACTACATATCCCATGAGTATAAGCCCCCTTATTTGTCCAATCACATAGTGTCTCCACTATATATATATATATATATATATATATATATATATATATATATGCCTCTGACACTATCATCCTTCCTCTTTCTATGCCAATAACAATAAAGTCCAACCAGAACAAAAGTCCAAACTCTCTAGAACACCAAAACATGCTCCTGCAAGACGAACTGTGCAGATGGAGACAGAATTACTTCGGACCGGAACCTAGCACTTCACTCTTCAATCCTACCAGATTGTAATAATAACAATAAAACCACCAACATAATATCACAACATATCATGGGTATTGATTTAACTACAAACAAAAGTCGGACCATTTGAAATACATGTGACTTTGAGTGGGTGGGATAACACCTGCGTTCGTGTCCTTACTAGAATAAAAAATTCTTGAAGTGATAGCTAGAAATGTTTTATTCTATGGCAGGACCGCAGGCCTCAGATTATGCTAGTTTAAAGTTGCTCCACCACTTTTGTTGCCACATCTGCAATTGGTTTATGATAAAATACTTTAAAGATAGAATTAGAAGACCAATCCGCCGCTGCCATAATCTCTTCCAGACGTGTACCCATAGAAAAGGTCTTAGATGCCATAGCTCTCTGCACAGAATGGGCCCCAAAAAGGCTGACATCTATACGAGCTTCCTCAAGCGACAATTTAACCCAGTGGGCCAATGTCCACTGGGTTAAATGGGCGGAAGGTTTCTGTAAAGAAATAAACAATTGGCCTGCTGCATCTCTTTGATGATCACAAGTACAGACCTCATATGCTTTTAAACTCTTAAGTACACACAATTTCTTATTATGACGAAACGCAGGACCTCAGGGTATGAATACTCTACCTGCAATATCTAGTGCTCTTACGTCCGAGACCCGTCTACAGGATATCAAACAGAAAAGGAGTGTTGATTTTGCAAATAATTGTTTGTGAGAAAGATCTTCGTTAGAAGGCCAATTCCCAAGAAATGTTAGGACCACATTGACATCCCATAACATTGCATATTTGGGTTGAGGCGAATCTACCATTCTAACGCCCCTTAATAGTCCACAGACTATAGGCTGTTCCCCTTCTGGCTTACCATCAACATGAGGCTGTCCCGCCGAGATGGCTGATCTAAACTTATTCACTGTCCTGTAAGCTAAACCTTGACTGACCAGTTCTGATAGAAAGTTTACAATCGCCTGAATTCCAGCCCCACACGGGAGCCACACTCCGTTCACCACACCAACTAACCCATTGTCGCCAGGCTGATTCGTACTGTTTGTGAGTAGAGGGAGCCCAAGACTATGGGAGGAAGAACGTTACATATTCTGAAACTCCAGACATTTGCCACTGTTTTCCGAAAGTCTCCATGCCATGAGAGACAGAAGGCCCTATGTAATCAGCGGATGATGTAGACCAAACTGGTGTGATAGCAAGGTCTGATGAAGTTGAGTAGGGGCAGGAGGTTACCAGACAACGTCATTGCCTCCAGAAACCAAAGCTGGGCCTTCCAACAGGGAGTCCCCAGCACTACCTCCACCTTCTGTCCTCTGATCTGTACCAAAACTCTTTGGATCATGCAAAATGGGGGCAACGCATAAAGGATCCCTGACGACCATGATTGTACAAATGCATCTGAACTTGCTGCCAGAGGGTCCGGCCTCCACTTGAAGAAAATCTGGGGTTGCACATTCAGTCTTGAAGCGAGAAGATCTGTCCGGCATGTGCCCCATTGTTGATGGATGGCTTGAAATATCCTAGGGTGCAGTTTCCAATCGCTGGAATTGCGAGTTCCGGTCTGCCCTCACATTGGGGTTTCCCAGAATGTATTCAGCCATTACCATAATCTGGCATTCCAGGCAGTAGTAGTGCCAAAAGTCCTTGCCAATCTCAGCCAGAAGTTTAGACTTTGTACCCCTCCTAGGTGATTTATGTAACTGACAGCTGAGATATTGTCCATTCTTAGGAGGATGCAACATTTTGCTGTGAGAGGGTATAGGGACCTGATTGCAAACACTCCAGCTAACAACCCTAGACAATTGATTTGGTACCGGACTGCCTACGGTGACCATCTGACCCCAGTCTCCACCATACCACATCGCGGCCCCAGCCCCAATGGCTGGCATCTGATTCTGTGATCACTTTCGGTTGTGATGCAAAACTGGCTTTGCCGTTCCATGCATCCATGTGATCCAACCACCAGGAAATCTCCTTCCTGGCTTCCTCCCAAAGCATTATCTGCTCTGAGTATGCTAACACCTTTCGAAGATGTTAAATCTTCAGTCGTTGAAGAGCCTGATAGTGGAGGGATCCCAGAAATATGACCTGGATAGAAGATGCTAGTAGGCCTCCTAGACGAGCCAAAATCTTCAATGATCTAGTAAGAGAGACAAGGGCTCTCCTCAACTCTTTCTTGATGGAATTCCGTTTGGGGAGGGACAATTTCAGCTGAGCATTAATAGAGTCTGTCTGAAAACCTAAGAACTCATTGGTTTGGGAGGGACGCATACTTGACTTTATGTGATTGATGCAAATACCCAGATCCTGAAGCAATTGAATTGCCCAAGAGAGATAAAGCATGACCACGTCTGTGCTCTACCCTAAGATCAGACTATCGTCCAGGTAAATAATCACTTACCCTTTATTCTATGAGGTATTGAACGACTGGACGAAGCAACTTGGTTAAACACCAAGGGGCTGAGGAAAGACGAAAGGGAAGGGCTGTAAATTCTTAATAAGTCTGG